>NC_077231.1:234782918-235136418 GCF_027887165.1 Monodelphis domestica | reverse complement strand
TCCTTCGACCATTATCCCTATGGCATAATTTCTATAAGTTTCATCATTTAGGATCCTTTGCTGTAGATATAGTCCAATTTGCTAATTCTTGTAATTTATAAAAGACACGTGATCTCATCCATGTGGACCCTCTCTCCATTGATGAAGGTCACAATTGATCCATGTATTTTGGTGGGATCTTGTGTACACATCTTTGAAAAAAAAATTTTCCAGATGATTCCCCTGAGGTGTTGGTCTCTTTCTTTAGATTTATTGATATTGTCATGTACATTGGGGACCTCTCTCTTGCTAGGTGACTGACATCTTCTTTTCTTGTCATACTTCTCTTTGGTGACATCTGTGACACTGCTCCTTAGGTAGATTTTTCATTTCCTTTGTGTTTCAAACTAATCCCTCCCAGATGTCCTTCTACTGCTCAGTGGCAGAGTAGATATAGCAGTGGACTTTGACTCAAGAAGACCTGCATTCAAATTCATTATCAGAAACTTCCTATTTAAGAAGTGATGCTGAGAAAGTTACTTGACCTCTATCTACTTCAGTTTCCTCAACTGTAAAATGGGGGTAATAACAGTATCATTGTGAAGATAAAATAAGATAATTAGTATTGTGTTAAACACAGTAGACATTTAATAACTGTCTGCTTTCCTTCCTTCCTTCCTTCCTTCCTTCCTTCCTTCCTTCCTTCCTTCCTTCCTTCCTTCCTTCCTTCCTTCCTTCCTTCCTTCCTTCCTTCCTTCCTTCCTTCCTTCCTTCCTTCCTTCCTTCCTTCAACTTGAAGTCTTCAGAGACTACCCCATTTAATATAGTACCTAGGACCAAACATAGCATCCAGTGGGACAATTATCTTGCCTTATCTGGGTATAATACTCATACTAACACATTCTAATTTTAGATTATTTTAGCAACTGTATCATACTGTAGGTTCATATTAAGCTAGTTTATAGCCAGTCCCTTCCCCAACATGGAATGTGCATCGAGTTTTTTAAACCAGTTCATTCTCTTTTCTATTTGTGAACTTAAATATAAGACTTGAGATTTCTTCCTATTAAATTTCATCTTGAAACCTTTTGAATACTGTTTTCTCTAATGGATTTTAGATCTAGTGATTCCTGTGCTATCATTTTATAGACAAAAATACTGAAGTCCAGGCTATGATGGTAAATTTATTATCTGAGAGAATGGTATGAGTTTCAAATCAACCTGTGCTCAAATCTATTTAGAAGACATTCCCTAGCAATCATTATCCAAAGCAGAGTGACATTGGGGTGAGATGCCGAAATATATGGGGAACTGGTGCTCCATAAGACAAATGCAAATAGGCCATCTAGAAGAAATATCACAGAATTAGGAGGAAATGGACATTAAGTAATCATCTCTCCATTCTGGCATGCTAGTAGAAGATGAGTAAAGTATGCTGTACTCCCCTGTCTGAACACCCATTTATATCATTGCCCTTCATAGTCAAAGATGCTGCCTCTGCTGCTGATGTTACCATTTCCTGGGCCAAGATGCCCATTTAGTGTGTACTTAGAGTGCATCTTTGCTGTGGCTGCTAACATAGAGAGGGCTGAATGAGGTCTCATATTACAAGCCACACTACCAAGTACTTTGATTCTTCTGGGAGGGAGTTCTAAAAAACAAACCAGATGAGAGAGAACACCCTCAATGTCAATGACAGACAGCTGTGATAGTAACATTAAAAAAAAAACACACCCCATACTAATTTCCTCAAAGTATTTGATTTTGCATTTGATTTTAATTCAAAGAGCTTTGTCTCACAGCATTTATAATCACCTAGACTGAACACTGTTTAGTTTTGATTATTTAAAAGATGATAATTTAATCAGGGTATAAGTATTTATCAAAAAACAGCATGACATAGTAGAAAATGTATATAGGATTTTGGTATAGAAGATCTGGGGTTAATTACTTTTTTTTTGTTATTTTTGAGTCATTTTTACTCATGATGACTCTTTGTGTTCCCATCTGGGATTTTCTTGGCAAAAAACTACAGTGATTTGTCATTTCCTTCTCCAGCTCATTTTGCAGATGGGGAAATTGAGGCAAATAGGGTTAAGCGATTTGTCCAGGATTATACAGCTAGTATCTGGGCCAGATCTGAACCCAGAAAGATGAATCCTCCTGATTATAAGCCCAGTGCTCTATACATTATGCCACTTAGCTGCCCCACTTTTACTTACATCTTTTCTAAGCCTCCGATTCTTCATCTATAAAATGAGACCCAAATCATTTGTACTGCTTCCCTTATAAGATTGTTTTAAGAAAAGTGCTTCGTAAAAGCTTAAACTATTCTATTTGGATAGAAATAGGGGTAACTCATAATAATGAAGATCAAAATGATAATGGCAATGTTATTGTATCATTCTTCTAGATCTTGGGCTGTACACAGACTCAAACGCATTTTATCATACAAGGTAGGAGTCCCATAAAATTAAAACTGTCAGGGAGGCTGATTCATCATGGCTGAGAAGGAGAAGGACTTCCAATGAGGGGATATGGACCAGCTAGCCACTTCAGTGGAACAGACCAAGAAAGCATATAAAATGGATCACAGAAATGAACAGGTTTATAATATGCTATGGTTTTGAAGTCATCCAATTAGAAAGTGATATGACAAGGTACAAGCAAGAAATGTATCAGTGATTTATCACAATCTACCCCGAGTTGACAATTTGATTAAAGGACCAACATGTCACCAGTTGGAGGTAAGCTGCTGTGAAAGGAAACCTGCTAGATGACCCTGAAATATTCACTCTCTAACATGAGGCTGCAGAAGAGCAGAGATTTTAAGCAGACATCCAAAGAAGAGACCCCTGCAGCTGCTGAATCAGAAACTATAGCACTTCCCCTGGGGCTGAAGAGAGAAGAAGAAGAAAGGGTCTGCTAGCAGTGGCTGGTGATTAAATAAAACAGTTCACATGAGGGAAAGGCAGTTAAATCTTTCCATGACCTTGTTTAAGGACACGGTAGCTCACACTGCCCTACCCAAGGACACAGCATCGCAAAGACCAATGACTTATAAAAGAGGCTCTTCAAGAAACAAGTTCTAGCTCAATACTTCAGGCACAGGGGAAAGGATATTGGCTTTGGGGTTTAAGTCTTCCTTTTGGTGCCCTGTATTAGCTGTGCCAGAGCCCTTCTCAAAGTAGATAGAGCTCTGGCTGTTGAATCAAAAAGACCTGAATCCAATCCCATCTGAGACCCTGTTTTGTAACAAAGGACAAATCTCTTAACCTCTATCTGCCTTAGTTTCCTCATCTGTAAAATGAGGATACTAATAGTATCAGTCTCCTAGGGTTATTATGAGAATAAAATGAGATGATATTTAGAAAGTGCTTTATAATATGAGATAATATTTACAAAGAGAAAATATTTATGCATTATTTATATAAATATAAAATATTTATGAACCTTAAGTAGAGGTGTCAAATAGTAGTAGACCACACTCCAGGAGTACAGCTATGCTAAACCAGATTAAAATGTAATTGGGAAATACCTAGGGCAGCCAGGTGGTACAATGGTTAGAGCTCTTGGCTTGGAATCAGGAAGACTCAAGTTCATGAGTTCAAATCTGGCCTCAGATACTTAGTTGAGTGACTGTTTACCTCCGTTTCCTCATTTGTAAAATGATATAGAGGGTGAAATGGCAAACTACTTCAGAATCTTTGCTGAGATAACATAGTTAATGTTAGGTAAACAATGATAATGAAGTTTTCTAAGTCAATATGTGCCCTGTAGGAATCCTTATGTATGGCTTATTGACTCCATTTCAATGTGAATTTAAAGCATTGCCTTAAAATACTATATAAGTTCTCTCTCCCTGTCTCTCCATTCATCTATCTATCTATCTATCTGTCTGTCTGTCTGTCTATCTATCTATCTATCTATCTATCTATCTATCTATCTATCTATCTATCTATCCATCCATCCATCCATCCATCCATCCATCCATCCATCCATCCATCCATCCATCTATCTATCTATCTATCTATCTATCTATCTATCTATCTATCTATCTATCTATCTATCCATCTATCTATCTATGTCTGTCTCTAGCATACATTTTTAATGATTATTAC
Source organism: Monodelphis domestica (assembly GCF_027887165.1). Classification (NCBI taxonomy): domain Eukaryota; kingdom Metazoa; phylum Chordata; class Mammalia; order Didelphimorphia; family Didelphidae; genus Monodelphis; species Monodelphis domestica. Next base: position 235,132,318 of record NC_077231.1, on the reverse strand, counting down.
TATTCTTCTTCTCTGGGCCTCAGTTTCTTCCTCTGTAAATGAGGCTTATGGACCAGATGATCTATAAATTCCATTGTAGCTCTCATATTCAGTTTCTGTGATTTCATCATTTTGGGTTTTCCCTCCACCTACTTACAGTGGAACCTCTTTGTTTCTTAGCAGATGAGTGGCTAAGGCCAAAGAAATCATCACCTGAGAGCCAAATCTCAGACAATGTGTTCCTCCAAACTTAGCTTGATTGATCATCAAACCATAGATACCAACACACATATTTGACTATGCATATATGTGTATATACATATTTACACATGCATTTTTGAACATACATGTACATATATTTGGGGAGAGAGAGGAGAGACAGAGAGAAGGAGCAAAGGAGGGAGAGATAGAGATAGAGACAGAGACAGAGACAGAGACAGACAGACAGACTGTGAAACATAGAACTGACCAGAGACTGTGTTCTGCTGACATGATGTTCAGGAACTCATAGCATTCAAGAATTTGCAAATTGTGCATTTTATTATAGAGGTAGCATTAATGAAACAATATGATGATGAACTTCTCTAAAGGTGAACAAAGCAATAGTATAAATTTCAAGTTTGCACATAGTAAACATCTGAGAGACAGAAATGGTAAACTCAGAAGAATTTGAATCTAACCAAAGGGAAAACTGATCAAGCAAATTAAACCACAAAGTGTCAAAATTGATTAATCCCATTTGAATCGAATGGCCTCAGTGAAGATAAATGGATAGAAATAATTGCTACACACAAATAAAAATTCATTGTTTGGGCCAAGCAATTGTAGAGATATTAAAGAAAAATCCAGGTTAACATAAGTTAAGAGAAATACTCCAAAATAATCAAAAGAAGTGTTATTGGCATTTCCAACCCTTAAACATTTAGAGTAGGGAGAGTTTAATCTCTCATGAATAACTGATAATTTGAGGCAAAACCCAAATGGCCATTTTACTGTAGCAAAATAACTTTTAAAATATGAAATAATAAAATGCATTCTTCTTAGCAAATTTTGCACATCTTTATTTTACAGACTGATGAAAATTTAGAAATTATAGGTTTTAACTATTATCTCTTTGTATATGATTTCCTAATTTGTACATTCAACCAGTTTCTCTCCTCAACACCAGGTTTATATATCACCAACTGCCTATTGTACAGTTTAAATAACCAGCGATGTTAGGAAAAGTGTTTAGTTAGCCACTGGGTCACACAATATTGCCTTTTTATCAATTGAATTTTAGTTTTTTTAATCAAAATAAATCTATTTAATTTTTCTACCTATACTTATTGGGGAAAAGAAGAAAAATAAAATTCTTTGTAAAATAGGCACGATCAAGTGAAATAAATTTATTCATTGGCCATGTTCAAAAATATATATTTCCTTCTGCACTTTGAATCCATCAGCTCTCTGACAGGAGATGTAGAGAACACTCCATCACCAGCTCTCTGGCATCATGATTTATCAATGCATAGATCAGAATACTTATAGTTCCTAAGCACTCTTTTTATGTTGTTATTTTTGTCACATAAATTATCCTACTGGTTTTTCATAATTAATTTATAGAAACTTTCAAAATTGTTTCTATCATATTGATGTTATAATTTAAACTGTTCTGGATGTGCTCACTTCACTCTGCATCAATTCATAGGTGTTTTTCATGTTTCTTGGAAATCATCTATCTCCTCATTTCTTCCAACACAGTGATAGCATTCCATCATATTCACCTACCATTAGTGGTTCACTTATTCCTGAATTGATGGATATCTATTTACACTTTTTTTTTTTGCCATGGCAAAAAAGAGCTGCTACAAATCTTTTTGTATAAATAGAATCTTCTTTCTTTTATCTCTTTTGGGGAATAAGCCTATCATTGGTATATCTGGGTCAAAAGACATTAGTGTTTATAATCAATAACAAAACTCATATAGCCTTCTTATACATGAATTCCCCAATTATTCAGGCTTTAAATATTTTATTGGTTTATAGTTCACTAATTCTTTCCCCATTTAGTGTCAGGAAAGTCACTAAACCTTGAAAAGTAATGTGTTTACTTAGTCTGTAGGTCCTATTAAAATTTTTGATAGGAATACTTGCTTGATTTCTTTTACATGAAATCTAATTTCACATAAACTCAAATCTTTGTTTATTGCACAGACGCCTTACACTGTCCTTTTAATATCTAAATGCATTTTGCAAATCTGAGCTAATTAACAAAATTCTCCCTACTTCTGTTACAAAAACAATGCAATCTACAGAAATTTCATTTCAGGAAATTTATAGAAAATGGTTTTATATATGGAAGCTACCACTCTGCTATCAATTTTTTGGGGTCCCTTTGGTCTTTGACATTATTTGCATTATCATTATTTGAATCATTGTCTCATGTTCCTTAAGCATCATTAAAACATAAGGAGGTGGGGCTAGACTTAAAGTCAAGAGATCTAGGTTTGTCATTTACTGATTTTGACTTAACTTCTACATTTACTAGTTTTATGATCTTAGGCAAGTCACTTAACTCTCCTGGACCTCACTTTTCTGATTAGTAATATAAATATAATATAATAGTAATATAAATGAGTACTTTATAATAATACACATGTAATAACATAATTATAAATATAAGTAATATAGATGAAATATAATTTAAGTGATATAAATATATAAAAGTAAAATAGCTTTTAGAGAGAGCTAAGGGACTTGATAAGTTATTCCATGCTTCTCTGTATCCATCGAATTAATCATTTCTTATAACACAATAATACATCCATATACTATAATTAATTTAGCCATTATCCTATCAATAGTCATCTACTTTATTTCAAGATCCTTGCTGGACCAAGATGGTGCTGCTAGAAATATTTTTGTGTAAATGGGGACTTCCTTTTTTTATCAATAAAGTCAATGGGATATTTTCCTAGTAGTTGAGTCTCTGGGTCAAAGGGAATGGACCTTCTTACTCCCACCCCATTTTATTTGCACAATTCCAAAGTGCTTTCTGAAATGATTGCACTGATTGACAGTTTCACCAATAATGCATGAGTGTGGCTATATTCCCAGAATCCTAACAACAATGACTATTGCCATCTTTTGTCATCTTTTCCAATTCTCTAGGCATGAGATAAAACCTCTGGTTTGTTTTGATTTCCATTACTTTTATTATTAGAGATTTGTGACATTCTTTCCTATGTTTTTAATTATTTGCCATTCTTCTTTTGAGAACTGTTTGCTCAAATTCTTTGATGGCATATCTTTTGGAGAATGGATTAAGCATGATTCATTAATTTTGTTTTTGAAGCATTTCAGTTTCATAGTGACAAATATGAGTTAAAATGCAGCCTCAGATACTTGTTAGATGTGTGACCCTGGGCAAGTGACTTAATTTTCATTTGCCTCATTATTCTCACCTGTAAAATGGAAATAATAATATCACCTACAGAGTTGTTATGAGGACCAAATATTTGTAAAGTACTTAGAGTACTAGCACATGAGTGTTTTATAAATGACAATTATTATTACATCAAAATTATTTTATGTTTTGCATTGCCTTTATCCCTTGTTTTTTTAAGAATGCATATTCTATCCATAGCTATGGAAAGCATATGATCTACTTTTATCTGAGTATTTTATGTCCTGACTTTTAATAGTAAGTTCACATATCCATTGTAAGATGTTGGTCTAAGTCCAATTTCTGCCAGGCTTCTGAAGTGATATTTTAAAATTAATTTCAAGTAGTAGCATTTTTAAGAGTGTCATAGTATTTAAATAGATTACTTTAAAGAATTTTTCCAATATTCCTGAATATGATCTTATTCTTGGAAGTGAATTTCTCCTTTCCTTCTTCCAAGTCCAAAGGAAAAATGGGATGTGGTATATTTAAACCTACTGAAAATTTATCTTACTGAGAGATTTCTCATACCCTGCCTAGAAAGTAATTATCAGACAAACAATTTCATTTGAGAGATGGGGAAACTGAGGCATAGTGATTGAAAATTTATCCGAGATCTGAGGGTACAATGATGAAAGAACCCAGAAAAGTACCTTTAATCTCAATGGAATATAACAGTCCAGGTGTCTGAAATAGGAGAGGGGGTTTGGAAGGGAGTGAAATATGACTTGTGGTACAGAAGAAGATTAAAAACATCACCAGAACATTGTCTTTGTAAAAGATGTCTCTAGTATTAAAGCCAAGTAGTGATCAGTTCTGTCACTTACCTTATCCATCCCCTGCAAAAAACCTCATGGACTGTGAGTTTGACAATTTAGGTTCTCATAATGCCTGGGTTACTAACTGCCCTAGTGGTCTTTGTTCAATCTCTTCTCCTTGCTGGAATACTTTACTTTTTTGTAAAATTTCATTCAACAAATATGCTGAACTAATAATATGTTGCTTTTAATTGGACTATAATTGTCCGCCAACATGAACTTTAAAGTCTCTTCTGAATCTAAAATTCATGGTATGACAATTTCATTGAAATGAATTTCTACAACCATATGCCTACATATATGCACGCAGATTTCCTCCATTCCCCCCAGCCCCACACATACTCATACAAGCACATACAAATACCACATAGGCATAAAAAACAAATGTAAGTCTTGTGGAAAAAGATGAAAAGGCATGCAATTAACCATAGGTTCATAGATTTAGACCTGGAAAGTACCTAAACAGTCATTAAAATGGTCCTATCTCCTCATTTTCCAGATGAAGAAACTGAGGCTGAGATGAATTAACTTGTTTCAGATCACCTAGGTAGTAAATATCAGTGTCAGAATGGGGATGAAGTTCACTAACTGAAAATCCTCCTAGACCCCTGGTTTTTCTTTCTAGCCCAGCCCTTCCAGACATCTGAGGAAGTAACTACTGTAGAGAAGAGGCTGGTGCTATCACTGAGCTGATAGTGCTGAATAAAATGCTTCATCCATCCATTCAATTCCAAGTGTTTATCATGTGTTACAGTTAAACAAACCAGTTCCTGCTCTCAAGAAGCTCATATTCTAATAGGGAGAGACAAGATAGGAGAATCAACTGGAGGACAGATGGAAAGGCTCATGGAACTTGGGGCACAAAGCAAAGTAGGGGATAATGAATCTTCTTTATTATTGTTTCCATCAATCAAACCACATGTTTATGATGTTCTTGGTACATGATAGGTGCCTAAGTGTTTATTGAATGTTGAACAGTGCTAAGGATATTGGTGGTGTTTTCCCACTTTCCTTTCCAAAACCAGAGTACTTATGGTTGCTGAGGAGGGTAGAGCAGCAGTATCTCCAGAGATAGTTGGCAGGTTCCATCTTTACTGGGGTTCTTCTCCTGGGTGATGGTTACTATGATTAGGAAGGGCTTGTGGTCTGAGTGGCACTGCTCTTTCTAGGACTCTTAAACTTACTCATCTTTTGGTGATATTGGTCAGTGATAGCAGAGTTGAGCCTTGGACACACCAGGATAGAGCTTAACGAAAGGCTGGTGGACTGATGTGCCTTTGGGAATCAAGGTCCTGGACATTACTACCCACCATCCTTGTATAAGAACTTGTCACCTCACACCTGAACTCTTGCATCAGCCTTGGTATCCCTGCCTCAAGCCTTTCATGCCATCCTCTACTCGACTCTAGTCATCCAGAGCCTGAGTCTGACTGTGTCATCCCATATTTGATAAATTCCAGTGGCCCCCTTTAACTGCCAGGACCAGATATACAACCCCTTATTTGGTTTCCAAAGTCTATCACAAACTGTCCCTGTTCTACCTTTCAATAAAACTTACCCACTCTCACATCATTTCCCCGGCCCTTCTCCATGCCTGAGATATTCTTCCTCCCTCATTCCTTTCCCTGGACTTCCTTCAAGTTGCAGCTAAAATATGAGAAGCCTTGCCTCATCTCCCTTTGTGCTAGTATCTTCCTTCTATTGACTACCTCCCATTTATCCTGAATATAGCTTTTTGTACATAATTGTTTGAATATTGTCTCTTCTGCCTGACTGTGAATTCCTTGAGAGCACAGATTGTCTTTTGTCTTTCCTTGTAACTCCAGTATGATGCAGATTCAGGTATGCAGTAGGTAATTAATAAATGCCCATTGATTGTCTTATTGACTGATTTATTGAGGTGGTGGCCATAGTTTTGCCATAATCTACCCCATTAACTTTCATTGCTGCTTTGGCTAAGCTAGCTCGCCTTCTTGTCTATGGCAGCCGTTTGGTGGATGATACTGGAATTTATAAATCTCAGCAGGGGCTGTTCCCCTGCATGCTTAAGGACCTGCCTATCTTTTTCCCAAATGTGCCTAGAATTGTGCTCAATGTGGAAAGGACTACAAGAAAAGTACCCGATATTGTCTTATCTCAGGGTTCTCATAATGATTGAAGAGACAAGAATAATATATGCTAGACCATTGGAGGACATTGGGCAGCATAAGCAAATGCCAAGTTGTTTGTTACTCAGACTCATAACACCAACAGGAATTCAGAGAAAGAGGGCATGATGCCTTAGTGTAGATATAAAACACACTTGATTGGACCTGCACCATCAAGCCTCTCGAGCTGGTACTATTGCAAAGATGCCCTCTACAGCTTTGTTTATTGGGCAATTAGCAGAGGGCAATGAGGGCTTTTCCCTAAATGTTTTCTGGGGAATCTAGAATGGATGCAGGCTCCCAATTCGAGTCCTGGATATTTTAATAATTAGTTATATGTATATATACCTAATTTAACAATTAGTTATATAATAATAAATTTCTATAGTACCTACAATGTGCCAAACACTTTCCAAATATCTCATTTCATTCTGACAACAACCCTAGAGGATGTGCTACCTTTTGGTCTAGATCTGTGATTCCATCAGCAAAAGAAAACTCCTTGAATGGAAACTCCCTTCATCACTACAGATTACCGTCTAGTCTTTAGTTTATGGTCTTACAGAGTTACTGGGGGACACTGGGAGGTGAAGTGGCTACGTAAATACTAAATAAGTAAGTACCAAGTGGATCTAATAAGGTGAAGGACCACTATTCTTTGGGTGTTGGCTACTGGTGAAAACATTTCCCTCTGTCTGCTTTCCAGGGTACTCTAGCCCAAGTCCTTTCTAGACTTTTCGTAAGGTGAGCAGAGATGCCAAGAGAAGACGTAACCAATTTGCTGAATAGCTCTGTATATTCTTTTATGCTGGGGCCAAAGGACAGGCTGGGAATTTCCTGGCAAGACCTCTTCTCAGCTCAGAATCTTTGGCTCTGGCTCCACTCTTCTTGCTTATGGTCACACAAACTAGTCTTCTTGAACGGAGGTCCTCCTGACTATCAGATTGGGCTTTTCCCACAATGCCACAGATCTTCAGATATTATTATTACCATTTAGAGAGGGCTTATATGCCCCTCAAATCGCTCTTGATTTATACTTTAGAATGGATCAAAAAAAGTGGTTTCCTATAGATTACAGAAAAAGGTAACATAGATTAGAATAGTTAGGCATGTGTAGCAATTCTGGTTAAATCACCTTCTTTCTTTTTCTCCCCCCACCCCCCATTCTTGGAATAAAGACACACACACACACACACACACACACACACACACGCACACACACGCAGTGTAATCTCATACCAAGACTTGAAAAAAGAAACGCTTTCTGTCAGCTGTGGCACGTTTAAACATCCACAGTATTTCAGTAGACAGTCAACTTAACGTCAGTATTTTAAATAAAGATTTAATAAAGATGTACATGTCCAGACTTGTACCACCCGCACTTTTGTCTGCAGTTAGCAATGAGTGCCTTTGACTTTGGAGTTAAGGATTTTAATTACTTACCTGTTTAGTCCACACTTTTAACTGTTTATGGGTAGAGATGCCTTAAAAAATCATTTTCTTCCCTTTGCTGGCAAAATCCCATGCAAACATTAGCATGTGGCCTGCCATATGGAGACCCACATAGTACATTGAAGAAAATTAAAAAAAAAATAAAACTTGTATCGGGGCTATCAATTTAATGAGAGTCCTGGTCTGGGAGTACCAAGAGGTGAAAGTACAGTCTCTGCTCCAAGGTAGCTGGGGGCCCAGCTTCTTTGGAGAAGGGCAGACCAGCCCCTTGTGCATTCCCATCTGCCTCTGGGGCCCTCCGAATGCCAGGGGTGGAAATACCCCTGGGTTCTGCAAGCAGTTTAGATCCTATCTCTGTGCGAGGATCATCATTACAGGAGAGAGAAGCAATTTCAACAAGGCTATTAGCAGCCCGCCAGAAACATCCTTATTAACTTTTTCTTCTTTTGTGGTCCATCTTTTATCGAGATCTATCTGTGCTCAGCATCTGGCCTGGATGCCAATCCTAAATATCATTTTAATAATAATAACACGTTGCACTTTTTTCGAGTGCCCTTTCATCCAAGGAGCCCAGAGCACTTTGCAAACATTAATTAATTAAGCTTCGCATGGCACCCCCTTTGAGGTAGGTATGCCCTGGTACTGTGCAAGATGGTTCAGGTGGTGCTCTCTGGGCTCGCCCACTCTTGAACCTAGAGAAAGTCCCAACAAAGACTCTCCTGCTCCAGGGTTAAACAAAGTCTGGGATGAAAGAGAAGCTTCCTCTATGGGGTTTGCTCCAGTTTGGACAGCTCCTCCAGCTTGGCCCAACTTAGGGACTCAGCTTCCTGCAAAGACTTTTTATGTTCACCTTGGAGTGCTGATGGCCCAGGGATGGATCCTTTTAACCCCTTCTTGCCTACCTCCTCATCTTCTAACTCACCTCAGAGGAAATGGGAAGAGAATGAACTCCCTATAAGCTACAGGGCTAGCATCATATATTGATGGAAGAGACTTGTTGAAAGGGGGCAAAGAATTATTTCCCATTAGTAGCCATGCATGGGGACCCAATTTTGCCATTTATTACCTCTATGACCTTGGATAAGTTACTAAATCTCCCTTCCACAAAATGGCAGGCATAGAACTAGATAGCCTTCTAGGATCCTTTCCAGCTCTAAATCTATGGAACTATGAAGTGTAGTATGGTTCTAATAGTTTGGATCAGTTCCAAAAGGGCTTCAGGGAAATGTATAGCTACTTTTGCTGAGTGACTTAGCTTTATCCTTTCCCTAGCTTCCTGTGAGATCTCACACATCCAGGCTGTCCTCCATGCTTGGAGAGCACCCATGTCCTCATCCAGACTTCTTAGAATTCCTGGCCTCCTTCAGAACTCAGTTTAAGTGCTTTATCCCACACAGACCATTTCTCTCCTGTCCCCATTGCTGAATGCCAGTGCCTTCACCCCAGATTATTATTTTGTGTTTAATTAAATGTGTGTGCTGTCTTCCCCCAAATAGCATGATGGCTCCTTGCTAGCTGGGGCTCGGGTATTTTGGCTTTGGTCATCATATAGCTAACTGCTAACAGATTCTACAAAGCTGAGTCTTATGGTACAGGCTTCTGGCTAGGGTTGCTCAACTGAAGCTAGATTTTTAAGAGATGACTTAGGGAGGCAAAGCTGAAAGTAGTTCTCATTCTGTACCTCTGGACAAGAGCGCCAAGAAGACCTTGCCCGAACCCCTTCAAACTCTTGGGAGGATGAGCTAGTTGCAGGGCCAATGGCCACATTATTATTATGTTCTAATGATTTTTTTCCTTTTCTTTGAACCACCTCATCAACTTCTCTTGAGAAATTACGTAGAACACCCTGCTTCTATTCATGGCTCAGAGCCTTTGATTGTGTTTTATTCCATTCTAAGCCCAAAAGGCAGCCCCAGTGATTGGGTAGAAAACTGCTAATTACTGAGAGGATACAATAAGGACAAGGGCTGCTATTCTCTGTGTGTTGGCTACTGGTGAAAACATTCCCCTCCATCTGCCTCCCAGGGTACTCCAGCTCCAGCCCCTTCCAGACCTTTCATAATGTGAACTGAGGTGCCAAGAGAAGTAACCGGTTTGCTAAGTGGCTTTTTTTTTTCTTTCTTCCTTTTTTGCAAGAGTCTGCCAAGTGACAAGCCCCCGAATTTTCTGACAAGATCAATTCAGAGCTTGGAATCTCCAGTTATAGCCGCCCTGCTGTGGGTCAGCTGTATTGTCTATTGTGCATCATTTGCTTGCAGTCCCCTTCTGAAGGCAGGCTGGTCCTAGTGTAACACATACTTTTGGAGTATTTGGAGTAGTGCCTGGGTGTTTATTTGACCATGTGCCCAGACGATATCTGAGCTATGAGTATGTGAAATCCAAACCATATACCTAGTCTTCAGCTGTCATGGAAAATTGTTTGCCTGGGTTATCAGTGCTTTGGGTACTTTCTTCCAATCCTAGCTTCCTGAAAGACTCTTTATATAGGAACAAAAATTTGGAGTTTCTATTGCTTCATGAAGCAGTTAGGTGGCATGGATAATAGTGATAGTAGTAGTAATAATAAACATTATAGAACATTCATTTGATAGAGCACTAGACCTGGATCAGATGCTTACTAGTTATGTGACTTGCTCCATACAAGTTATTGAATCTCTTCCTTAGTCCTTTCATTTGTAAAATGGGAATAATAATAACATTGGTCACCCAGAGTGTTTGTGAGGACAAAATAAGAAAATATTTAGTTGACACTTTGCAAACCTTAAATGCTATTTATCATTATTATTGGGTAGCTAGGGGGTGCAGGGGATAGAGCATTATCAAATCCAGCCTCAGACACTTACTAGCAAGGTGACCCTGGGCAAGTTCCTTAACCCTGTTTGCCTCAGTTCTTCATCTGTAAAATGAGCTGGAGAAGCAAAAGACAAATATCTTTGCCAAGAAAATCCCAAATGGGGTCATGACTGAACAATAAAGTTATTATTGTTGCTCATGTTTTTAAAATGTTCCTGAAAATATCCTGTGGCATAGGATATTTAGAGCAAAGAATTTTTGAGCTTTGGGATCTTAAAGAGTTGAAAGGAATTCGAGAGGTCAAATGATTCAACACCCCATTTGGAGCATGGATCCAGTCTATATCTGTAGTAAGATTTCTAGTGGTGATGAACTCACTGCCTTCCAAATAAGACTTTGTTTGAGGTCTTACAGATCACAATTTTCCCTTAAACTTCTCATTCAGACTTTGTTTCTCAGCCTTAATTAAGGGTGACCTTGAATAGAAATATGCTTATGAACATCTCAGCCTGTAGTTATAGGAAGTCAAACATTTGAATGTTACCTGTGAAATTCATTTCTATATAAAGATATTTGAATATTTTCTTATCAGTGTTTATTATAGAAATACCATTTGTGGTCTAGTTTTAGTTTGAAAATGTGTTCATCTTAGAGGTATATTTATGGTGTTTTTTATTCATTCCCTCATTGATTCAGTAAGGATTTATTAAGTGCCAACTAGGTGACAATTATTATGAGAGATAGGAAGGATAAAAATACCCAAATCAAACAGTTCCATCTCAAAATGACAATAATAACTGACTTCTACTTTTACTAGAATAACATAAGCGACAGTAGAAAAAGTGTAATTTATCCCATCCTTTCATGGTTTCCCTCCAAAATATGGGAGATTTTGAGAGGGACAGAGACACAGAGAAAGAGAAAGATCTTTTCCAAGAGTAATATTTAATGATATGATATCTATGCTAAACTAGTATTGTATTCAATGGTGACTTTTCGAATTTCTAAGAAGGGAAAAATAAGCACTGCTTATGTATTTCCTATGTGCCAGACACTGTGTTGTGTTTTATATATATATATATATATATATATATATATATATATATATATATATATATATATATTTATTTATTTATTTATATAAGATCTCATTTGATGCTCAGAACAATCCTGGGAGGTAGTTTCTATTATGATCCACATTTTACAGTTAAGTAAACTGAGGCAGAGAGGGGTTAAATGACTTTCTTATAATAAGTGTCAAAGGTTGGATTTGAACTCATTTTCTCAGCTCCTGGCCTAGCTTTCCATCCATTGCCCCTCATAGCTGCTAGTTTGACTCAAAGACTATGGATCTCTGATTTCATTGATATGACTATTTCAACAAATGGTACAGATCATGGCTCATGAATTCATCTTATGTAATGCTTGTCCATGTCTTCACACAAGTTTTCTTTTTTCTTTTTTTGAAAGCATTCAATCAAAATGTTTCTTAATAGTCTGTTATGTGCAGGACTGGGGCTACAAGTATTTTAATTTTTAACATTCATTTTAAACTTTTGAGTTCCAAATTTTCTCCCTTCTCCACTCTCCCCAATGCATTGAGAAAACCAGCAATGATACTCGTATACATGTGAAGTCATACAAAACACATATCTTTATTAGCCATATTGCAAAAAAAGGCAAGAAAACAAAGTGAAAAAAGAGCTTTATTCTGCCCTCAGAGTTCGTCTATTCACCACACAAGTTTTTTAGAGGATCTACCTCACCTGCTGAGGGTGTGGAAATGCCCTTGATTTCCTGAATCCTATGTTAAGTCTGCTTTTTGAAGATCAACCTTGCCAAATGTGGTAGAAGGTCATTCCCAGCATTCTGTCCATTCACTTCATGAAATCTTTAGTCATGAAGACTCATGAAACAGGAAAGCATGTCAGATACTTCTTAGCTTGAATGCCCCTTTCCATTTTTGTAATAATGTTGATAGAGGGTGGGCTGGGAATAGAGGATCCTACGAATCCCACCATTTTGGAATTCTATAAACTTTAACTTGACTCAGAGGATTTTATAGAATTTTACATGGATCCTGAAGTGCTCATGAGCTATTCTTTGCCAAAAATGATCCAAGTCAACTTGACTGACTCACCATAATAAATTCATCACATGTTTGGGCTTATTTTTGTAGTTTAGAGGCTAAATCTGTGCTGGCACACTCTTTGTAAGACAGTTGTCTAGGGTTAGGGAAGAGAGAGGAGCTATCTGGATCACATAGGTATTGAACTCCCAATCCTGACTTCATGAATATAGTTGAACTAACCAGGCTCCTTCCATCTGTTTCATTTTCAAAAGAATAAACAAGGCACCAACATAATTTCATCACAATGCCTGGGAATATCTGCTTTACTCTTGCTCATGCTAATGATGGACATTTAGACAAGACTAGATCAGAGACATAGGAATCTCAAGTTCAGGTTGGGTTCAGGCAAGCCCCCCAAAGTTCAGATCCTTATCTGAAAGAAGAATCTGAGGCAGGCCAGCTCTTTGGTGAGAGAGACTTGGCCCTTTTGCTCTTCCTACTCCTTGGAAATTCCCTAGATATAGGTACTTTCCCTTTCATATCCCAGCTGGACTGTGGAAATGAGTGATTGAAGCTTCCCAATCCATTCCCCAAGAATGGTGCAGTTGTGTGATGACAGCAATAACAACAATAACAGTCACTGATGTTCATATAATACTTTCTGGTTTCACAGAACATTTTACAAATTTACATATGTTCTCTCATTTTATCCTCACCACAACCCTATGAAGTAAGTTGTACAGGCATGATTATCCTCATTTACAGATGAAAACATTGAGACTCAGAGTGGTGATATCTTTAACTCATCTTAGAAGTCTTTGAAGCTGTGTGATATGGACTGTATGAACCATCCTCACATGTTGAATCTTTGATTTGTTTTCCCTTTCTTCATGATAATGCTCTGTTCTTAACTTGTAACTTTAATGCAACTCTTGTGGTATAAAATAATGTGTAGATTAAAAAAAAATAACTTTGCTCAAAGGGTAGCCTAGGGACCCTAGGAAGCCTGAGACATTCAGCAGAGCTAGGAAGTGAAAATTACTTTCATAATAATATTAAGATGCTTTACTTTATAATATTAATCGATAGAAGCCATATACATAGTAGCATACTAAAATAACAAACACTAACATTTATAAATTAAGAAAGTATTTATAGCAAATAAAAACTAAATATTAACAGATATAAACTAAAGAAAAAATCTCCTTTAAGCATCCTCAATAATTTAAGTGTAGAGGAATCTTGAGACACTAAAATTTGAGTACTACAGTCTTCCTTCTTTCTAGAACTTTCTCCATGTGTATGTATTTAACAACCACATTTCTTGAGTCATTGTGTCTTGTGTTATCTTTGTTGTTAAAGAGAAATCTCTGTATTGGGCAACCAGTCTCCAAAGGGCTGCTTGCTATAACTAGTAAAATTTCTAATTGATCTTCTTACTAAGCATGCTAAGTGACTCCATTTATTGCACATTGTGTATGTAATTTTTCCATTATTTTTCTGCTTATCTATTATAAAATAGACCTAAATAGTTAGGCTACTTGTTCAGAGGAAGTTACTGGGTATAAGTCGCTTTCTCAAGGAAAATCCACAGAGAAAATTTTATGGTTCTTAGGTCACCATGGTTACTATGGGCAATAATAATATTAAAAACAGATTACATTTATATAGTACTTTAAGGTTGCAAAGCATTTTATATAAATGATCTCATTTGTTCTTCAAAATAACAGGCACAATAGGTATCATCTTCCCTCCCAAATATATTTTACAGAGACAGGAAAAGGTTAATAGAGTTTAATAGAAATCTGCCTAGTTGTGAGGTGTCAGAAGTGGGGTTAAAAGAATAGGGATCTCAGGCTGGAGATTCTGACTCTACTTACATGGAAACATTAAAAGAAATCAAAGATGTTGCTGCTATTAAAGTAAACAAGTCCAAAGGGATACTTTGGTATGTTTCTAAGTGTTCTTAATTTTTTTTCTAATCAGCTAATTTCAATCCACATTTTATATGCAATTTTCAAATATTTATCTATCACTTATTCTAATATCAGTTTCATTTGTGTCCAATTCTTTGTGACCTCATTTGGGATTTTCTTGGCAAAGATACTGAAGTGGTTTGCCATTTTCTTCTCCACTTCATTTTACAGATGACCCAACATGGTTAAGTGACAAGGTTAAGTGTCTGAGACCAGATTTGAGCTCAAGGAGAGGAATTTCCTGATTCTAGACAAGCTAGATGCCCTATAACTCATTCTTCCTATCTAGTTAGGTAGCATAGTATAGAGAGCACTAGACACAGAATCAGGAAGACTAGAGTTTAAATCTTGCTTCAGACATTTACTTGCTCTGTGAAAACTCAAAGATTCACTTACCTCTGTCAGCCTTATCTGCAAAATAATGATAATAGTAGCATCTACCTTCCAGAGCTGTGAGTATTAAAAGGGAAAACATGCAAAGCACTTTGCAAATTTTAAAGTTATGTTACAATGAAAATATGTATATTTAATAGATATTTATTATTTAAAGTTTTTGCTATTTATTAATATGGATTTCAAAATTGCCCAAACTTAGCTTTGGACCCCTCCTTAGACTGCATTCTTTAGCCTCCTTAGACTGCATTCTTTAGACTGTATTTTCTTGGACTATTTTTCTCAGGTATCAAAAGACAAATTTCCAGTGGATTAATAAAAAAGGTATGGTAAATTTTCTGCTTCTCTGTTCCTAGCTCTCCTTTATCCTTTATATTGTTATAATTAAAATGGTTGATGTTGTAAATTGTAGTGAGTTAAAATGGTGGAAGATATAAATTGTGATAGATATAAGAGAGGGTGAGTAAATTTGATCACAGAAAATATGTTTCACTACAGTGGCTTAGTTTTTAAATCAAATATAAGGTGGTCGCCAGGGAATATATTCCCAAATTATGAATATGCCCAAGTCAACTGGGTTTTATAGAGAATTTAATTAATAATACACTGAGGAATTAAAGAAATGGAGAAGGAAAAAGAAAAGGAATTAATGAGAAAAGAATAGGTCGGCTCAGGGCAGGCCTGGGCAACCCAGGCCTAAGCCTTAAGAGAGAAACCAGTCAGTTATCACTCACCATAAGATTGTCCAAGTAAGCGATTCAGAGGGACAGAGTCTCCCCAGAGGGAGTTCCAGCCAGAGTCAGCCTCCCTTGAGAGACCTCCTTAGAGAACTCCTCCAAGAGCTCCTTCTCAAGCGATCTCCAAAATAATCTCCTTCAAAGTCTTCAAAAGCCTCCTCCAAAAGGATCTATCTCCAAGGATCTATCTCCAAGGAATCTATCTCCAAGGACTTCCAAGCCTCTCCAAGCCTCCAAGGATCCCTTGCTCAAGAGATTCCTTTTCTTATATAGGAGGTTTTTTCCTATGTCACCTCCCCTAAGTTCTTCCATCTACCAATCACCGTAGATGTTTTCTAAAAGACAGCCCATCTGAATTCCTGCTAAGTCGACTAACCTCCTCAGTAAGTCTGAACCAGAGAAAATGCTGCTGTGTCGACTAATCCCCTCAGTAAGTCTGAACCAGAGAAAACACAGATGAGTCGACTAATCTCATTAAGAGAAAACTTGCCTGACCCTTTTAGGTACCTAGCATCCCATTGTATCAATTCTAAAAAACAGGCATGGCTCAAAGAACTCCTTGCCTTATTATAAGCATGGGTCCAAGTACTTTCATTGTTTAGCAAGGAGTTTTCTCCCCTAAAGCAGTCTTAAGTATGGGTGGAGTAGAGGTCCTCTCATAGCAAAGAGTTTTCTCCCCTAAAGCAGTCTTAAGTACGGGTGGAGTAGAGGTCCTCCCATTTCTGATCCTGGCGAGTTCTCACATCAAAATGGGGAATGTTTCCAGTAGGGAATTTGTTCCAATGGAGGATTCCTCAATGTGGAAATTTTTAACATTCACAAGTCTGAGAAATTTCAAGATTTACAATCTCCCCTGATGATCATTGGGAGACTAGTCTCCCCATTGATCATTTAACATAATCAATTTGTAATCCTAAATGCACTTCTAACTATAAATATACACGATATTCAAATTTCTAAGAGGAATTAGAATAGTGAGGGAGGAAATAGAAAAGAAAAGAAAGCAAAACCAATGTTTTGCTAGGTGCATTGACAGAAAGCCAAATTAGGGGCAGTCCCTTTTGGCATAGATGTGTACATTTACAATAAATGTTCAATCAAAGTTCAGTTCAATCAATCATATTCAAAGTTCATTCTTGATCTTCTTGATGAAGTGTAGGTTTTCTGGCATCTTTCTGCAACAGTTCATTCTCTGGATATAAACGTTTCAAGCTTCTTTCTTGAAGATCTTTTCTCGAACAAAATCAAAATCTTGAATTTTTATAAAAGTAAAATCTTAAACAAAAAATCAAAATTCTTGGATTTTTATAAAAATACAATCTCAAACAAAAAATCCAAAAATTCTTAGATTTTAAATTAAAATACAATCCCCCCTGAAGTAGGTGTTAAAAAACATCCAGTTCAACTCAGAATGCAATGTTCAGTTATGGGGGTGTATGAGTCAATTATCAAAAGAAAAGAAAAAACAATCAAAAACATAAGGAAAAATTTAAAATAGGTCCTTGTATAGGTCCAATTTACAGTAATTTCTATCCCACAAGTATGTAGGACAGAATGCAGTAATATTTCACTTAGTCATTTGTAGCCAAGACTACAGGAAGTTGCCATAATATAAGAAGAGAAGAATTAGAATTCTATTTTGATAGGGAAGCATCATTCCCTTGTCTGATTTTTTTATCATTCTTACGGATATAGGGAGCCAGCATAATAGTCAAACTTTGTACTTGTATGAGTACTTCGTAAAGAGTGTAGATATAAGGAAGTCCTATGACTTAACATATGTCAAGCGTTGCAACCTCGAGTCTCATATTAGTATTTCTTGTGTGCTCTTTTTGCACTTTTCAGGTTAAGTCTATGCTCCTTGTTTTTTATCCCATTTTCTGGAATCAGACACAAACATTAATCATAGTCCCATAACATTTTATCAATAAATGGCAGGTTCCCATAGTTTAAAGCTTGTGCATTGACATTATAGCAAGTATATATATATTAACTTGTATTACTGCAGAAAAATAATATTTATATGTATCTTTAGTACAAGAAATGAGAAAAAATCAAATATTCTAATCAAAATAAAGAAAAGCAATAATAAAAATAAGGAAAAAAATCAGTAATTCAATGTGTTTTCAAAAAACAGCATCCAATTGTCTATGGATTATTATCTCCAATTTCTTTGATAGGATAGAGTCAATCAGTCTCAGCAGAAGATGCTTTCTTCACATGTGAGCAGTGAATCCAAGAGTCTTTTTCTCCAATCTTTATGGATGTTGGAGTAGTTAACAATATTTGGAATGGTTCTTCCCATGAAGGTTGAGTTGCTCCCATACGCTGGAAGTTCTTAATATAAACTTTGTCTCCTGGGTTCAGGTCATGCAGAGAAAATTCTAGTGATCCGGCTTGTACTGCAGCTCCGGATTCATGAAGTTCATGTAGTTTGTGCTGTAATTCCTGTATAAAGGAAGCAATAGTAATATCTCCCCCTAATAGTGATGTATATGCCGGGGAGAAAGGCTTAGCCTGTATAGGTGGATGTCCAAAAAGCATCTCAAATGGTGAAATATGTAAGTCTCCTCTAGGCCTGATTCTAAGATAAAATAGGGCCAGAGGGAGAATTTCAGGCCATTTTAAATGGGTCTCAGTGCATATCATAGTTTTAAGTTCTTTGTTCATCCTCTCTACTTGGCCTGAGCTTTGGGGATGATATGGAACATGAAATTTGGGAGTTATTCCCAAGCTAGTATATATCTGATTTAGAACAGAATCAGTAAAATGACTCCCCCTATTGGAATCAATACATGCTGGCAGGCCAAAGCGAGGAATAATTTCTTTTAAAAGCACCTTAGCAACAAAAGCTGCTGTGGCTCGGGCTGTAGGAAATGCTTCCGGCCATCTGGTCAGTTGGTCTACTATGACCAGACAAAATTTATATTGTCCAGTCTTTGGCATTGTTATGAAATCTATCTGTAGATGTTCAAAAGGTGTGTAAGCCAGAGGACGCCCACCAAAGGCTTTTCCACGAAATGCATGTTGGTTATATGCCTGGCAGGTAGAGCAGGCTGAACATACTTTAGAGGCTATAGTAGTTATACCAGGGGCTATCCATACTCTCTTGACAGAGTCCACGATGCCCTGGGTGCCAAAATGACCATTTTTATGAATAGATTGGCAAATTTGGTTATAGAAACTTCTAGGGAGCAGGGGTTTTCCTTCAGATGACACCCATACTCCATTAATCTGTTTTTTGTTTCCATTTTCCACTTCCTTTTCATTATAGGAAAGTGGTCAATTTAAATCATTAGTAGTTGTTAATGTTAAAATTAATTCAGGCCCTTCCATGGCTGCTAGCTTTGCAGAGGCATCTGCTCGATCATTTCCTCTAGAGACAGGGTCAGAGCCACCTGTATGGGCAGAACAATGAACTACAGCTAGGGCTTCAGGAAGCTGGAGAGCAGAAAGAACTTCATTAATAATTTCTGCATTGGCTATAGATTTTCAAGCTGAGGTTAAAAATCCTCTCTGGAAGCATAACATTCTGACTGAGTGACAAATGCCAAAAGCATATCTAGAATCCTTATAAATTGTTGCCTTTTTATCCTTGGCAATTATACAAGCTTGCTTCAGAGCTATGAGTTCTGCTCCTTGAGCTCTAATGTTAGGAGGTAGTGAAGCTGACCATTCAGTGGCAGATTCTGAGACGACGGCAGCTCCAGTGTAACGTATGCCATCCCTCATGAAAGAGGAAACATCGGTAAATAAAATCAGATCTGCATTGTCTAAGGGAGTGTCCAAGAGATTATCTCGAGGCTTTTCTGCCATGGACACTAATGTTTCACAATTGTGTAATGGTTCTCCTGAAGTTGGTAAATCTGGACGTAAGGTGGCAGGGTTAAGAGTAGTACAACGTTTTAAAGTAACGTTTTCACTATTTAATAAGGTTATTTCATACCTTGTAATTCTCTGATCCGAGAATGCCTGTGTTCTATGTTTTATCAACAATGCTTCTACCTCATGTGGGCACATTATTGTTAATAGACATCCCAATACTAAATCAACAGTTTTTGTTACTAGTAAGGCTGTAGCAGCTACTCCTCTAAGACATGGTGGTGCTCCTGCTGCTACTGGGTCTAGTTGAGCAGAATAATAAGCAATTGGGCGCTGAGAAGGTCCCAAAGTCTGAGTTAACACACCAGAAGCTACTCCTCTTTGCTCATGCATGTACAAAGTAAAGGCTTGTTGTAATCTGGGATGCCTAGAGCAGGGGCAGACATGATAGCCTTTTTTAGATCTGATAGAGCTGACAAGTGTTCAGGCTCTAATTTGAGGGGTTCAGGAACCGAATCTTTTGTTAATGCTATAAGGGGTTTAGTAATTTCCCCATAGCAAGAAATCCATTGTCTGCAAAACCCTGTTGCTCCTAAAATTGCTCTCAACTGTTTCTTAGTAGTAGGAGCGCTTAAATTTTGAATATTCTCAATTTGTTTTGGAGAAATATAACAAGCACCCGCAGTCAAGATGAATCCCAAATATTCTACGTTAGGGAGACACCACTGAACTTTATCCTTCGAGATTTTATGTCCTCTTTTGTGCAATTTCAAAGGAAGGTGTTTGCTATCTTCTTGACATGTTTCTGTGTCTGTTGAAGCCAAGAGTAGATCATTTACATATTTGATTAATTTGCTATTTTTAAATGTTATATTGTCTGTGTCTTGGCTCAAAATTTGCTCAAATAAACTCCTTTCTTTCCACATAACCCTGTGGCAGCCGACTCCATTAATATTGTGAGCCCTTCCAGGTGAAAGCAAAAATATGCCTGGAGTTCTCATGTATAGGTATGGAAAAGAAAGCTGAACACAAGTCTACTACTGTAAAGTATGTAGCTGTGCTAGGAATAGAGGAAATAATAGTATTTATGTTAGAAACTACAGAGTGTCTCTTTATAATGTGATTATTCACTGCCCTCAGATCCTGTATGAATCTATAGAGGTGCTTGCCATCAGGCCCTCTTTTTTGTTTTTTAACTGGCAGGATGGGTGTGTTGTATTCAGATTTGCAAGGGATTATTATTCCCTGTTCTATTAATGAGTTAATAACTGGTGTAATACCCTCAATTGCCTCCTTTGAGAGGGGATACTGAGGGATAGAAGGAGGTGGGCTAGATTTAGTTTTTATCTGCACAGGAACAGCAGATTTAAGTAAGCCTACATCGGAAGAAGATGTGGCCCAAAGAGACTCCAGTATATCCTTAGGTATTTCAAAAGTGGAAGGCTCTTTTGCCTCCTGGTTTTCCGAGAGAAGTACAGGGAGTAAATTTAAAGATTCCTCTGGTACTTCCAATGATAAAGAACCATCTGGTGAACAAGTTATTGTGGCTCTGAGTTTGCATAGAAGATCTCTCCCCAGCAAATTTAAAGGGGAGTCAGGCATCAAAAGAAAGGAATGTTGTACCTCTAGGGGTCCTACAGACACCATTCTAGGGGCAAGTTTTTCAATTCTTTGGGGTATTCCTGATACCTCCACTACACTTTGTGAATCAACGGAATAACAATTTAAATCTGGTACATTCTTCAATACAGACCTGGTAGCTCCAGTGTCTAATAGACAATCATAATAAGTGTTAACCACCTTTAAGGTAACATGGGATTCATTAGTATGGGGAGGGCAGTGGATAGGGACAACGGGTAGTAGGACATCAGGGTCAGGAAAATCAAAGGTTGTATCCTCTGATTCCTGTGCCCCAGCCCCCCCCCCCCACACGCCATCATTGTGTTTGGGATATTCTTTGGGCACCCTCCTGAAGGGCACCTCAACTATTTTTTGGACGAGCTCCATTTCTTATATTTTATTGTTGGGTATTATCATTTTCTTCATTTGGAGTATTGTCATTATTTTCCCAATTCCTATTTCTATAATTCTGGTTTCTAAAGTTCTTATTTCTATATTCATTATAGTTATTTCCATAGTCATTATTATAATTTCTAGAATTTCTAGAATTCTGGTTTCTATGACCATTATCATCATTTCTATAGTTATTATTTCTAAAATTGTTATTAAACTGTGTATTTCTTCTAATCATCTTAAGAAAGGTTCTACATTCCATCATTTTGTGGCCCTTCTTCTCACAGAAGTGGCAAATTATTGATTTATTTGTGAATTCCCACAAAGGGGCTTTAGTCTCTCCCTTATTTTTTAATTGTCTCTTTAACGTTTCAATTTCTTTCTTTAAATCTTCCACTGATGTATCATCTTCCTCAGGTCTTTTTACATGACCTTGATAAACATAGGTTGCTACTCTCCTCAATTCTTCGAGGTCCATAGAGTCCCAATTACGACAGCTAGTTCTAAAGTAGTCTTTTACCACTGTACAACAATTCTTAGCAAATTGCCTACGTATTTGTCTAATGTCTCTTTCTCTGGATAAATCAAGATCCATATATGTATTCCCTACGTCAATAAGTCTATCCATAAACTGGGAGGGTGTTTCATCAATATGTTGTCGGGTTTTTTCAAATTTTGACCATTTTTCAGGTCTATCAGAGAAAGCTCTCGTGGCTGTCAATAATGCTTCTCTGGCCTGGTTTAGTTTTGTGTAATCTAGTTCAACATTGGGGTTCCAGTGTGGATCTTCAGTTGGCCAATAATGTCCTCTTCTACCTCGTTTTTGATTAGCCAGAGAGACGATATTATTTTTCTCTCTCTTTGTTAATAATGCTTCTAATATATTCTCAACATCCAACCAAGTGGGGTCAAAAGTTCTGAATATGTTCTCTAATTTTTTTATAATCAATATTGGTTCGTCCTCAAATGATGGTATATCTTCCTTCATTTTTTTTAAATCCTCAAGGATAAAAGGTGTATGATGTCTTACAGATACCAAGTTTCCATTTTTATTAAAAGTGGGTACTTCCCTTAAAGGAAATAAGGTATCTGAATTATTTGGTACTCCTGTTTCTAGGCTTCTTGCTCCATTTTCAATTGGGTAAGTCTGAGAAATAGAAGAGAAAGGAAGAGTTTGTTGTTGTCCCATGGTGCCAGAAAATTCAGAGGTAGGGTGTAAATTTAGGTTGGAATGTGAACTTAAAGTGGATTGTGTAGGATGAGAAGGAGGAGCCAAGGAAGAAGTGTGAAAGGATACAGAGGTGTTTGGATTGGAGGAATCAGTAAAGTATGAAATAGAGGGATTAAGATCAGAAGTATGGGTAGGGTGTGAACTTAGAGTTGATTGTGTTGGATCGGAAGCCTGGGTGGGGTGTGAACTTAGAGTTGAAGCATGAGCAGTGGGAGGAGTGGGTGGGTTTTCTGAGACAGAGGGGGAAAGGGGAGGGGTGGGTTCATTAGAAGCAGGGGGTTCTAAGGTCGAGTTGGCAAGAGGAGCTGTGTCCAGAGTTTCTGATAATGTTCTTAATTCTCTTTTAATGCTTCTCATAAAAACTACAATCTCTCCCTGACTTTCCTCTATAAGCTCAAGCCAAGTATTTAGTTCTGCATATTGTTGAGTAGTAGAAGGAATACTCTGTTGGTTTGACTGAGAAGTGGTTTTTGTAAAGAAATACCATATTATAGCTATAACAATCAAAATCCCAAAGGGGAGTACTGTGTTGATTATATTTTGCCATAAATCCCATGGTATGAGAAATTTTAGAGAGAAAAAGAATGCAAATTTTACAAGGTTGGTCATGGAGCTGAATAGCCAGTTGTTAAGTATGTTGTGAACTGGCTGTAACCACATATTTCTAAAGTAAACACGTGGGGAGAAGGACAAGGCCAGAACTTTCTCCAGGTTTTGTCTTAATCTTAATTTAGGCAGTTGTTCCCTAAAGGAAAGGATTTAGAGAAAGTTCTCCTAGCCAGGACTTTAGGGCCCTGTTGCTAAGATCTAAGACAGCTTAAATTTAAGGAGAATCAAAAAGGTTTTTTACTCACCCATTCTTGCAGCTGTAATTTTGAAGCCAAGTTAAAACAGAAAACAAAACTGACTGATAGTCAAGTAATAAAGCAAAGAGATAAAGGAAAGAGATTTCACAGAAGTCTTTTGAGGGTTTTATCACCAACTTCGTGATCAGCCATAAACTGTTAAATAAATGAAAGCTAAAAAAATTAAAAAGTGATGTGAACCTAGAAGGAGCTCTCAATAATTTATCATAGGATCATAGTTTTTGATAGTCATAGTTTTGAGTTATTAGAAGTAGGTTAGAAATGACGTACTTCAAACCTAGTTCCATAGAGGAAGAAACCGATTCCCAGAGAGATTAAATGGCATGTCCAAGATTATATAAAAAGATAAGTAGCATAACTAATATTCAAACATAGGTCTCCTTTCTCCATATCTATTGGCAGTCAGTCAACAAATATGTGTTAAATGCTTACTATATGTCAAGCATTGTATTAAGTTCTGGAGACAAAACCAGGAAATTAGTTTCTACTTTATCAATAAAAAGGAAAGAGAAAGAGAGAGGGAGGGAGACAGAGACACAGAGACAGAGACAAGGGAGACAAAGAGAGAGACAGAGTCAGAGACAGAAAGACAGAGAAAGACAGCTAGAGAGAGAAAGAGAAAGAGAGAGAGACTCCCTCCATTTTGACTCCTAATTTTAATCAGTTTAAATGAATTGATGTCAATTCATAGTTAAGAAATGGGTTCTTAACTCTACTACCCTTTGAGAATTTAGAAACTTACAGGTTTCATAGACTTCCTTAGTTAGAAAATCATTTGGAAATTATTTTCAGAAAAAGTCCAAAACCCTTATATAGACTAGAACATTTGGAATGAATTTTAAGTATGATTTTTGAACAAAGATTTAAATGGTTTTCATTATATATGTTTAATCTGGAAGGCCCATATCTTATAGTCAGTGTCAATTAGTATCTCCTTCTTCTAGTTATCTTATTAGATGCTTCTTGCATCCAAGAGAGAAGGCCTAATCCAACACGGTCTTAAAGAGGTTCAAAAAAATTTTTTTTCCCTTAAATAGTTCACCCTTCCTCTGATGTGCTGTTAAGTTGGAGAGATATTGGTTAGTTTGTGAGGTCTTTTTGGCGCCTGCTCACCACCCCATTAGTGCTCCTAATTCCTTCTAGGCTCCTACCTTTCCCCCACTTTCTTTTACAAGAGGCTAGTTTTCTTTATGCTGTTCTAGATGACAGATAACCCACCTCCATAGTTATGATGCTTGACTGGGCCTGTCTGTCACTCCCTGAGCTATGTCTCCCCTTCAATGCTTTCAAATTCTGTAGCTCCTATTTTTCCTTTTCACTATGGATCAATTGGATTGGATGTAACAAGCTATCAGGAGCTAGTAGAAGGACTGGACTTGGGAGTCCTCAGTTCTAGTCTTAGGTTACTGCTCACAAAGTCTAAAGCTTGGACAAATCCCTTGTCTTCCATGGCCTTGGTTTCCTCATTTGTAAAACGAAGGGCATGAACTAGAGGATTTCTAAGGGCCTCTTGCCCTTATTATATATATATATATATATATATATATATATATACATATATATTATATAAATCTTGCTGATTTAGATGCTGTCTACATCTAAATGAATACATGCTAAATCTTGACTGCTTAGACTTTTAGCCCATTCATGGAGATTTTGTTTTTCAACAGATTCTCAACAATTTGTATTCTATTGCTTTTCTTTTACTTTGTCTCTCCCCATTGCCGTCCATTTTCAAATGAATAAAACATTTATTAAGCACTTAACTATGTTCTAAAAACTGTGCTAAAAGTTGAGGATGCAAATAGGAAAGTCAGATACTCCCTGCCCTCAAAGAGTTCCCATTTTAGTGGGAGAGACAACACATATGGAAGGCTTTGGCTGGCAAGCCAGATAGAAAAATCTTCCTGGTACTTAGCACCAATAGACTCTCAGGGCCTCATGCCAAGTATGGCAGAATGGAGTCTCAGTAAACAGTTATTTTTTTTTATCAATTCATGCCTCAGAAGTCTTGGCTCATGTTCAACTCTTTGGGCTCTTTGTTGTTTGTTCATTTCCCCCTTTTTTATCCTATCTCTCAGACTGTGGTGGTATGCTTGAGGGCAGGCAGGACTTGGGGTTTACCAAGAAGATGTGAGAAGATTTGCAGGTGGGGTTGTACATGGGTTGATTTTGACAGGACCATTGGGAGACCCTGCTAAACCTGTCTTGTGGAAACATCTGGATGCTCATTCCCACAACGGTGAGGCTGTTCCATCTGCAAGGTTCAGTTGTGTTGGAGACATTCAAAAACATCCTCCCTGAAAGTGAGATGAGAGCACAGCTGGCTCTTTCCCCTGCCAAGAACATCACCATTTGGCTTCCGCTGCTCAATCTGCTAGGGGGCACTGTCTGAAACCAATGGTGGGTTAAGCAGACACAAACAATCAGGCAATGTTTATTGTCAAAGGATCAGCAGGTAACATTACCACACTCCACCCCACCCCAACCCGCCATCTTCTCCAGTGATTGTAGGCATTAAGCTCTCTGTCTGACCTACTTCCAACTTCAAAGTGGGTGAGAAACAAATATTTCCCGCCTCTCCTTTTTGATTCATCCCAGCTACTACAATATACAAATGGAGCACCCACTGAAGATTCCCTGTCTAGAAGAGCATTGATAACTCATGGTTTTGTGATCAGAGGTATGATTTCAGAGAACCTTTCTATCTTCCCTAACTGTACCAAAAAAAAAAAAAGACTTCTCCCATTGACTGTCAATAGTATGAAATCATACCTTTAGGGCAATAAAACTTTTATTCCTATTAAAATGTGACCTTTCAGGGAGGCAAACCCTTTTAAATTATTGACAGTCATACACACTTTAGTGTGAATGAAGGATCTGAGTGAAGAGGGAAAAAGGAAAAGCAAAAACCTCTAAGTATCTGCTACACATTTTTTTCCTGGAGTAGACCTTGTTCCTCTACTTTGATTCATAATAAACCACTAACTGAATGATTTCCTGAAGATGGGAAAAAAGAAAGAACCTGATATATTCCCAAGAAAATTTTGTGACTAGTCTTATAAGAGGTTATGTGCTAAAAGATCACATGGTCACATAATGTGAAACTAAGAATAATAGACCTGACAAGCAGGTTTAGGATGCAAGTCTGAGAGGCCAATAGCATAAACTCATGGGGCAATATTCTAGTAACCATAAATACTCAAAGTACTGAGCTCCCACCCAACATTATGCTTGGATCTAGGGGAAAAACAGAAGGAATAAAAGACATGATTCTTGCCCTGACAATCTCTTTGTGAAGAAAATCATGATATATTTCAAGGACAGTTCAAGGAATTGATTATCAAGTGAATAATTGTATGGTAAAGATTCTAAATGTTCTGTAGAATTTCAGAGGAGGAGGAAGTCAATGTGGATTGGAGAAATTATTAGACAAGGGCTTAAAGGATAAGAATAGGTAGAAGGCAGAAGGTAAATAAGAGAGATTTTAGGAGGTTAGGAGAATACGAAAATAGTCACAGGATGTGAGCCAGATCATGCTCAGTTCACTGGATGGACCAGCTTGGGCCAGGAGTCCAGCTCAAGCATTGACAAGGATACAAGGTTGGAGAGGTTAAGTGGAGTCTATGTCAGCTCTTGGAACACCGACAGAAGATTGGGGACTCCTTGTGGAAAGGAGAAAGGAGTAGTTGGAAATTTTGAAGTAGAAGGATGAATTGAAGAAGACAGTGTTTATGGAAATATTACCTTGCCAGGGGTATTCAGGATGGATTAAGGGCAAGGGATTGAAGACCAAGAAGCTGGCTATGGTATATTTTTCCTTTGAGACAATTGACAAAAACACAGACACACACACATATCTCTTTATTCTCATTCTTTAATCCATCCAATGTTTTAAATTCATTTTTTTGTTTTTGTCTTTTTACTTGGGACCCTAAAAATAAAGCTAATTTTTTACTTTGAAGATTCTTGATTTTATTGGCACAAAACACAATCTTTTCATGCCTTGTTGGGGCTTAAAATATCCATCACCCAATGACCAATTTCTTTTGCTCATGATATCCCCTGATCCTCCCCCACCAACTTTATTTTTAAATTTGTTTTTGTGAGCATTTATCTCTGTTTTCTAGTGCCTCCCCTCCAAATGAACTTTAAAAAACCACTTCATAACAGTCATATAGTTTAGCAAATCAAATTCCCACATTGTCTATGTCCAAAAATACATATCTTACTCTGGATATTGGGTTCATAATCTCTCTAGTAGGAGATATGTGACATGATTCAACTTTAGCTTTTGAATGTACAGTTTATCATTGCATTAACCAGAGTTCTAAGACCTATCAAAGTTGTTTCTCTATAATGTTGTCGTTATTGTCCAAATTGTTCTCCTAGTTATGCTTATGTGACTTTGCATCAGTTCATAAAGGTCTTACTCTGAAACTTTCCAAATTGTTATTTCATTTGGCATTATAGTATTCTATTATAGCTGTATATTGTAATATAACTTATTGGGCTATTTCCTTATAAATGAATTTCCCCATTAGTTTCAAGTTTTGGCTGTTACAAAAAGTGCTACTATAAAGTTTTATACATGTGGATCCTTCACCTTTTTCTTTGATCTCTTTAGGGCATAGACTTATCAGTGGCATAAATATGTGGAAGAGTATGTACATGCATGGTTTACCTATTAGGCATAGTTTCAAATTGCATTCCATAATGGCTGAACCAATTCATAGCTCCACCAATAATTATTAGTGTTCTTGTTAGGTAGTCCCTGAATGAAAGAGTCATAATCCTTTTCCAGGCATATATTTGAAGCTGCCCCATCCTCTCTAGCTTGTGGACCTTCCTCTGCTCTCCATCTATGAAAATGGTAGGTCATTTTTCTTTTCCTCATTTCCATGCCCCGATGAAGACTTAGAGAAGGCCATATTTGTGGTAGAAGGAATTTATATTATCAGAATGTTTTAGATGTCACAAAACAATGCTTTACTTTCAAAACATTCCATTTTAGTACAAAGTAGAATTTTCATTTCTCGACGCTTTGTTCCTTTGCTGGACAATTATTTCTTGCTACTTGTTCTCTAATGTCTACTGTGCCTGCCTCTGCTGGCCTCCTTAAAAATAAAAAAAAAATTCTCCTCCCACCAATTCATAAGGATCTATTTCCTCTCCCTCCCACTTTCTCATCTAGTTAAAATAAAAATAAAAACCTTCTCACAAATGTTTATATCTAACAAAACAAACTGCCACATTGGCCATATCCAAAATTATATTTCATTCTCCATTTTAAGTGTATCACCTCTCCATCAGGAGGAGGGTAGCATGTTTCATCATGGCTTCTCTGCAAACATAGCCATAGGTAATTACATTGATCAGGGTTCTTGAGGCCTTGTTATATTAGCAATAATAAACACACATTTATGTGGTATTTTAAGATTTGCAAAGCTTTGTACTAGGCAACCCTGGGAACTCTGACAAATTGTGGTAGAAGATGGGCAAAAGATTTTATAAACTTGGAGCAGCCATGAATGACTTACTATAGAAAGCTAACTCATCCTGGAGATTCTCCTTATCTTCTAAACTGAGGTTCTATAAAGCCCTCAGATGAAGGTTTCTTGCCTTTGGCTCTCCCAGGATTTATTTGTGAATGTTTTCTACAAAGAATAGTCGAGAAAGTTCTAGATTTGCTGACAAGGAATAACTTTGCCACTTACTACTTGTAGAAATTTTGGAAAATTTTAATTCTCTGGACTTCATGTGGAATTTGAATTCTCTGGCCTCAATTAGATGATCTTTAAGACTTTCTTAGATCAAAGTCTGTCATGTTATGACTTTGAGATATGCTGGTAGATCTCAAGTTACTAGTAGGGAATCCTTGGCCTAGGCAGAAACACTCAGTTTCCCAGGGAAATCTGCCTTCCTTGTGACCAAATAAATATTCTCTTTAAATTATTTATTATTATTATTTTACCTTGATCATCTAAAATGTTCATTGAGGGGAAAATTAAGGTTAATTATAAAATCATTCTTTGCAAGGAGTGCAGGGTAAGATGCTAGAATTCTATTTTGCTGTTTTTTTTCTCTCTCAAACCTATGCTGTATTTTTCTCAAATGTCATTGGTGATGATGGTTAGTGAAAAGACTGGGACTGGACACAAGAAAACTTGACTTCTGATGTAAGTTCTGACACTAACCTAATTTGAGTGAGTCCTTTTGAATTCTCTGTGCCTTGACCAGGATCATACAGCTAGAAATATCAGAGACAGAATTTGAACCTAGGTCTTCCAGGCTCAAAGGCCAGCACTTTACCCACTATGCTGTGCTGGATGGACATGGGTTCAAAACTGGGCTCTCTGCCACTTACTTTCTTTGTGGCTGTGGGAAAGTTATTTGTCCACTCGGCACCTCAGTATTCTCATTTGTAAAATGAGTGTTGAACGAGATACTTCTAACACCCCTTTAAGCTCCAAATCAATAATTCTTATTTATTACCCTTATTTACCAATGCAGACCTAACTGAGAAAGGTGTCACAAGGAAGACATTAAATCCTACCAACAGTGCAAAGCATTTTACTTCTTTCCTGGATGAATGGCAAGGAGACCCCAGGAGTCAGTCTAGAAGGCCTGCTCATCCTCCCAGACCTTCAACAGTTGCCTTGCCTAAGGATTTTCTGAAGGGGAGGTCTTCCCAGGGCAATTTAATATTCCTTCCAATGGCATGGTGATGAGCCACAAGCCTCCAATTTGAGGAAGCCACCTGGCTACACAAGGCTTCATTTTGTATTTGCTGTACTGTGGGGGAGCTTTCAAAGCCCCAATTGGAACCTCCCTCTGGCTCTCCAACCATCCATCCATCAAAGCGTCTTGAGCTATTTTTTCAATTTGCTTTTCCCACTCAGGACATTAAAGGGGACTTTCATGTCAAACTTCTAGCATGGCTGTGCAAAAAGGGAGGTCTTCCAAGGGCCATCTTTCCCAAGTTGACCCAAGGGATTGTGAGGAAAAGCAAGCTTCATATTTCTCTCTTCTGTCTGAAAGGAACAGAGAGGTCTTGCAGACAAGGTGAATGAAGGTTCCGTTTCCCAGACCTCCTCTGACCAGATAGCCCTCCCCCCTTGTGTTTGCCCCCAGTTCTGGGAGGCCTTTTCTGCATTTCCTTGAGCCTTTGTTTGCTTATGAGAGGCTTAGGGCTTATGTAAAAATTGGCACCTAAGTCTAAAATCGGTTCCTGAACGGGCAAGAGCTCAGGGCTCTAAAGAGAGAAGGAAGGGTCAGCTTTTAGGCTTTGCCTTTAATTGTTGCTTGGGTAATCCTGAGATGCTGAAGGCCCCCCCCCCTCCTTTTTTTATTGCAGACATGGGCTGGGGAGACAAACCTTTTTACAAACTAAGTACCCTGCTAAGCTTCTGAATGTTTTCACAAGACACCTCAGAGAATGTGTTCAACCATGGTAGCTTTTAGCCACTTTGGTTTAGGGGGAAATTTGGTCTTGTAAAAGCTTTCCCTTCCCCTCCCCCTCTCTGACCAGGAGGGATTAGTTCTACAATGGAATGAAGTCAGCAGAGGTGAGTCTCCAGAAAGCTATCTTGGCTAGAAGGCTCACGATTTAGTGGTTTCTTAGAGACCAGAGAGGTTTGGTATATTCCCGTCCTTGCAAACTCAGTTGTTAGAGTTAGATATTCCATTCCAGGGAATTCCAAGTTGTGTCTAGACATGCTTTGTTAATGGGGCGAAGGCCCAGCTGGGCTGGTTGCTGTGGTCAAGCTATAGATGTTCGTGGCATATGTGGCCCATGCTGCAGGCTTTGTGAGCCATCACAAGGTCCAGGGGTGTTTACCTTGCAAAAATGCAAGGGATCAGGGGGAGGCAGAGAGTGGCAGAAGTTTTTATTTAGATGAAGTAGTGGACAGCAGAGGCAGACTGGCAGGATCCGGGGTGACACATTGGCCTTTGGGTTGGGGAAGCTGAGCAGCTCAACAGGTGGAAGGGAGGCAAAAGGTCAGAAGGGATTCATACGGGATGAAGGAAATGATAACGATTTGCCAAAGATCACTCACCCAATATTAGCTCTCAGAGAAGCTGGAATCCAGCTGTCAGAAGATAAAGGCTGATTGATGATCACACTTGGAAAGATGTTGATGCTAAGCATCGATGTACTGGCAAAATATTCAGATCATATGGAAATCAATTATCAGATCAGCAGCATTTATTAAGAACTTACCATATTCCAGACATAATGGTGAAGGGGAAGGGACACAAAGACAAAAACAGGACTCTCTCTTTGTCTGTCTGTCTCTGTCTCTGTTCTCTCTATGCCTCTGTCTCTGTCAGTCAGTCTGTCTGTCTTTTTCCCTTCTTCCCCCTTCCTCTCCTCCACATACACATTTATATAAAATAAATGCAAAAATACAAAAAATAAATATAAAAAAATTACAAAATTCAAAATAATTGGAGGGTAGAGGGCACTAGCAACTGAAGATATCTAAAAAGGCCGCAAGGAGAAAGTAATACTTCAGTTTAATTTGGAAGAAAATGAAGTATTAATAGGTAGGAAGTATGTTTCAAGAATGGAAGGCAGTCTGTGCAAAGGTGGAAGATAGAGTGCTATGTGTGGGAAGAGCAAGAGGGCTAGTTTGGCCGGACCACAGAGTATGTGAAGGTCTAATTTTAGAATGAGGAAACATTTTCAGTTCACAGGTCTTTGATAGAAATAATAGAACTTTTACTAATAGAGTTGGCCCCTGATTAAATCAAATCTTCTGTTTAAATGGAGGATTATAAACTTTGCCCAAGATTTAGAATACCATTGGCTATAATATGGTTTAATGCAAAGAGGGAATTAAAGAGTCCAATGCAAGACCAAGAATTCTTTTCATATAGTATCTGTAGGATTATGTCTAGGCAAAGCCAAGAGAAGTAAAATATCTTGGCTAACTAATTTAAAAAAATTTAAATATTCTGCCTCCCTTTTCAAAAATTTTCAGAGGCTTTCCATTGTCTACCAAATAAAGTTTATACAGCTTAATCTGACATTCACTAGCTTCCACAATCTGGTCCTAATTTGTCGCTATATGTCTCAATTAAAATAGACTGTACCTCATCATTCATTCCCATCCCTTTCTCTCTCATTTCTGTGCCTTTGATTATCCTATCCCTCATACCTACCATGGCTTCATCCACCTTCTTATCCTATGAAAACTTTTCTCCTCCTCTTAAAATCCTCTTGTTCTTGCAAAGGCTCAACTTAAGTCTCATCTCTCCATGAAGATTTCCCTGATTTCTGGCCAATTTTTGATTTCTATTAAAGCCATTTGTGCACATCTTAATTCTCCCTCCCCCTTACTGCACTGTAAATTTTGTGAGGACACAGAACACATCCCCATCACACATTCTAGCTAGAGCACATTCCACAGAATATGTAGAGACAAAGTAGACTTAACTCTACCACTTCAAGTGAGCCCTGTGTGGTGAAAGACTTGGCACCTCCAGATGATCCAGCAAATCCTTAGTCCTTGGGGCAGAAGCAAGGAGAGGAAAGAGCTTAAAAACAGAAATGGACAATGAGTCAGGAAGAATTGACTACTCCATAGACTCTAAAAGGAGATGAAACTTCTATGCATCTTCCCTTTCTCTGTTCTGCTTAGTGTATGAGGACTCTGGGAGGTTCTTCCTTGGATTTCCTTAGGAAGCAGGGGCAAGGATGCTCTTTCCCTCTCACTCTCACCTCCACATTATGGCAGCTACTCACACATGATAAGTATAGCATTTACTTGTCTAGCTGAGTTTGAGTCAGCTTTGTGTTTGCTTCTCTGAGCAGAGGTCACTGAACAGCAACCTGGAGATGGTTATTACCAGCTTTGGAGGCAACCTTATGAGTTTACAAGTTTGGGAACTCTCTCAGAGTAAACTAGGACAGAAGGAATTTTCTGCAACTATATCCTTTTTAGAGATGTTTATCACTATAATTCTTATTACCTTGATAAGGAAATATCAAGATCAAATAATGGGCCTTAAGCATAACCACAACTCTAAAGACAATCTTTACTATTTCATTTAGATGTTATTATAATTATTCAAATACAGGTAAAATATTTCATTTAAAAGAGTATTGGGGGGGGCAGCTGGGTAGCTCAGTGGATTGAGAACCAGGACTAGAGACAGGAGGTCCTAGGTTCAAATCCGGCCTCAGCCACTTCCTAGCTGTGTGACCCTGGGCAAGTCACTTGACCCCCATTGCCTAGCCCTTACTACTCTTCTGCCTTGGAGCCAATACACAGTATTGACTCCAAGATGGAAGGTAAGGGTTTTGTTTTTTTTTTAAAGAGTATTGGATCCAGAATTAGGTAACCCGAGTCCAAACTTTGACTTTATTACTCATTACTTTTGTGTCTGAATCATTCCCAACTAGGCCTTAGTTTCCTCATCTGTAAAATGAAGGTGATGGATTAAATGATATCTAAGATTCCTTTAATCTCTGAGTCTTATGAGCTTAATTATGTCCAAAATGTCAATACTTAGCACCAGATCAATAGCCATCATATATGAGCTCATTTCTGAGCACCTCATGTGCAGTCTCAGGGTGTTTGTTTCTTCTTTGTCATCCAGGACAGACAATATCAATTAGATTCCATTTTAAGAACCATTCAAAGCTAGAAGATAAAACAATAATCTCACCTATAGGTATACAAATAATAGCCTAGTTCTATTTTTGTATGGACCACAAGCTAAAGCTTTATAGTATTATTAATAATATATAACATAGTACTATATATTACTATATAATACTGTTTTACTTTGGTGTCTCTTTCAGGAGATAATCAGTGAATTCTCCCTATTTCTATTTCCCTCTCATTTGAAGATACCAGGACAGTTTTCCCTAATAATTTCTTATGATATGGTGTTGAGACTTTTTGTTGTTGTTCATAGCTTTTAGGTATTTCAGTGATTTCTAGATTATCTTTTCTGGATCTGTTTTCCAGGTTGGTAATTCTTTTCCAAGTGAAGTATTGTAGATTTTCTTCTATTTTTTCCACTTTTGAAATTTTGTTTTATTTTTTCCTAATATCTTGTGATTTCATTAGATTTTATTTTTCCAATTCTAATTTTTTAGGAAGCTATTTTCTTTGATGAGTTTTTATTTTTCCTTTTCCAATTGACTGATCCTACTCTTCAAGAAGTTGTTTTCTTGATTGATTTTTTTATCTCCAGTTCCATTTGGTTCATTTTCTTTCTTAGTGAACTGTTTTCTTTAGTGAGTCATCCCCCTACACCAGCTGTTGAGTTTTCTATCAATTCTCTCATTTTTTTGTTTTTTTTTATTAAGTTTTTAAAATTTCTTTCCAAGTTCTTCCATGGTTTTGCTTGAAGGTTGACAACCTTTCATACTTTTCTTTGAGGTTCCCTATTTCCTTTTTGGCTCTGTTGTCCTCTTCTGAGTATTTTGGTCTTCCCTGTCACTAAAATAACTTTCCTAGATCCAGATTATTTTTGTCTTTTTCTCTTTGTTTTTATTTCCCCCTTATTTTATCTAACTTTTCAGATTCTTCTCTGTTCCTAAGGTAGAGGTTACACTGCTCTAAGCTTACAGGGTACTCTTCTTTGATATTTGGGATGGGACTAGGTGCTCTTGTTCCTTACAGAATGTTTGTCTAGGAGATGGCCCTGCTGGCTTACTCTGGGGAGTTTTATTCCAGCTATTATTCTGCCCAGCTATAGTCAGCATCCTGTGCTACCAGTTTCCTTGTTTTGTGGTCTGGTCCAGTGCATACTTTGCTGCTTCTCTGTCCAAATGGCCTGGACTGGGCAGGTTCCCTGCTTTAAGTTCTATGCCACCACAGGCACTCTGCTGCCATGTGGGGATGAGTAAATTTCTTCACTGAAGTTTGTTACCCCTCTTTGCTCTCCTATTTCCCCAGGGCTCTGATGCCATGCGATATTTTATAGGTTTCCTCCTCTATCTATGTGGACTGACTCTGGCTGGGTACATTCCCTATCTGTAGTTTTGTTGCTTCTGTCAGAATCATAGGCTGCTCCAAGATCTCCCATGTGCTGTGCCTCTTGGCCTTCTTTCTCCTCTTATCCCTGTGAGATTTATTCTTCCAGCTTTCCTTTGTTTTGAGGTGATTTATTTTCTTTTTTGGTGTGCATGGAGGGATTGGGGGAGCAGAGCATCCTTTACATCCCGACATCCAACTCCTACAATACACTTTTAAATTTAATCCGTATTATTAACATTTTCTCTATATTTTCTTAAGTCTAGAGAATCAACAAAATAATACATTAAGATCTGATTTCTTGTTTGTTGATATTTGAAAAGTAAATTTCTTAATTTATATATATATATAATAAAAATATATAAAATAACTTAAAATTTTACAATTGTCTTTCTTCAGCCAGCATGAGCTGCCTTCAGCACATCTAAGCATGAGGTGCTATGACAATGAGAGAGGTGACAGTTGTTTGGGACAGTAGTTCTTTTGAGCATTACAAACATAGCCAAATAAAAGGGCACTCGGCTAGGGAATGAATGAATTGCTTATGGAGTGTGAATGCATCAGAGTATTCTTATAAATTCTTATAAAATAATAAATAATGAAGGGGACCATTTAGATGAAACCTGGGAAGACTTATAGACTTAAGCAATGAACTGAGAGAGGGAAGAGAATTAGGAGGACAATTTATGCAGTGATGATAGTATGGTAAAGGCAAACTCTGAAGGATTAATAATTCTGATCAATGCAGTGACCAACCATAGTTCCAGAGG
This sequence comes from Monodelphis domestica, assembly GCF_027887165.1. Taxonomy (NCBI): domain Eukaryota; kingdom Metazoa; phylum Chordata; class Mammalia; order Didelphimorphia; family Didelphidae; genus Monodelphis; species Monodelphis domestica. The sequence goes on along the minus strand of NC_077231.1, from coordinate 235,095,827 downwards.
ACCCAAGATGAAATATGTTACTTACCTCCTGATAGAAGGAATGGACTCAAGTTGTAGAATGAAACTTATTTTATGGATGTGGCCAATGTGGGATATGGGGGGGGGAAGAGAGAACTGAAAAAATTTGAAAACAAATTAAATAAAAAATACAAAGAACTATCTTTGCTCTTGTCCTCTGTGATGTTAGCCTATAAAATAGAAGGCTGTAGTGCAAAGCTGGCATTAAACACACACACACACACACACACACACACACACACACACACACACACACCCTGCATGTAAACCTCTCTTACTTTAGAAAACAATAGTTGTGGGTTCCTTTTCTTTGACTTAATGCATACATTCTCCCTGACACTTTTAAAAAGGGTCCCCAAGATCAAAGATGCTGCCCCAGCACCTGTGCCAACATTATTTTCAATTGCTATTGACCCATTCTCTAAGCTTTTTTCTTTCATGCAGGTGCTTTTTAAAAAGTTAGATGATAGCATCAGACTGAACAAAACCCAAGCCCATATGTATTTATGTCTGTCTATATGTACACATATACCTAAGGATATAGCTTTTGTATAGCTCTCATTCAGAAACCTAGAAGTTAAATCCCCACTCACGACCAGGCTCTTTTGATAATCTTTTATTAACAGTAAATTGAATAATGCTTAAGGACTAACTTAAAAATAGAAATACCATGATTTTTAAGAAACCAGGAGTTTGTCCTCAAAACACAGATTGTGAGGCTGAATGAATGAGCTCTTCCCAGTTTGCCTTTTGGCTTCTTTCACATATAGTTGCAAAAGGAAAAAAAGTCCATTTGATGATTTCTTGTATTCACAGAATATCTCCCCATAAACTCTATGAAATAGCATGATATAGAGCAGCAACTCTCAAAGTCTGGGATCAGGGACTCCTGGGAGTGCTCTAGACCTTTTCACAAAACCCTGAAGGTTAAAACTATTTTTATAATAATATTAAGACATTAAAATTTTGAATGTGGTATATATCAATATATAAATATGTATTTTCCCACTTATTTGTATGTATGTATATATATATATATATATATATATCTCCCATATAAACAAAAACATTTTGGTGGGGGAGTTCCTCAATAATTTTTAATAATCTAAAGGGCAGCTGAGAACAAAATATCTGGGAATTGCTGGTGTAGGAGAAAGAGTACTGACTTTCAGAAAGAAAAGACCTGAATTCAATAGGTGGCATGGTAACAGGTTCAAATCTTGCAACCTCTGCAACCTCTGTGACTTTGGGCAAGGCATTTAACCTGTGATTCTTCATCTGTAAAATGAGGGCATTAAACTACATGGATGCTTCCAGACATATATCTATGACTCCTGACCCTGATATTAACTATATGACCCTAGATAAGTCATAATCTCTCTAAGCCTCAATTTCTTCATCTGTAAAATGGACACCTAATATAGCCAAACTTCTCGGAGTTGTTGTGTAGTTCAAATGAGATATTACATATAAAGCACTAAATACATGTCTATTTATTTTTATATATTATTTATTTTTTATTAAATATTATTTGTAAATAAATGTTATGATGATTGTCTTTCTTTGATTAACACAAAATGAAACACATAGACCCTTAAGCAGTATCAGACAGACTTTGATTAGTTAGGCACTGCCAAACTACACTAAACGGATTCAATAATGACTAACAGTTTTTTTAAGTGGAATTAAAATCATGAGGACAACTCTGGGGATGATGAACTATAATCTCTCTTCATTTTGATGACTGATAGGTTTCACTACCCTTACATTCCTTTGTAAAGTCCCCTGAATCCACTCTTTTCTCCAGTGTTTTTTTTTTTTTAATTGCTACCATATCTGATTTCTTTAGTCAGTCAATTGGCTCAATCTTAAAGCGATTAAGAGGCAGTGGAGTACAAAGGAAACAACCTCAACTCTCTCTGCTTCAAATGTCTCATCTGTAAAAGCATGGACTAGACATCATCCAAAGCCCTTCCCAGCTTTACATCTTAGGAGGGAGAGAGATGGGCCTCAGAGCCCAGAGATGGCTGGGCAGTAGAAGCAGAGTGGGCTCTGCTTCAGGGCATGGGACAGAATAGGGTCCCTGTTGGACTTTCTGCCTCAGTACCCAGAGTGCCTCTGTGCATGGGGTGCTGCTACAGCAGTGACCATCAGGATCAGGACTGAGGAGGAGGAGAAGGTGCTTCTGGACCCCAGCTGTTGCCCTGAGTCAGAGGGATGGTGGTACAGATGGTAGGTCAGGAAAGCCTGACTTCAAATCCAGGCTCAGAAGTTTGCTGGCTTATGGGACAGCAGGCAAGGCATTTCGTACCTCTCTCCAAGGCTTGAGCTTGGTTTCCTCATATGTAAAGTGGGGACAAAGTAATAATAACAGCTCTCTTCAGGTTGTTATAAGAATAGAACGAAATTGCACTTAAGCAATAAACAACTGCCATCATTACCTGCTCTGCTCTGCTTGGTTGGAGTTTTCCTAAACTAAGTTCTCCCAAAACTTCGAAGGGAAAAGTCCCCTGAGGTTCTTGTTTCTTAGGACTTGGGGAAGGAGTTCATATTCACCATACGATGGGCTCCGATCACATTCCCACATCAAGCATTTACAGATGGAAGAATCCCAGTCTTCTTGGTCTGTCCTCATAGGATACCCCCCACCTCTCTCCATTTAATCAATTTAATTCTTCTTCCCTAGACCTTTTCTAGCTCTGTTATGTCTTTCTTTGAGGTGAGGTTATGGGGTGCATTATAGTACAGTTGCTTGTTTGCCAGACTTCTTCATAGGCTACCTGCCTGTCTTTTCTCTATTTCTCCCCTTCCTTCCTTCCTTCCTTCCTTCCTTCCTTCCTTCCTTCCTTCCTTCCTTCCTTCCTTCCTTCCTTCCTTCCTTCCTTCCTTCCTTCCTTCCTTCCTTCCTTCCTTCCTTCCTTCCTTTTCCTTCCTTCCTTCCTTTTCCTTCCTCCCTTCCTTCCTTCCTTCCTTCCTTCCTTCCTTCCTTCCTTCCTTCCTTCCTTCCTTCCTTCCTTCCTTCCTTCCTTCCTTCCTTCCTTCCTTCCTTCCTTCCTTTCTTTCCCCCTCCTCCATCTCTTCCTCCCTTCCTTTGGGACATAGAGCACAGAAGGACCATTGTATTCAACATCCTGGTTTCTATTCCTTGTACACAGTTGACACAAATTAAACTTTCACTTCAGATATTTTTTCCTCACCTTTCCTATCCTGTATTCATGCAATGTTTTTGGAAACTATACCAGTTTTTTCCCCTAAAATTCTTATCTTCTATTTTAGGATCAATACTGTATATTGGTTCCAAGGCAGAAGAGTGGTAAAGGCTAGAAAAAGGGGGTTAAGTGACTTGCTCAGGGTCACTCAGCTAGGATGTGTCTGAGATCAAACTGGAAGTCAGGACCACTTATATCTAGGCCTTTTTCTATCTACTGAGCACCCAGCAGTCCTGAGAAACAGACTCTTTCAGGGGCCCAGACCTTGCTTATACCCAGTTGAATAAAAATCATGCTTCTATTGCCCATCTTAATTTGCTGTTACTTTTCTAATTTGATTCTTAGAAAGACTGGAATGTGCAATTTGAGGAATGTAGAACTAATAATATTGAGATGGCTCTAAAGACAGAAGAAATGATTTTCAATCCTCTCATTGTCCAGATACTGTGTAATGTGCCACATGATCAAATGTATTCCAGAATTACATATATATGTAGACTAACATATTACACATGTGTGTATATATATAAAACATTCATGTTATCAAATTTATTCTGTTACTTAACATGATGATAGCAAACAGGGACATTGCAAAGGAGAGGCTTAAATTAACCCAATGCACAGAAAGATCTAGTTTGTAATAAGAATTCCACTTTAAAATTAGGTCTAGTTATAGAAAATAGAAGTAATAGATGAACCCTCTCCCTGTCACCCCACACTGATGAGCCGTATACCAATCAACCTCTGAAAAGAGTAGTTTCACATCCACCTTCCTGCACAACAATTGAGGTTTGCAGGGAAATGGAGTTTCCGACTTCTTGTGTCATCTAAACCAAATAATCAGATTATGACTGATTTTCTTGTTATCAACTTTGGCATTTGGGGGGCTTGCGGGGAATACATTTCACAGTTCTCTTAGTACAGAGTGAGACCATAGGCTCATAGGTTTGTGGTTGGGAAAGAAATTAGAGGTTCCCTAGTCTAATCCTCTCATTTTGCAAATGAGGAAACTGAGACCCAGGGAGGTTTAATAAATTGCCAGAGTTTTAGGGTTAGCAAAGTTTCCTGAAAGGACTTCTGGTTTTGGAGTCAGAAAACTCCCCTTCAGATCCTACTTCAGACACTTTTTTTTGTTTTGTGTCCTTGAGGAGGTCACTTAAATCTTCTATGGGGTTGGAGAGACTCTTTAAGTGGCCCAGCAATTGCTTGTAACCTGTTACAGAAACAGCATCCTTCCATCTTAATTTGCTTTCAGTTCTTTGATGTTTTCATCTTGTAAAATGAAAGAGATAGGCTGGATGACTTCTAGCATTCCTTCCAGCTTTAAACCAATTCACCTTTCAGATCATACCTCTGACTCTTCAGCTTAATTTGATTAGAATGAGTTCTCTATTGAAATGAATAAAGTCAGGCTTGGGAAATGGGGGTAGAGGGAGGAGAAAGAAGGGTACTATTCCTCCTCACTGGAATGAAAAACAATTATAAGAGCAAAACTCCTTTCAGCCCTTTTTTGTTCGAGACCAAGGACTTTGGTTATTCTATCATTCTGGGTTTTGAGAAGCTTTCCTCAGTGCTCACTATCCAGAAATATTTCTATGATATTGCCACGGGAGGCCCATTAAATGTTCAGATGCACTAGGATGCTCCTTCGTGCCATGTACCTACTTCAGATAATAACAAAGGAACGATTCTGAGGCTCAGTCTGTAGAACTGTTTGTGTGGGATCAAGAGAGTTTAAAATCCATCCTAGGTAGGCATAGATTTTTTTTTCCATGCCAACAGAAAATTTTTAATCTCTTGACCAAGGTCAATACACCTCAGTCAACAAACTGAGCACCTACTATACAAATAATATGCAAAAATATACAAAGTGCTATGCAAGAACTTAGGAAGGAAAGAGGAAAAGATGGAACAGTAACTCAGTTTGAGGAAACGGCCTTTTTCAGACTTCTGGAGTAAGTTGTTGCCGAGTTTTGAATGTGACATTGGGGAGATACAGACAATCAGAATGTTGTATTATTTAGGGTCAATATCATTTATCTAATCATGGACAGAAGATGAGAATCTGCTGAAGTGTGATTATTCTCAGAGAGGAGACAGTCGAAACTCCAAAATATGGGAAGGAAAAGAGAAAGAAAAGGGACAAACTTCAGAACTGCATTGGCCAAGATTTACCTGGAAGTAATGGATGCTAGAGTTGCTCTACCTGAACAGAGGAACAATTTAAAAGCAGAGAATAAAAGATGTTATTCTACAGATAGGCAAGTTTATTTGGGCAGGATTCAGTCAGTCAAGTACCATCTGGATCAGGATAGATTATCAGTGAAAGTATATAATCATAAGGAAGCCATATGTATCAGGGAATTTTTTTGTATTGGTCTTGAAACAGAGGAAGGATACCAAGATTCACAGTTTATGTGTTTTTCCTCACTTACGTGTTTTCTAGTTAGGTTTTTATAAGCATGTGCCTACTTCCTCTCACAGAAACTAAGTACATTAGTGGAAGGATGTGGCACAAGTTTATGTATGGACTACAATTTATGTATTAAAGCAAATGTTATACAATATATGTATGCTATCTATTTGTTATGGATTATTATAACAAAAAAGAACATGACTATATAATTTAACTTAATTTGTATATTAAATCATATTATTATTTATTATATGAATTATAATTAAATAACAGACTATAAAAATATTATGATTTCTTTGGTTGCTTGAAGAAGAAAAAAAGAATCTGTACCAGATACAAGCTGTAGAAACACTAGATTTTTTAGCTTAGCTCAGGGTACTCTGTCTGGCTTTTGTTGCCTGCCCTTACCCAAGACTCAAAGTGTATAGCCTAGTTATGGACCAAAAAACAACTGTCAGTCTACACTTGTCAGGAAATTCACCCTTGCAGATGGTAGCCAAGAGCCAGTGGAAGTTCTTGAAGCCAAGTAGATGGCAGCATGAAGCTGTCCCAGCCTGGCGAGTGGGGAAGAAATATCCAGGAGAGAGTTGAGTGATGCCATCAGAAGAGTAACTTCAGCATCCTTGTAGCATTAGAGATGTGAGTGGCTCCAGTGATACACGTTCCAATAAATATATACTCTATCTATTTACCTTCCATCCATTTGCCCTAGCCACACTGGGTCCTGGAGTGTGCCCTGTGCCCCTTTATACATGTTTCCTGACTACAAAATGTTCCCTGTCTATGGGCTCCCCAGCTGGGTTCTCTGTTCTCATGTGTTCTTTGTATATGTTCTTTTGCCTAATTGTGGCCTGGTCTACATCTGGAGAGTGCACCCCATGTCTTCATGGATTGTGGAAGAGTTCTCTTGTCAATTTATTTCCTCTGCAATTCGATGAGATCTATTTATAAATTCTATTTGTATATTCTCTTCATATTTATATATATAGAATACATATTACATATAATATATATGTATATAGGATACATATATATATATAGAATACATATTAATTAAATCTATTTATAAAGTTTTAATCTGAAATCTTTTGCTCTGAATTAGTGGATCCTCTGGTTGACTGCTTAAAATAAACATTAGTGGGGGCTTATAAGCTAGGGTTTTAAGTGAGTGCTGGCTACAGTGTCATGAATTTTAGGTGGCTATTTTAGAATACGAGGGGGTGCCCAGGGTGCTATAGTTTTTTTTTTTATGATAGTCAAATCACAACTGATTAAAGGTAGGATATGGGGGATAAGACCAGCTAGAGAAACTACCTTTCTGAGTTTCTTGCTCCCCAATTCTTCAAAATACAGACATAGTATCTGAGTGTGTGGAGATGCTAATAATTTTTTTTTTCTGTTCACCTTAAATGTTTTTCTCTTTACATGAAAATAGAGCTAAAGAGAGGGTGAGTCCTAGAGTTGTCTCCATTTTAATCATTTCTATGAGCATGTATAATGTCAGAAAAGATGAAAGTAAGCACCGTGGAAGCAATATGCCTCTGCTAGAGCCCGACTTGCTTAAAGCAACTCCCTGTATATTAGGTATTTTCTGGTGAAATCTCTGTTAAGGTTATTGAGTTCTTACAGAAACTATGCTTTGCCTGTTAGAGTATTTTCCCTCCAAAGCTGGTGAAATCTCTGTTAAGGTTATTGAGTTCTTAAAGAAACTATGCTTTGCCTATTAGGGTATTTTCCCTCCAAAGCTGGTGAAATCTCTGTTAAGGTTATTGAGTTCTTAAAGAAACTATGCTTTGCCTATTAGGCAATGGATGTGGGCAAAGGGTGGGCAGAGACCCGTAGGGTCAGAGGATGGCAAAAAATCTAAGGAGCTGAGACAGGAGAGGGCATTACAGAAGAGAACAAAGAACAATTCTGCAGTGAAAAAAAAATGAGAGCTCTTTAGATAGAGCTAGTTTCAACTGGCTAACTTGCCCTCAATGACTACTCCTGATTTTACAGGCCTGACAGATAATCAAGGACTCATTATGCTGGGTGTCAGGGAGGGGATAATATTTTCAAGGGCCTACCGTTTAAAAAACAATTTCTGTCACATAGCCGGCCCACGCGTCAGGCATGCATGCCTCTCTGTTTCACTGCTGATTTGGAAATAAATTATGCTGATTGCTCCCAATATGAGGAGAATCCATCATCATTCATCTCTGAATTCATCTCAGTCACCCTATCATTGTTCCTGGCCTATGTCCCATGCAAGCCCGGTCTCCTCCTCCGTATGGTAATGAAATCCTGCCTTCTTCTTCTGGCTTATTCCAAGTTTATAAGGCAGGATGTGATTGGAGGTAGACAGTAAACCTGCAGCTTCTCAGGCTGACTGCTTTGCTATCAAAGTCTTCTCTCCTGCTCTTGGCATTCTATTATCGGGAGGTCAACACCCTTTCTTTCCAGAGCTCTGTTAATCTGCCTCCCGGGACATGGTTGGCCACCTTCCACCATCCCTGAATCTGTTGGAATGGGGGTGGGGATGAGTAGCGCCATCTTTGTTCTGGTCTTTGGTCTAACAGTCCCGCCCCCACCACTTTCTACCCTATACCAATACGAGAGGTGGAAAATCGCAGTGAGCCCTCCCTCTTCTTTGCCTTTTCTCTCCAGGTCTAGGTTCTAATTATGAAGGATGAAATTAACTCCAAAAGGAGTCCAGAAATTATCGGTGGGAGGGAATTGCCAATGACAGCAGAAGAACAAGAATGGTAATGCTAAAAGTTTCCCATTTTATACTGCTAAAGGAACTGTATTGCCTTGTTTCCAGACAGGTAAAATAAGAGGAGAGACATAAAATCTCTCTGAGAAACTAACAGCAAATGGCACCTAGGGATGCCATAATATTTTAACTTGATACTTCAACATAGCCTTGATTTCATCATTGTGGCTATTTTTTTCTACATATATAGATCAAAACCCATTCACAGGGGCAGCCAATAGAGAGCAAGAATTGGAGACAGAAGTTCCTGGGTTCAAATGTGGCCTCAGATATGTCTAATCTGTGTGATCCTGGGCAAAGCACTTAATCCTCATTGCCTAGTCCTTAACCACTCTTCTCCCTTAGAACCAATACATACTATTGATTCCAAAACAGAAGTTAAGAGTTTAAAATGTTAAAAAAAATCAGTAAAATGGAAGCAATTAATATGCATTTCAGTGCTCTATATTTGACAAAGACACATCCCTGTTTTCAGGAAGTAGATCATGTGTGTGTGATTTATTGGGTCACAATTTGAATAATAAATGTATGAAGGATCTCATGTTTTATAGGACCATAGGATTTAAAGCTGGAAGGGACCATAAGAGACTATCTTGCCTAATCATTTCATTTTGCAGATGAGGAAATTAATGTTAAAGTTAATGTTAAATTAAATCTTAAATTAATGTGAAATTAAATTAATGCCCAAGATCATATAGCTAGTTAAGTAGCAAAACCAGGGTTTGAATTCTGATAGTCTGACTTCAAATTCAGTGTTTTTTCCTACTATATCACACTTACAAATCTAGTTCTTCTGGGAAAATTGGAGAGAACTCAAAGAGAACATAAGTAGGAATAACAATTGTTCAGTCATTTCAGAGTCTTTGTTACCCTATTTGGGATTGTCTTGGCAAAGATACTGGAATGGTTTTCCATTTCCTTCTCCAACTCATTTTACAGATGAGAAAACTGAGGCAAACAGGGGTAAGTGACTTGCTCAGTCACATAGCTAATATATTTTTAGGGCCAGATTTGAATTCAAGAAGATGAGTCTTTCTGACTCCAGGTTCAGCATTCTATCCAACATGTTACCTCGCTGCCCAGGAATAATATTCCCTAAAATAACACCAAATAGATATTCAAGCACCTACTTACTGGCCTTGTTCTTTTCAGAAAGTGGAGAATATTATAATGGTTAGATACAGTTAAGGATAGCAGTGAATATTTTCTAGGATTGTCTGATGATAGTGGCACTCTCTTTCTTATCCAAGGAGGCCATTGTTTGTGTATTCAGAGAAGTAGCCTATTCTAAACCTGGGGTCCATGAGCTTGCTTTAAAAATTAATAACTCTTTCAATATTAATCATTTCCTTTATAATTCTATAAAGGATATAATATTATTTGGGGCACTTAAAATGTTAATTCTAAGAAAAGTTCTATTGGATTTCCCAGAGAGCCAAAGGGGTCTAGGACATAAAAACAAAGGTTCTGAACCTATTTTGGGCATAGGAGCTGACAATATGAGGGCCTCAGGAATCTAGCACGTGCCTGAATGCATGAATTTGAGAGAAAGAAGGAAGTTCTCTTTACCCGTAGACAAAGTAAGGATCTCAGGAAAGTTGGTAGCTTGGTAGCTCTCAGAATGTTAGCTGGAAGAACAGAAACTTTCTGAACAGAACTGATTATAGAAGAAGGAATTACTATTACTTCTGGTAGAGTCCCCCCCCCAAAAAAAAAACAGTGGATTCAAAGATTATTACATATTTTCTTTCTTTTATTTTGGTAAAAAATATTGTGACTTTAATTTGAAATATTTTCATATATTTGCAGAAAAGTCCTCAAGCTCCATTCAGAGAACCAGCTGTGTTCAACAAATGAAAGAAAAGGTAATTAGGCATCTATTAAGTGCTTAGTATGTGGTAACCCATGAGTGTACAAATATATAAAAGTAAAATAGTCCCTATTCTCAAAGGACTTACATTCTAATAGGAAGAGATAGCACATGAAGTGGATTGGGAGTTGGGAAAGAAATCTCCATCCAGATAGTGAATTGACCTATAGAACAATTGATTGACAAAACCTTTACAGAATCGATCATAATGTTGATGTGATCATTTCACCCTGTATAAATGGAGATTTTGAACCTTAGACTTCATTCCCCAGAAGTCCTTGGTATTTCCCAGAATTCCCTATAATCTCTCCTGTGTCTCCAAGTTGGTGAGATCACGTTATTGGTATTTAACTGGCAGGAATGCCTCCCACACACTCTTCTTGCATGATGCAGCAAGTATGGTGGTAAGCTAAGTGCAGGGATTTTAAATGGGATAATCAGCCATGGGCACATGGTTTTTATTTTGTATTCTCTTTATTCCTTGATTTCTAATGATCCTTAATAAACCTCCTAACCTCTAATAGTTTATCATTGAGATTTAATTTTAACATTTACAACACTGAATAAGAGGTGGGAAGTCCAGGCGGAGGAGGGAAGATTATGAGTGACTCAAAGTCCAAGGCAGATGTCAATTGAACCTGATGGACTTTTGGAAAGGATTTTAAATATAGGCTATATTTAGACTGAGACTGACTCGACCCGCCAGGTGGCTTGGTGGATAAAGTGTTGGACCTGGAGTCAGGAAGACTCATCTTCCAGAGTTCAAATCTGAACTGACTCACTGGTTAGCTGTAACCCTGGGCAAGTCATTTAACCCTGTTTGCCTCCATCTCCTCATCTGTAAAATGAGCTGGAGAAGGAAATGGAAAACTACTCCAATGTCTGCCAAGAAAACTCCAAATGGGGTCACAAAGAGTAGGACAATGACTGAGAAAGAACAACTAGATGAGTTTGTATTTACCAAGCTACCAGTCAAGACAGTTCAGCTCTGGGGCAAGAGTTCCATAGTAGAGTGGATTAACAGCTCCCCACTAGCTAAGGACTATTCTGGAGGTTTAGTCTACAATTGGCTAAGACTTTTCTTCCGGGTGGGCTTTAGAATAAGGTTTCATTCATAGTTCTATCAAAAATGGGAAAGGAGAGGCTGACTGAGGCATCATTGCATAGGGCAGAACTGGAATTAGGAAGACCTGGATTCAAAACCTATCTCAGCCACTTGTTAGCTATATGATTTGGGGCAAGTCACTTAATTTCTCTAACTCAGTTTTGTCATTTGAAATTCAGGCATTCGGGCTTAAATATCTTCAAAGGTTTGTGTTTTTGTTATTGTTGCAAGTATAGATCTAGAATACACACACACACACACACACACACACACACACACACACACATATTTTTCCCCTTATCTTTTCAACTTGAAGCTTTGTTCATGCATCAGTGAAGACACATTTGTTCATTCAAACAAAGATTTAAGTGCCAGACTAATGGGGATACAAAGATGAAAATGACACAGTTCCCACCATAATCTTCTAAAGGAATTCTGAAATGTACAACAGGTTTAGTTATTCCTATTTCTAGAAAGTTTCCAAATTCTATTGTTCTCCCCTGCCCCAAGAGGCTTTCACTTACAGCTGCTGAGGGAAGTCCTAATACCTTGGCCCCAGTCTCTTGGATGCTTTCCATTTTTTTAGCTTCCATTGAGTTACCCTCCACAGTTTCTCCATCTCTCTCTAACTAGTGGAGAAGAGACTTAATTCAAAAGGAGAAAAAAAATTGAGAGCAAGTAGAAGGCATGTATTGTGGTAGAAAGGATCTGACCAAGAGTCAGGAGACTTGAATTCTAGTCCCAAGTCTGCCATTAATTAGCTGGCTGATCATGAGCAATATTCTCTGGGCCCCAGATCCTTATAAGTAAAACTAAGTTAATAATACATATCTATTTCACAGTGCTGGATCCAATGAAAAAAATGTGATAATAATAATAATAATTACTCATATTTTTTCTTATGGTATTTTATGGCTTGTAAAATGTTGCATGTAAAAATAGCTAACATTTATTTGCTCTGAGGTTTGAAAACTCATTTCATCCTCTTAACAAGGGGAAGTGGGGAAGGGAACAAGCATTTATTTATTAAGCATTTACTGTGTGCCAGGCACTGTGCTAATTATTTTACAAATGTCATCTTATTTGAGCCTTATCATGACCTTAAGAAATAGTTGCTATTATAATCCCTTTTTTACAGGTGAGGTAATTGAGGCAGACAGAAATTAAGCGACTTGACCAGGATTCACACATTTTGTAAGTGTCTGAAGTTGAATTTGAACTCAGGTCTTCCTTATTTCAGGTTCAGGGTTCTATTCACTGTGCCACCTGCCTGCCTTGGTTCAAGATGTTCCAGAGAGGAAGGAGCTAAGTCAGATTATGAATCTTAGAGTTTTTCAGGGCTTTCTCCCTTTTAACATACTTAACTAATCAAAAATAACTACTAAACTTTTGTTTGGGACATATTGGAAGCAGCTTGGGGACCTTGTAGTTAAAAGTTTAGTATGAGCATTTATTCCTCAGAAATCATCAAATGCTACATATAAGGACTTGATTTATTTATTTTTATTTTCCTAGACAAGAAAACAATGAGGAAAATATTAAAAAATGCAGATTAAACTTAAAAGTATGTCTTCTATACATCTTCCCTCCTCCCCCAGTGAGCTAGCTGTTAAACATTTCACTATCCATGAACACTACCAGGCACAACATGGCCTTTATCTTCAGTACAAACTGGATTTTATTTGTAATTTTTTCAACTTGTGACTTTTTCTATCGACTGGGGTAGGTGATTGAGTCACAAGATGAAGTCAGAGTGGTTCATTCAATTTCCACTATTGCTTAATGTTCTAATCCCATTTCTTCTGATTAAAAAAATACTGAAAGTTGGATCAAATTTATCAAGAAAGAGCCAAGACGCATCTCCTCATTTTACTATAACTTCATAGGCTTTGGTCTACATTTTCTTCTCAGTTGCTGTGTTGCTGGCTTTTCCAATAGGTAATAATGGTTCAAATTGCAGAGCAGCTAGATATCACAGTGGATAGAGTGCTGGGCCTGGAGTCAAGAAGCCTTGAATTCAAATCTGACTTCTTACTAGGCACTTACTAATTGTGTGATCCTGACCTTTTGAGTTTTCTCATCTGCAAAACGATCCAGAGAAGAAAATGTCAAATCACTCCAGTGTCCAATCCAAAATGGTATCACGAGTGACTAAAATGCCTAAACAACAAAAACTAGGTTCGAATTCCCTGTCCAACATTTATTGACTTTATGATTTGGAGGCTCTCTGAGTAGCAGTTTTCTCATCTGTAAAAATATAATAACACCTGCAATAATTACCTCATGGTATTGTGATGTGGATCACATGAAATAATATGTATAAAATTATATAAACATTAAAATACTATATAAAAGTTATTCTTCTTCTCAGAGAAAGCCCAACATCCACTTCTTTCAAGGAAACCTAGCTCTTGGCTTCCTCTAAAGTTAACACTGGGGTTGATCCAAAGATTGTTTGGCTCTGACCAAATAATTCCATTGGATTATTGTCCTGATATCATGTTGGATTATTATACTGTCATGGATTATTTATTACCAGAAATTGTTACAAATCACACACACCTGGGTAATCAGAGCCTTCCCAAGTCACAGTATTTCTTGTACCTGGATTGTCTTGGGTTGCCACGAGTGGAAATTCCCATTCTCACTGTCAACATTTACACTATTCAAAGGCTCACTAATAATTCCTCTCCTCAATCCCTTCTCTTCCTATCCCCCCCTTCCAGGCTAAGAAGAACAAGATTCTCAACTTTCTTGGTCACCATTAGTAGAAGCCTTCTGGAGCTGTGTTATATTGTTCAAAACTGAACCCAAAAGATTCTTTTCAAATGGGATAATGAATGATTCAAGATTTATGGTTTTCTATACAATACAGTATTTTAGTTTGACATGGTAAATCATTGGGCATTTATATTGGGAATACATTGGTGAGAGCTAGGCCAAGAATAAGTTCAGAAAACATTCACCAAATTAATGATTTTGGTGAAATTTCTGTCTATATTTGGAGGTAGATATGATATCTGATGGAATAAAAGGACAAAGAAGGAACCACCCTTGAAAATGGTCCAAAGTTAGTCTAATTTAATAGTAAACTAATAGACCACTAGTTTAGAGATGAAGTAATTAGGAAGATAGGTTAGTGGTAGCCTTCCACCCCACAAATAATTTCTATTTGTATTTGTAATAATTGTTCACATTCACCCTAATGCAAATACCAACAAATGGATATGGGGTCGAATCAGGGACACATGTGATACCCAATGGAATCGCATGTCGGCTATGGGAGGGGTGGGGGAGGGAGGAAAAGAAAATGATCTTTGTCTCTAATGAATAATGTTTGAAAATGACCAAATAAAATAATGTTTAAAAGGAAAAAAATAATTGTTCACATTAAAATAGTCTTTTGGGGTTTGCATGGTACTTTACATACATTATCTTATTTAATCCTCATGATCACCTTATGAAGTGATTACTATGCTATGATTATCTTTCTTTTATAGCTGAAGAAAAAGGCTCAGAGAGATTAAAGGTCATGCCAGTAATCTGAGACAGAAGTGGAACCCATATGTTCCTGACTCTAAGCCCAAAGCCCTATTTACTATACCTTGCTGTCTTTCAACTTTTAGCTGTGACATTTTCTTTGTAGGAACAAAGGCATGCCCTTTAAGTTATAGTAGGTCTTGAATAAATTAGGAGAGAACTGAAAAGACTAGAACCCTGTAGGCAAACCTATGGCATCTATGCTAGAGAGGGCTGCTCTCTTCCCCATCTCTACCACTTCTGAGGATATCACCGGCCCCTCTGCCCAGCAGCCCAATGAGAACACTTCTTTCCTTCTCTGTCTGGGGCAAGGGGGCAGCTCAAATGCCATGTGAGAGTGCAATTTGGGCATTCAGTCTCTAAAAGGTTCTTCATCACTGTACTAGACTGATCTCCCTGCCTTCTTCACTCAGTTGTTAGCTAATACTTATTAGAGGGGAAGGAGATAAGACTGCTTTAACTTATACCTATATGGGAATTGCTTTTGATTTTGACAAGCCACTGACCGAACAAGACCTCCTGGAATGGGACCCCAAGTAGATTTCTGGGAGACCCAGGAGTGGGAGGGAAAACAAAGAAAAGGGAGATGGGGAAGCACTCAGAATAAATACTAATTTTGCCTTGGCCCCAGATGCCCCAGGATCAAGGAGCCTTATCAGCACCCAATACTGAACTTGTTTCTTCTTCACATGATGTTTGTTCAAAGAAGTGCCCCTTGAAGCTAGCACTGGGTGTCACCATCTATACAAGGTTTCAGATAAAACAAAAAGGAAGTGCAGTGGTTCTCTATCCTCTCTTGATCACTTCAAACCTAACCATGCTCACTACCTAGAGCTCTGTATAGGGAAAAGATATAATTTTATAAATACATGTATATTTAAAAAAAAAAAAACTTGGTTCCAATGCAGAAGAGTGCTAAGGGGTAGGCATTTGGGGGTAAGTTTCTTGCCCTCTAAGCCACTTAGCTACCCCTATACATATATATATATTTTATCAATTGATGCCTTTCTAGTTTGGGGAGGGGAGGGGGGAAGATACCTTGGGACTTTAATATAACAAACTAATTAATTAGGGGGCAGCAAAGTGGCTCAATGGATTGAGAGTCAGGCCTAAAGATGGGAGGTCTTGGATTAAAATGAGGCCTCAGACGCTTCCTGGCTGGGTCAGGGTTAAAAAAATTAATTTTAATTAAATAAATTTTAAAAAGAAATTAGGAAATGATGAGGTGAAAGGCCTGGGGATTTTTACCTGGAGAAGGGAAGCCTGAAGATGGGAGAAGAATTACCAACAATGTCTTCAAGTATTTGAAGAGAAGAGAGTTGAGCATTGTTTTGTTTGACTTTAGAGGGCAGAGTCAAGAGCAATGGATAGGCATTTTAGGAATCCAGATTTAGGCTTGACATAAGGAACACTCTACACACTGCTTTGCACATAGGAAGCATTAGTGTGTGTTAGATTTGGACTAAATTAAATTGAACTGAGCTTGTTGAATTATAACTGCTCGAGTATGGAATGGGATATCTTAGGACATAATGAATCTCCCATTTCAGGATGCCATTTGGAGTCTAGATGATGACTCATCAGGGATGCTGGAGAGTGAACTCTAGTTCAGATACAGGCTGAACTGGACTCTAAAGTTCCTTCTGATTCTAAAATTTTGTGATTCTAGAGGGTCAGACAGGAAGTATTTGAGAATACCTTGCAGAAAATCAGAAACAATCAGATAGTATTAGCTTCCCAAATTAGAATTAGGGCACTGTACTCCCTTAATACTCATTGCCTCAAACACCAATATGACAGGAAACTGATGAACTTGATTCAGTCAATGGATAAGTTTTTCTTTGGGAAAATAACATTAGAGGCATTTTAAAGACTCACCTCCCAACTTGCACTCTTCAGTTTTAGTGATTTGCCTAAGGCTATTCAGTGTCTGAGATGGGATTAAAAAAAAAACATGACTTTCTGGCAACAAGTCTAGTGCCCTTATTCATTTCATCAATCTGTCTCTCAGAAGTTTGAACTTCATTTGGTAGTCAACAGAGATCCTACTAAGATTCCTAAGTAGAGAAACACATTATCATGGCAGAAGCATGAAAGCTGGATGTAGGGGGTGAAAGAGTAAAGATAAAAAGCTATATTAAGTGGCTTTTATAATAATCGAGGCAATTGGTAGGCAATGAGAGCCTTACGAGGGTGTTGACAGTCAGGGAAAAAATAGGACAGGGATGTGAGATGTTGTGGAGTTGAGATTAATGGGACTCAGTAACTGACTGGACATAAATGATGAAGGAGAGGGAAGGGTAAAAGAAAATTCTAAGGGAAGTCAATTAAGTGAATAGTGACAACAGATATGCATGCTGAAGAGAATAGAAAAAGAAGATATAGCTAGAAAAGACCACAAGATCAATTTAGAATGTGTTGAATTTGAGGTGCTTATGAAACATTCTGATGGCAATGTTTTACAGGGTGTTTGGGATGCTGAAGATGCTTGAGAGAGATTGGATAGTTGCTGGAGCAAGATCCCAGAGGAAGCTGGAGGATCTGGGATTAATGATATAATAACTAGCCTTATAGAGAAGAAGAAATAGCTCTTCTGCTTTTCAAGAAGAAGGAAAAAGAGAAAAGATATTAAGAATTTTGAATAATGGAGGAGAGGAGCTAAAAAGGTGGAAGATATCAATATTTTCTTTGGAAGTAGGAGGTTATCACCTGCTATAAGTCTGAGGATTAGACCTATAGTTGGGGATAAGGGGATAATAAAAGATTTGGAGCAGTGACTATGGGAAATGAGATAGTTTATAAAAGGAAAGTATAGGGATTGCTAAATAGCAATGAGGACACAAGCAATAATATGTTCTTTGAATTTGTAGTAATTAAAATGAGCTTGATTTTGTGACTTTTTCCATGGATATTCAGCAGCCCTGGAAAAGATCCTGGGAGTTCAGAGTATGGGGGATAACAACAGAAAAAGTTGAGAGGAGAGTCAAGTTCTCCTGACTTCCAGTTGTATATTTTTGTTTGGGCACATATAAAACTTGCTTAAATGTTACTTCACTCATCGATGATTTCACTGATCTAAGTGTCTTCTCTCCATTAGGACAGACTACAAAACTCTGGTATCTGAGAATTGCTAAAGTCATAAAATTCACCATTTCAGACTGCTGAAATATAATGGTATTAAACATTCCTAGTTATATCTGTTGAGATTGATGTTAGAAGGTATATTAGACTCTAACACAGCCATAGGATTTCACAACTGAAGGGAACCTTGGAGATACTTTTATAGATGTGAAAAATTAAGTGAAATAAATGGCTTAAGACCACACCACAGAAGTAGTGATAAAGTTAGGATTAGAAATCCAACCCCATTACTCTTCTTTCCCTTGCCTTCCCTTGCCTTCCCTTGCCTTCCTTGCCTTGCCTTGCCTTGCCTTGCCTTGCCTTGCCTTGCCTTCCCTTCCCTTCCTTTGCCTTCCCTTGCCTTCCCTTGCCTTCCCTTGCCTTCCCTTGCCTTCCCTTGCCTTCCTTGCCTTCTCTTGCCTTCCCTTGCCTTGCCTTGCCTTGCCTTGCCTTGCCTTGCCTTGCCTTGCCTTGCCTTGCCTTGCCTTGCCTTGCCTTGCCTTCCCTTCCCTTCCCTTCCCTTCCCTTCCGTTCCATTCCATTCCGTTCCCTTCCGTTCCCTTCCCTTCCCTTCCCTTCCCTTCCTTTCCCTTCCTTTCCCTCCTGAAAAAAAAAATGTTGTATTTAGGCCTTGGAAACCAAGGGTCAAATCCAGCCCAAAGATTGGAGTCTCCTCACTTCTAACAGTGGACCCACATGAAAATGCCTGCTTCTTCCCTATCCATAGAGTATGACTAACCAAAATTACTCATCAGGCAAATTCAGATGCAGAGTCTGGGTAGCAGTGGGGGCTAGGGAGTTGTCTGGTTGTGAATGGAGGCTGAGGGAGGCAGGATAAGATGGATGTGGCTTAGAGGACTAACAGGCCAATTATACCCTTCTCCTCTTGGGGACCACTAATTGAAGCATGAAGGGAGGAGGAATGTTGCATCCTTTGATACCATGCTGGTTTCAGTCAGTAAGGTGTTTTGCACATTAGCTCCCAAAATTGCACTTTAATGAGAGTGTGAACTATTGAATGAGGTCACTGTCCCTTAGGAAACTCCTTCATAGTTGGTTCTAGGGTCTAAATGTTCATTTTGCTTCTTAACTGATAATATAACCTAGCAGTATCTATGATAAACTTAAGTAAGAAAAAGTCAATAGTACTTAAATAATACCCTAGTCACAGAATTGGCCGTTCACGTGTCTGCTTTTTTGGGCAGGGGTGGAGATTGTATGCTATATCAAATGGCCCATGCAGTGAAATAAGTTTTTTAATGTAAGAAAGACATTTAATGTAAGACATTTAATGTAAGAAAGACATCAAGAAAGATATCATTTCCTTAGATATATGGAATGTCACAGAGGGAAGTGGCCTTAGAGATTAGTCAAGGAGTCTTTAATATTTTTGTATCAAGGAATGCTTTGGTAGGCTGCTGAAACCTAGCTAGAGCCCCTTTTCAGAATCATAATTTTAAATGCATAAAATAAAACACATAGGATTATAAAGGACAGCAATTATATTCAAATAATGATAGAAATATTTTTAAACATGTTATAAATCCCAGTTTAAAACCCTTGAGAGTGAAACTACCTATTTTTCAGATGAAGGAAATGAGTTACAGAGAAGACAAGTGTGTTACACAAGTTCATACTAATCATGAGTGTCAGAATTAAGACCAGAATCCAGGTCTTTTAAAAACTAGTTCAGATTTTTTCCCCTTTATACCGTATTGCCTTTGCAATTTGGAGCTTTCCTTTGACTAGATGTTATGTGTGAATTTGCCTTTATGATTAAATTAAAAAGAAGCTAAATGTCAATTTGTGACTTTATCTTTCTGCTGGATTATAGAGGTCATCATATAAAAAAGTTTATAGGACATGATTTTTAAGAAATTAATTCTGGGCTCACAGCCCAATTTTGAACCATGCTGGGGGGCTTTGCTATTCCCTGTTCTGAACCCAGACATATGGTTTGGTTGATGTTCAGTCCTGGGGTAGGAGGGCTAGCCTGACTTCAATTTGAGGGATTGAGTTCCTGTTCCTCACCTGTCTGGCAGGTTATGGTCCCCTAAAAATTAACAGAATGTAAACCTAAAATAAGATTAAGTAATTTAATTTACAATTACATCAGTCTTCTGAGACACTCAGACTTAAATTTCTTAAGAAGATAAAACAATTTGAAGAAATATGAATTAAGCATTTTCAGTTTCATCTCAGCTCTGCACTGTCACTCCCCTCTATTCCTGAATCTCTTATGAAATTCATTTTAGCTTCTTTTGTTGTCAACCACTAATAGTAGCATTTTTTGCCACTGCTTCTACAGTAAATTATACCTTCAACTGGACTCGCAAACCTTCTAATCTTTTGAATATCCAAAGTTTCCTCCAGGAATGGTTTTTTGGGATTGTTTTTTGGGCAACTTCTCACAAGGCAACCTAACTCCAGGCTTAAATTTAGAACTATGTTAGAATTAAATCTTTCCTGGACAGCCAATTAGGGCACTTTTTTGGGTTATCTCACTGTGAGAATTTATTTTTCACATACTGTATGAATTCCTGTGTATTAGGGAGAATTACTGTGTATTCCTGTGTCTGGGATGTGGGCCAGAAATACCATCTACTCTGCTGCTTTTTGCATGTTCTTTGTGTTTGGGAATCCCAATGAATGTCTTTCTTTTTTAGCAGAATTTGGGTAATGAAGGAGAGAAGGGTCCATTTCCTGCTAATGTGACCTGTGGGTATGGGGAGGGGAAGATAAGTTGAAGGACCGTTTCTTAATTAGCTATCACCAATTAAAGAAGTCATGGGATGTTCAAGGGAAGGGATGAATAACAAGCTCCTAAAAATCTATTTATTAAGCTGTCTGACTCAGCTCAGGTCATCCCTAGTCATGAGAGAGCCATGGAGACCTCTATCACTTTATTAGTTATGATGCTAACCTACCCAATAAACCTGATATGATCAATAAACTCATATTCTTACCCAAAATTAATCACTCAATTATAGTTTTAATGATATCACAGTGCTAACCTGGCCTCTATGTCTCACATATGATCAGTTCTAAGATTCTAGAACCAGAAGGGGCTACTGAGCATTCTGCTTAAGAGAAGAGGTTGCCTTGTTGCAAAGGGATCATAGAGAGAGCTGGAAGGATCTTGTAGGTCAGTTAATCCAGCTTTCTCACTTTAGAGAACAGGAAACTAAAGTCTAAGGGAAGGAGTGTTAAATGATTTGTCCAAGGTCACACAGGTAATAAGGATCTGAGCCAGAACCAAATTCCTTTCGCTCTAGACCCAGCGATGTTCTTTCTGCAATGCCATGAGTCAACCAAGCCTGGCTTTCTCTTTTAAAATATAAATATACTTGTGAAATACGAACAGATACATTTATTAATGTCTATTAATGGAGGTCAATCAAGGTACAAACTGTCAGTGAAACCATTTACTCATAACTTATCCTCTGTGCTTTAAAAAAACCCAGCTTATGGATAATTCATGAATTTACAGATTGTTCTTCCCTAGTGTGGACATTAAGTCATCATTGTTCTTCACCCCCTATAGAGTCATTGCCTTGATTATTTTCTAGCATCATTTGCAAGGGAGCAGGAAACAGAGATGGCATGGACTGGAATGGAGGAGGAGGGAAAGTCTCCTTTAGGGATACCCAGAGCACATTGTTAGACTGGTAAATAAAGGATGAGCACTGGACCGTATTTTGAATATCAATATCAAGATTATGTTAGCATTATTTTTGCAAAAGAAGAGGATGGGGACACTGACTCTCTGTACTTCATGCATATCTTACTTCTTTTACTAAATTAGAAGTTATTTTGGGGTAGGAGTTGTGTCCTATTCATCTTTGTAACTCCCATTTGTTTGACGTGGTTGCCTTGTGCAGATATGAGTAAAAGAAGGACCTATGATTTCATTAGTGGGAGAAGGAAATGCTCTCCTTGGGCGCAGATCACTATCTGTCAATAACTTAGTAGACAGGCCTCAAGAATGGCTTGAGACACTTAGAGGTTAAATGACTCATCCAGGGTCACATAGCTAGTAAGTGCCAGAGGCAGGAGTTAAGCCCTTGCTTTCCCGATTCCAAATCATGTTGTTGGGCATTTAGTAGATACTTAATAAATGTGGAAGGAAAGAAAAAGAAAAATGAACAGAAAGGACTAAAAATCAATTATTAGATAAATTTTGGAATTCTTTGAATTCCTTGATTTAGTCCACTAAGTTATATTGTCTATCTTTCAAGCAAAGTGCACATAACTACAAAAATCCAGATAATTCAGGCAACAAAAGATGTATTTTTACTGATTTTGCCTAAATTACTCCCAGGCTGAATCATCCAGTTTAACTACCAAGTTTCATTGGATAGTTGCTCACATTCTGCTCATCTTTCCCCAATATACATATGGAGTTAGTGTTAGAGATTACTATCTAGATTGTGGGGCAGCTAGGTAACACCATTGAATAGGGTGCCAGGCCTGGAGTTGGGAGGACCTGGGTTCAAATCTGATGTCAGACATTTCCTCTGAGTCATTTATTTAACCCTGTTTGCCTAGCTCTTGCTTGCTTCTCTATCCTAGAACTAATATTAAGACAGAAGGAACAGTTAAAAAAAGATTGCCATGTGACATTGTTGTCATTTACTAAATATATGAATAGTCAAAAGGAATCATATGATAGAGATTGAAAGCAATTTCTATTCAGGATTGAATCCTAACTATACAAAACATAGCAAAGATTCTAGTATTGTTTTATTAGAATAAAAAGAAATGTATATGGAGTTGGATTTTCCTTGTGATCATTGTACTCTTCCAGTATTTTAAGACTTGCAAAACCCAATATAATCAATTTCTCATTAGCTACTTTCATATACAGTTTTTTATAAAAAGGAAAATGTCATTAGTTAATTTCTTCCTATTTCTATGAAAAATTTTAAAAGCTTCTTAAACCAGTTATTTTCTGATATCCATCTCCATCTTGGAAACTTCTCTTATAACATAAAACCCAAGATTGGTCAGTTTCAGATGAAAAAAAATGATACTAAATTCTCCTGAAAGGAGCCTTTGGCAAAGTGTGAGTCCTCAAACTCTTTCTTTATTAATTAAGTGAACCTGGAAAATCATTTCCCCCCTTTTTGGCCTTGGTTTTTTAATGTGAAAAATGGGGATAATGATACCAACATTTTCCATTCTCAAGGGGATTTTATGAGGAGGAGAATTTTGTAAAATTTAAAGAGACTCTAGAAATGTAAGTTGGTCTCTTTTGGATCCACAAATCAGGAAGTCTAAAGAGATTAACTTGCTGATTCTAGTGTGTTACAAAACATTTTTCTTTTTTCAAAAATGGAGCTTGGTAGCTAATATCTTATATCTAGTGTCTTGGTCTCTCAGGCACCTGTTCTAAGATAAAACTTTTCTATTGATCTAAAAAAAATTATACAGCACATAAAAGAAAATCCTGGATGAGTTCATTGATTTCCCTCTTTTCTTTTTCATTCCGCCTTATCCCAGTCTCTTCTGCTAACCTACCCTCCAACCAATGTAATCCATGGTCATTAGTGGAAAACAGAGGACCATGCTTCTACCTCTTAATTGGTCATTTAACAGGACAATGGTTGAAAGCAATTAATGGAAAACATTTTTGTTCTGATTTATCAATTGATCTTCACAAAAAATGCCTGCACAAGGTAATGATTCTGTGTAAGCCAGAAAACTGCTGTCCTTTTCAGTTTTTCCCATGTCAGAATTTATTCATTTAATTCAATTCTCTGAAATCACCACAATGCCAATTATTTCTCTCTGTGTGTATGTGTGAGTGTGTGTGTGTCTGTGTGTATGGAAAATGAATTTGGCCTTTCCTTCATTTGGTGCTTGCTTTTGGCTATTCTTCCTTGCATGAGTAATAGAGGGTGAAAAAAAGAACCTTCAAAAACATGTGAAGTGGATGGAGTGGCTTCTTGGTACCTGTGAAGAGCCCCCTTGAAGAAGCTTAGGGGACAATGGAATATCACGCCTGGAGGTGGTTTATTTTGTCCACATGATCCATTTCACACGCATCCAGACAACTGAATGAATGGAGGATTAGCCCAAGTTTTCACCTTATTGAAATGAGTAATTCAAAGCAAACAAATAGGACAAACTAGTTGGGAATATGAAATTAAAGATTCTCTAAATTCCTTTGTTATGCAGCAAGTCACATGCAATCTGGACTACACTATGTACATACACACCCATACCCCATCCTATGATTGCTTTTAAATAGTAATGAATTTGTTCAGTTCCCTAGGAGCAATATATTTTCCCCCAATAATGGACTTCCCAATTCTCAAAAAATAAAAATAAAATGAAATAAATGAATCTGTGTAAAGCATTTGAAAAATGACAGACTACTAACCAGCTTTAGGTTATTCTATAATAATATTAAATTCTATAATGTAGTCAAGTTCTTAAGCCTCCTGATCATTATGTGATATATTATAGATATCCCATGGGCCAAATTCATGGGAACTCTGGGCTCATAATTCGTCATAAGTTCCATAACCTATAATTTCTTAGGTTGCAGACATTTCATTTATATCTTCAACTTATTCATAAGGTTTTGGGCCACAGAGGTCATAGAAAGCATTATTTTAGAGCATAAATGCATCCATGATTCAAAACACATATAAGGCTGAATTCAATTAAAGCTTTTTTTTTTCCTGCAATAGAGCAACCTGCCTTTTTATAAATAATAATTGGTTTGATGAACATTCAGGGAGATGCAACAAAAAAATGTAGAAGATACTATGCTGGAATGGGCATCAGAGGACTTAGGACTAAATTTTATCTTGGACATTGACCTACAGTAGTATGATAGTGGGATTTCCAATGAGCTTTTTTAAATAACTTTAAAGTTCCCTCATCTGTAAAACTAGGATGATCTACTCCAATCCCTTGCTTCATAGAGTTAATTTAAGATAAGAATTCTCTCCTCTCCTCTCCTCTCCTCTCCTCTCCTCTCCTCTCCTCTCCTCTCCTCTCCTCTCCTCTCCTCTCCTCTCCTCTCCTCTCCTCTCCTCTCCTCTCCTCTCCTCTCCTCTCCTCTCCTCTCCTCTCCTCTCCTCTCCTCTCCTCTCCTCTCCTCTCCTCTCCTCTTCTCCTCCTCTTCCCCCTCTTTGTTCTCCTCCTCCTCTTCCTCTTCTTGTGGTGCTGATTGGCAAAGATGCTCTAATCTTTTCTGTTTCTAACAGGACAGTTTGTTTCTTTCATGGCAGCCTAGTGAGTGGTCCCTCACTCCCAGAGGCATATTCCAGAGCTTCTAAACTAAAGCCATTTACCAGTCTTAGCCTCCCTGAGAGCAGTGCTTACAGGTCTTCACCACCATAGCTGGCCAATAAGGAAAGAACTTTGCACACCTCAACATGCTATGTAAATATGCTATCTTTTAAAATGTATATATTTATATACATACATATAAGTAAATTAGAAAATGGACTTATTTCATACACACATACCAATTAGAAAATAGACCTATATATGTTGTGTGTGTGCATGTTTGTGTATAATATATCTATGTCCACATACTGACATTACCCACATATATCTCTGTATATAGCAAATGAGACTTCCTGAAAAAAAGTTTGTTATGTTGAATTAATTTTAATTTTATGCATTCAACAACCATATATGGAGCACTGCTGAAGGTTCAAGGGATGTACTGTTGAGACTTAATGGAGGAAGACTTACTAGCTATGTGATTCTGGGGAGATCACTTAACTTCCATGCTCCAGTTTCTCACCTTGTTGAGAGGATCAACTGAGAAAGCACTTAGTCCAGTGCCTAGTTCATAAAAGGTGCTTAATATGATTATTGTCTTCCTTTCTTATTATGTGCCTAGCCTATAACTCTGAGACATGGTTCTTGACACAAAGGAACCCATGATCTAGTTTGGAAGACTAGAATACAGTAAGAATGCTAATGCATTGTAGATGGAGTCCAAGACTTGGAGTCAGAAAGGTCTAGGTTCAAATTCCTACTCTCATAACTCTTGGCTGTGTGACCACAAGTAAATCTGCTATCCTCTCTGGAGTTCCACAAATATTTGTTTATAAATACATGTGTATATTTATAATATAGGTATAACTTTTCAAATATATTTGGAATACATAATGTAATTCATAGATATGTAATATTATATTCAAAATAAAATATATTATGTAGATGTTGAAGACACAATAGAGACATCATCATTGATGTGGGAGTAGTATGTTCTCTAACAAAGAAAGGTTAAAGAAAAAGAGAATCAAAAATTAAAAACTGAACATTGTCAATTATGTAGAGTTATGTAGGGTTAGCAAAGGAGACCAGGAAATAATTGTCAGAGAAGCAAGGTAGTGTAGTGTAAGGAAAGAGAGTTTCAAGGAAGGAATGAGTGGGTCTGAGGGCATGTTGATCAACAGAATCAAATGTGGCCAATAGGTTGAGGAGAATGAAGAAAGAGAGGAGTAAGGTTATCAACTAAGAAGTGATTGGTGATCTTAGAAGGGTCAGAGAGCAATTTTAGGGATGGTTAGAAGGTTTCAGAGAGTGATGAGAAAAGAAGTTAGTTTACAGATGTTATGTATGTGTTGTTATGATGAAGAAAAAGTCACCAAAAGATAATTAGAAATAAGGTCAGAGTAAAGTAAACGTGAACATATCAATGAATAATTTATGACAATATAATGTTGAGCAATTACAAACTCTATGAAGGTAAATTATGTCTTATCATGTTTCACCATTTTTATATCTCTCCAAGTGCCTTGTATAATTTTTTACATATACTAGGGTCTTAATAGAGGGTTATTGAATGAATATTAAATGAATGAATATTAAAGAATCATATAACTGTAGTTATAGCACACCGCTTCCTCTCTTTACCCTGAAAAAATTAGAGGAGTCCTTGGGCAGTATCTGCTTATAGATTATCACCCAACTGTTATCCAATTTCTTCAATTTCATCATGAAATGACCATACAATTGCCTTAGTCCCAAAAGTTAGCCCAACAGCTCCTTAGCAATGTAACATTTATTATATATGCTATTCAGTTTAATTCACTAAACATTAATTGGTACTGCATGGACAGTTCTAAGCTAGGCATCGAGAGAGCTACAAAGCATGGCTAAGATATAGTCCCTGTCCTCATGGACCTTTTAACCAAATAAGAAGATAAGGTAACTGTAATGCAAAATAATACTGACATAGAAGAGGTACAAAGTACTTTGTGGTGTTTTTGATCACTACAAGAGTCAGGGGAGTTTTCCTGGAATAAAAAAAAAAAAACACTTGGGTTGGATTTTAGAGGATGGGGAGAAATTTAGAGGTAGATAAAGGAGACTAGGCACAGGGAATAAATGTGAGCAGAGATCTAGAGGTGGCAGAGTATGGGACATGTATGCAGGTTAATGAATTGACTAAAGTTTGACTAAAGCATAAGTTTCACACATCTGCTACTGAGAGACAGAGCTAGATGATTTTACTTTCAACTACTTCAATGCCTTCAACTATGAATTGTAGTTGAGCCAAAGATTAAAAGAAATTTGATCTGAGTTCTCTTCCTACTTTCTGGCTCCTTTAAAAGAAACCTTTAACTAAAATATGGAATGTGAAAACAAAACAGAACTGACCAAATCTAAACTAATTTTTTTTTCCTCCCATAAATCTGAAGTGATGCTGACCATTCTCAATGCTGAGAGATGAGTAATGAAATAGAATGGGAAAACTGGAGAGATAATACTTAACCAAGAAATTTGCCAGGGATTTACCACAATATACTTTAACTTGTCAATGAGCTTGGATGAACAAAATGGGGAAGATGGGATGAGGGTCTCTATGAAAGGAAACCTGCTAAGTGAAACTGAATATAATACCATCAAACATGAGGTTGGAGAAGAATCAGGATTTAAGCAAGCAACACATGATGCCATTCATGATGAATCAGAAGATGGAGAGCTAGCCCTGGGATGCTAGAGGAAGAGAACAAAGGGAGGGTCAGCAGTGGCTGGGGATGAAAAGGATCTAAAAATGCTTTAGATCACAGAAAACCATTTTAGGGACACTGACCCCACACAATGAGACAGTATCCCAAAGATCCACACCTCTAATTGGAAGGTTGTCAATAAAAACTACTTAAAGAACCAGCTTCACCTCAACATCCAAAAGAAACACAAAAGTTGGAAAACATACTGTATGGATTTTAGCAACAATGAAAAGAATATAATTTAAAATAGTCTCATTATAAAGACATAAACAAATGAACAGAGAGAAATAGGAGTCTTGGGAAGAAGAAATACTTCCATAACCTGGGACAGAAAATACAAAAGACCAGAAGAGATTGGGAAAAATTTACTCAAACATGTTATGAAATGGACTAAAAGATATAGATTTTGAAACCATTTCAAATAATCTCAGAATTTTCATGGAAAAAATGGGTCGCTTACCTGAAAACTGAAATTGAAAGTACCACTGGGCTACACAAAGCATGTAGCAGGGGAATAATTAATATCAATAATTTTCATTGCTCTCTGATCATAAAAAGTGATCATTTTGTTAGAAATCTATTTTCAATTTTTATTTGATCAGAGTTTCATAGCAAATGAAGCCTGGGAATATAATCAGGAAGAAAATCTAGAAAGAGCCAGACATGGAAAACAAACTCATATCATGCTTATGTAGACTAAGTACCAAGTATCTGGGATGCCCCTAAAAAAACTATTCTAGCATTCTGTAAGTACCCACTAAAACCCAAAGGATGAATAGTAGAGCATACACCAGGAACTGGTGTGATCAGGGCAGACATATGAAGGGCACATATCTGTAGACATATGTTGTGCTTTGGACACACATGCTACTATGGCAATTCACTTTTCCAACACTTACTTGTTGCCAATGTCCTTTAAAAATTCTTGGAATGAATGAGGAAGTGGCTGGAGGGAGAGGAAGAATTTGGAACCCAACATTTTAAAAAATAAAAGTTAAAAATAATTGAAGAAAACAAAATAAAAAATATCCTTGTCCTGATTTCTGTTTCTTTGCCAGGTGTGATGTTTCTGGTTTCTTTTCTCTGATGGGTATATCATCTTTGTTGGTTATCATATCTAAGCTCTCTACTGGGTCACCTTTCCTGGGCATCTCTACTGGATTTACATTTGATGTTCCAACCATTTGTCCTCTCCAGTCCCATCTGCTTCTCTTTGGGAGTATAACAGTTAGATAGCCTCTCCCTGACTCTCTTTTGTCCATAGTCAAATTATTAGTTACCAAACTCAGTCAGGTCTCTAAGAAGGACTATTAGAATGCCCAAAGCCAATATTCACTCTATTGTTTTGAATATCTTTCTTCTGGTATAGTCACCAGGACCTTACTCACAGATATCTATTTGTCTTTGGGTTAGAAAATTCATTTTAATTTTATTAAAGTCTTGATTATGTCTGTATCCCCCAAATCTAGGGATTCTGTCCCCCTCCCCCATAGGTTTGAGACACAAGACTCAATGCCAAGATCCTTTTTGATTGGCACACAAAGTGAGTTGGGGCAAATATAAAAGACTGTATGAAGCAAGTGGGGCCAAATTTGCTCTATGTTCCTGTCTTTCTTATTCATATCTTCTAGTGACTTCTGTGCTAAATTTTTGGGCAGTATAAACCTCACTATTCTCCCTGTATTGACAGAGCTCATTTTACTGTGGGTTGAAGCCAGGCAAGATTTTTATGTGTTTGAAATGGAAAGGTTATACATTATAGACCACAGGAAGAGCACAGGGCTTAGAGAAGGAAAGAACCTTGTAGATTACCTTATCATACACAGGGGTGTATGGGGTGCTCAGGGAGGGGTAGTATCTCTGGTATGGAGGGCTTGTCATGCCCTCCTAGGGCAGCTCTCCAGCCTCTGACCCCCACCTGACACCCAGCTCTCACTTGTGGCTCCTAGTAGCTGCTAGCATGCGGCAGTGGCCATACCCCGGGCAACAGCTTCAACAGGCCAGCTAAACCTTGTGAGGGTAGCCATTGGGTTGTCGACCCCTGGTGAACCAGGGCTTTGCTCACCCAGCGTGTGAAGACTGCTTTGGCGAAACAGACAGAAGAAACCAATAAGAAGGTTCAACGGCTGAGATGGCGACGCAGCAAAGCACTGTGGAGTGCTCAGGGCGTGTTGGAGCACAAAAGACAACACGGCCATCCAATGCAGCTGAGGAAGTCTCCAGGTGTAAGGACTTTTCATGCCACTGGACCCAGGCTTCCCACGCCGAGAGAGTGGGACTGTCTCTGTGCATCGACTTTTCCACTTAAATCTCTTTCACGCACAAGTGTTTGTGCACACTCATCTACATTACAGATGAAAGCACACAAAGACAATCATCATCCTCGGTTACGGAGAGACGACTACTATGACTATGACCTTATCTACCCCCTTCATTACAGAGCACGTGAGGTCCAGAGATGAGGTGACTGGCCCAAGGTTATACAGATGCTAAGTAGCAGAACTTGGTTTTGAATACAAGTCCCCTCACTTGAAATGTAGGTCTATGGCAATCATATCATGTGGTTCTCTTTTCTTCTATAATTAAGTCAGGGAAAGTTTAATTACAAGTTCATGATAAAGATTGTTGCTAGTATCTGGGAGACCTTGATTGATTATGGTTGACTAGAAAGCAAAATATACATTCAAAAAAATCTCCATGCTGTTTAAATATTGATGGTTACAAACAAGAATACCAATGTGATTATTTTGACTTTTTCATGATAGGATAAATGGTTAGCATTCTTAAATACTCATGTTATATGATCACCCTAATTGTAGCATGAGTTAAAAAAAGAAAATAATTTTAAAAATAGTACCTGATGTTTCCCCAACATAGATTTTAAAGTGTCTTGGGAAAATAGAAGATGTTTCTTTAGGGGCAAGGATTGGGGAATGAAGCATACATAGCACAGTTAACTATTTTGAGATTACATGATATTGGAAGCTCTAGGATTTGCCTACTTATTCACCTGGAAAATGGGTGGGATAAGCAAAGTGTCTACACCAGAGATTAGAGTCTAATCTTCTCAAAAAACTAAAGAAGTCAACAGTGATTATTTTGTACTTTTGTTTCATTGAAGATATACCTAGAGCTGGAGGGAACTTTAGAGGCCTTATAGCCTAGCCACTTTACCGAAGAAGAAACTGAGTCCCAGAGTGGTTTATTGATCAGGTAGCAAGCACAGTATCAGCGATTAGTTTCTCAAACTCAGGTCATCCCAAGTCTTCTCCATTTCTATCCATTTCTCAAGAATTTTACTGCCACTTAGTCTAGCTACCTTATAAGTTATAGCACATAGCTGTCCCTTGTAGCTATTAGACTGGTTGACTATTAAGAAAAATCGAGTTTTTTCTCTTTTGATCTCAGCTATTAGTCTCAATAACTGATAATAGTTTTTGTGGGCAATATTTCTCTGAAGAAAACAACCTTATTGGTAAGTAACTAGAATTTGTAGGAGGTTAGGCTTCAGGCCAGTGAGTGTTGTGACCTGTCCTGCTGATGGGCCAAACTGCATTGGTCTATTAACACATTATCTGAACATGGGCCTTTTCAATTAGAGAATTAATTATTAGTGACCTTTTTTGATAGGCAACATTAGCTGTATATATGGTTCATAGGAAATAATCAGGAATCTGAGGATGCTCTCACTTTAACTGGTTCAAATTTTAGAACTGAGCAGCAAGTTAAACAAATATGAGAGGAACTATGATTGTTCTAGAAATCTCACCAATATGAGTTGGGATCACCACATCATAGATCTAGAACTGGGAGAGATCCAAGAGGGCACAGAATCTCAGAAGCTCAGAACATGAGAGTGCAAAGGGACCTGGCAAACCCTTGAACCCATACACAAAAGGAATTCCACTATACAGTATTCAACCATTGGAATTCTAGTTTCAAGAAATCCTCCAAAGAGAAATAATCTATGGACTCCTGAGGCTGACCAGTCTGCTTTTGGACAACTTGAGTTGTTAGAAAGTTCTTTCCAACATGCCCTCTAAAGTTTTCCCCTTTGCAACTCTTACCTTTTGCTCCTGGTTCTGCCTACTTGAGGTCCAAAAGGATATCTAATGTGTCTTCCACATGCCAGCCCTTTGAATGCTGAAAAGGCAATTATGTGTCCTCTGAGGATTGCCCAGACTAAACATCCTTGGAACTGATCCTCATGCGTTTGTTGTTGCTCAGTTGTTTGGACTCTGCATGTTCCCTTTGGAATTTTCTTGGCAAAGTTACTGGAGCAGTTTGCCATTTCCTTCTCCAGCTTCTTTTAAAGATGAGGAAACTGAGGTAAACAGGGTTAAGTGCCTTGATCAGGGTCACACAGCTAGTCTTAAAACAGATTTGAACTCAGGAAGACTCATCTTTCTGACCCTAGGTCTAGCACCCTATCTACTGAACCACCTAGTCACCTTAGAGGGAATATAAGACTATGTCAATTCAATTCAGTCAAAAAATTACTAAAATGAGTCCTAAGAGAGATCTATACTACAATCAAAGCTTTTGACCAAAAAATATGCATTCTTCTATATGATATTCAAATACTAAGATGAATTTGTTATTTCACAGAGGTGACTGTTCTTGCTAATGATGCCAAATTGAGCCCAATCATGCCTGCTTATTCTCTATTTTCTTCTATAATGAAATTCCTCCAGCAGGTTGGGCAACATTTTTTTTTTTACTTTCCGTGCCATTGTGAGGATACCATCAGAGCACTAGAGTTTTCTGTCTCTTGTCCCTTGCTCATGCCATGTGACCAATTCCTTCCTTCCTTCCTTCCTTCCTTCCTTCCTTCCTTCCTTCCTTCCTTCCTTCCTTCCTTCCTTCCTTCCTTCCTTCCTTCCTTCCTTTCTTCCTTTCTTCCTTTCTTCCTTTCTTCCTTTCTTTCTTTCTTTCTTTCTTTCTTTCTTTCTTTCTTTCTTTCTTTCTTTCTTTCTTTCTTTCTTTCTTTCTTTCTTTCTTTCTTTCTTTCTTTCTTTCTTTCTTTCTTTCTTTCTTTCTTTCTTTCTTTCTTTCTTTCTTTCTTTCTTTCTCTCTTTCTCTCTTTCTCTCTTTCTTTCTCTCTCTCTCTCTCTCTCTCTCTTTCTCTCTCTCTTTCTCTCTCTCTCTTTCTTTCTTTCTTTCTTTCTTTCTCTCTTTTTCTTTCTTTCTTTCTCTCTTTCTCTCTCTCTTTCTCTCTTTCTCTCTCTCTCTCTTTCTCTCTCTCTCTCTTTCTTTCTTTCTTTCTTTCTTTCTTTCTTTCTTTCTTTCTTTCTTTCTTTCTTTCTTTCTTTCTTTCTTTCTTTCTTCACCTCTTTCCTTCCTCCCTTCCTCCCTTCCTTCCTTTTCCATTCCCTCTTTCTTTTTTTCTTTCTTTTTCCCAGAGAAAAAAATGAAAGTTTAGTAATTAATTCTTGGAAGTTTGTGTTACTTTTTCTAGCACACAACTTCATACATCCTTACTCTAGTCCTTACTGGTTCCTTAATATTTAAGCACTGTAATCTGTTTATTCATACCATTCCTTCTAAATGATTTTTAATTTTAGCTTTTTGGAAATTGTGGTGCTCCATGACATTCAGTAGAATATTGGTATTAAAAATATGGTGCTTCATTTCAGGGAGACATTCTAAGTTATTAGAGGACCATTACAAATTTCCAAATGCAATTGGTAGTACACATTCCTCCTCGTTTTTTTTTTTAATTTTGTGCACAACTAGTTGTCCATCTGCAGAGTTTGTCAAAAATTAATTTGTATTCATGGATGAGCTCATTAGGCTATTTATCTAATTGCATGTTATAATCTGGGTAATAAGCTTTTGTCTTCCACCTCACTTTTCCTGTCTATATTGTTAGGACACATTCTTTGTAATGATTATTGATCTTTTCTAGAAGAGCTTCTGGAGCCAGCACAATATCTGGAGGACCACACCTGCAACTTGCAACTCTTCTATTAGAGTGCATATCTCATTTTTATGTCTCATCTGATGGTAATGATCAGAAGTTTGTTAAACAAGATAATGTCAGTTGTTATCTTCTAAGAAATCTTGAATAAGTTTAATGTATGTATGAGAGACCCCCTGTTGGAAGAAAGTTTTTAAGCAGATATCTTGCTGTAACAAATCAAAGGTATTTTTTCTTTCATAATCAACAAACAACAATCAGAGAAGGGTTTTGTATTCCTTACATCTTTTTGGTAAATGTGTGATGGTAAAGGTGTGATCTATAGGGGAATATAACTTGTGAAAGCCTGCCTGTTACTTCATATAGGGTGTCCTTAGTGTGTGCGTATGTATGATTCTCATAAAAATCTTTATAAACATGGCCAAGTAGGTATATAAGTTGGTAGCTGTTGCTATTCTCTCAATTGCCTTTTTTAAAATATAAAGCCAATAATTTCCCCACACTTTTATCTCCTTCTTATGTGATTTGATTGCATTCTTGAATTTGCTCACAGTCCTATCATTTCTAGAATGAATTTGCTCTGTGTACAGTTGCTCATCAACTGGTTTTTCTATTATATGAAACACGACCAATATTATAACAGAATTTATTTAGACAGCTAACTTTTAATCTTGATGGGAATAGCATAAAATAACCAGTTACACACACACACACACACACACACACACACACACACAGCATGTATGTCTCTTTGGAACATAATTTAAAGCAAACGTGGAAATTGATGAACATCAAAGAATGGACAATTATCATATCAGCAACTGGGGTGGTTTCATGCATACCAGTGAGATGTCTTATGAAACTGGGATCCATCACATCTTGAGGCTCTTAAAAAGAGTGGCACTGCCAGATATTGCTATGATCACTAAGAGATTTCTATACCCACAACAGATTATGATAATTCACTATCCCAATAGGTCCCATACTGTTATTATGAGTTTATATCAGATCCATCTGACTTTTTAAAATACAACAATAATAATTATAATAATAATAAGTTGTGAATTCCCAGAACACCAGACCGCCCATTTTCAAATGTAAATACCAAAGTGCTTTTCAAAGCTGAGTATCAGTGATTTTTGGATTACCTGAAGTGCAGTTATCCACACCACTGCTTCCTTCCATTAGCATAGATAATCAAATGTTCCCAGAAGTTAAGAAGCCACTGAGTTAAGCCAACTGTGATTTTGCACAAGCCCCTGCTTTATCCATGTGCTTTATTCATATTTCCAAAGCTGTTAATAGATGAGGATATATCAAGCCATGTCCCCAAATGCACGACATTAAAATTTACTCTTGAAGTAGGTGCAAAAATATATTTGGAGGGATAATTAGGACAAGGTACAGGAAAGCTTTCATTACTATATTGAAGAGCCTTGGAAGTTCTGAAAGCATGACACCATGTAGGATACGTCCTGCTGGTTCCCTTAACTGTCTGGTTGCCCTAATGATTTTCCCATCCTTTGTAATGGGAAGATAACCATGGGCATTAGGAAGAATAACTGGAGTTGATGCCTTTACCAGAGGATTGATACTTCTATCATTTCTACCAACTTCACAGAGAAAAGCCATTTGAACTGTTATGTAACTTTTTTGAAACTGAGTTTGAATTCACCCTGCTTAATGGACTTGACTTTTTGAAAAGATTTTTCATCTCTGAGTAAAGTTCTCCAACTAACCCTACAATAATTGACTATGACAGGAATCTTATACTTTTTCATAACCTTCAGTGGCTTGGGGACCCACTCATTCCATATTCCCCAGTTCAGACCCTCTACTGTAGCTGCTATGTCCTTGAGAGATCATGAAACCAATTCTAAAATGCCTTTTGTAAGTATTTCTTGAATTGTGCTTATAGTTCTCTTGGAAGGGACAACCTGAGGCAAAACTATGAAATGTCTTGAGTAATACTTAGGAATGAATATTAAATTTAGAGTTAACTAATCAATCAACCAGGCTATCAATAAATGTTTATTAAGCACTCACTAAATGCCATGCACTGTGCAAAGAAGCAAATGTTTTTCTTCTGTGTTTCTGCTCCCACAGTTCTTTCTCTGGATGTGGATAGTGTTCTTTCTCCTAAGTTCCTCTGGATTGTCCTGGATCATTGCATTGCTGCTAGTAGAGACGTCCATTACATTCGATTGTACCACAATGTATCTGTCTTTGTGTACAATGTCCTCCTGGTTCTGTTCCTTTCACTCTGCATCAATTCCTGGAGGTCATTCCAGTTTCCATGAAATTCCTCCAGTTCATTATTCCTTTTAGCACAATAGTATTCCATCATCAACACTTACCACAATTTGTTCAGTCATTCCCCAATTGGAGGGCATCCCCTCATTTTCCAACTTTTTGCCACCACAAAGAGCACAGCTATGAATATTCTTGTACAAGTCTTTTTCCTTATTATCTCTTTGGGGTATAAACCCAGCAGTGGTATGGCTGGATCAAAGGGCAGACAGACTTTTAGTGCCTTCTGGGCATAGATCCAAATTGCCCTCCAGAATGGTTGGATCAATTCACAACTCTACCAGCAATGCATTAATGCCCCAATTCTGCCACATCCCCTCCAACATTCATTACTTTCCTTTGCTGTCACGTTAGCCAATCTTCTGTTTGTGAAGTGGTACCTCGGAATTGTTTTGATTTGCATTTCTCTGATTATAAGTGATTTAGAACATTTTTATGTGCTTATTAATAGTTTTGATTTCTTTATCTGAAAATTGCCTATTCATGTCCCTTGCGTATTTATCAATTGAGGAATGGCTTGATTTCTTTGTACAATTGATTTGGATCTTTATAAATTTGAGTAATTAGACCTTTGTCAGAAGTTTTTGTTATGAAGACTTTTCCCAATTTATTTCTTCCCTTCTAATTTTGTTTGCATTGGTTTTGTTTGTACAAAACCTTTTTAATCTAATGTAATCAAAATTTTACATTTTACATTTTTTAATTTTTTCCAACTCTTACTTGGTCTTAAAATCTTTCTTTTCCCAAAGGGCTGACAAGTATACTATTCTGTGTTCACCTAATTTATTTTTAGTTTCCTTCTTTATATTGAAGTCATTCACTCATTCTGAATTTATATTGGTGTAGGGAATGAGATGTGGATCGAAATCCAATTTCTTCCATATTTGTCTTCCAATTTTCCCAACAGTTTTTGTCAAATAGTGGATTTTTGTCCCCAAAGCAGGTATTTGGGTTTATCATAGACAGTCTTGCTGAAGTCATTTACCCCAAGTCTATTCCAGTGATCCTTCTTTGTGTCTCTTAACCAGTACCATATTGTTTTGATGACCAATGGCCACTGCTTTATAGTATAGTTTGAGATCTGGTACTGGTAGGCCACCTTCCTTCATATTTTTTTTCATTATTTCCCTGGGTATCCTTGATATTTTATTCTTTCAAATAAACTTTCTTATGGTTTTTTCTAATTCAGTGAAAAATTTTCTTGGTAGTTCAATGGGTATGGCACTAAATAAGTAAATAAGTTTGGGTAGGATGGTCATTTTTATTAAGTTAGCTCATCCTACCCATGAGAGAGTTGATGGTTTTCCAATTGTTTAGATCTAGTTTTAATTGTGTGGAAAGTGTTTTGTAGTTGTGTTCATATAGTTCCTGTGTTTGTCTTGACAGATAGATTCCTAAGTATTTTATATTGTCTAGGGTGATTTTAAATGGAGTGTCCATTTCTAACTCTTGCTGCTGAGATATGTTGGAGATATATAGAAATTCTGATGATTTATATTGGTCTATTTTGTATCCTGCAACTTTGCTAAAATTGTTGATACTTTCCATTAGCTTCTTAGTTGATTCTCTAGGATTCTTTATGTAGATCATCACATCGTCATCAAAGAATGATAGCTTGGTATCCTCATTGCGTTTTTTTAATACCTTCAATTTCTTTTTCTTCTCTAATTGCTACTGCTAGTATTTCTAGCACAATGTTAAATAATAGAGTTGATAATGGGCATACTTGCTGCACTCCTCATCTTATTGGGAAAGCTTCTACTTTATCCCCATTGCAGATGATGTTTGCTGATGGTTTTAGATATATACTGTTTATTATTTTTTGGAAAGGCCCTTCTATTCCTATACTTTTTAATGTTTTCATTAGGAATGAGTGTTTTATTTTGTCAAAGGCTTTTCCTGCATCTATTGAGATAACCATGTGATTTTTGTTGGTTTTCTTGTTGATCTGGTCAGTTATGTGGATGGTTTTTCAAATATTGAACCATCATTGCATTCCTGGTTTAAGTCCCACCTGATCATAATGAATAACCCTTGTGATCACTTGATGGAGCCTTTTTGCTAGTATCCTTTTTAAGATTTTTGCATCTATATTCATTAAGGAGATTGGTCTATAGTTTCCTTTCTCTGTTTTTGACCTGCCTGGCTTTGGAATAAGTACCATATTTGTGTCATAAAAGGAATTTGGTAAAACTCCTTCTTTGTTTATTATGTCAAAAGTTTGTATAATATTGGGATTAGTAGTTCTTTGAAAGTTTGATAGAATTCTCTTCTGAATCCATCAGGTCCTGGGGAATTTTTCTTAGGGAGTTCTTTGATGGTTTGTTCAATTTCTTTTTCTGATATCAGATTATTTAAATATTCTATTTCTTCTTCTGTTAATCTAGACAATTTATATTTTTGTAAATATTCATCCATATCACCTAGATTGCCATATTTGTTGCCATATAATTGGGTAAAATAGTTTTTAAAGATTGCCTTAATTTCCTCTTCATTAGAGGTGAGGTCTCCCTTTTCATCTTTGATGCTGCTAATTTGCTTTTCTTCTTTCCTTTTTTTTATTAGATTAACCAGTTCTTTGTCTATTTTATTTGTTTTTTTCAAAATACCAGGTTCTAGTCTTATTTATTAATTCAATAGTTCTTTTACTTTAAATTTTATTAATTTCTCCTTTAATTTTTAGGATCTCTAATTTAGTTTTCATCTGGGGATTTTTAATTTGTTCACTTTCTAGTTTTTTTAATTTGCATGCCCAATTCATTGATCTCTGCCCTCCCTAATTTGTTAATACATGAACTCAAGGATATAAATTTCCCCCTGAGTACTGCTTTGGCAGTATCCCATAGTTTTTGAAAGGATGCCCCATCATTGTAATTTTCTTCATTGAAATTATTGTTTCTATGATTTGTTCTTTAAGCAATTTTGGAGAATCCTATTGTTTAATTTCCAATTAACTTTTTATTTGGCTCTCCCCTTACTAATTATTATTTTTATTGCACTGTGTTATGAAAAGTTTGCATTTATTATTTCTGCTTTTTTGCATTTGTTTGCTATGTTTTTATGCCATAGTACATGGTAAATCTTTGTGAATGTGCCATGTGCTGCTGAAAAGAATGTGTATTGTTTTTCCCTATTTATTTTTCTCCATATATCTATTAACTCTAATTTTCTAAGATTTCATTCACATCTCTTATCTCTTTCTTATTTATTTTTTGGTTTTATTTATATAGTTTTGAAAGAGGAAAGTTCAGGTCTCCCAGTAGTATAGTTTTACTAGCTATTTCCTCTTTCAACTGAACTAGTTTCTCCTTTAGAAATTTGGATGCTATACCATTTGGTGCATATATGTTGATTACTGATATTTCTGTATTATCTATACTGCCTTTTATCAGGATGTAATTACCTTCCCTATCTCTTTTAATCAGATCTATTTTTACTTTGACTTTGTCAGATATCATGATTGCAATTTTTTCCTTATTTTTCTCAGTTGAGGCCCAATAGATTTTGCTCCAGCCTTTAATTTTAACCTAATGTGTGTTTCTTGTAGAAAACCTATGATAGGATTTTGGTTTCTAATTCACTCTGCTATTTACTTTCTTTTTATGGGTGAGTTCATCCCATTTATATTCAAAGTTAAGATTGCCACTTGTGTATTCCCCAACATTTTGATATCCTCTCCTAGTTCTGTCCTTTCTTCTTTAGCTATATCCTTTTAAACAAGTGGCTTTTTTTCAATCAATCCCCCTAATCCCCACCCTTGTTATGCCTCCCTTTCTGCCCCCTCCTTTTGGGTTCCCTTCTTAATTTTTTAGGGTCTCAAGTTCCCTCTCCCTTCTCTTTCCCTCCCTTTTTGTACTCCCCACCCAACTCCCCTCCCCACCTTCATTTTCCTTCTCACTTGGCCTGTAGGGTAAGATAGAATTCAATACCCCAATGAATCTAGATGCTCTTCCCCCTCCGAATTGATTTCACTGAGAGTAAAGTTTAAGTATTACCTATTAACACTCTTTCCTCTCCTTCTTATAAGAATATTCTTTCCCTCCCCTTCCTAATGTGCCTCTTCGTGTGATATAGATTATCTATTTTATATTATTCATTCAAGATTCTCTTGGTGCCATCTTCTATTCCCACCTCTCTTTTTCTTTTTTCTTTTTGCACATCATCTTATACTAGTTATTGCCCCAATCTCTTCCAGTGAATGATTCTTCTGATTACTATAATAATGAATATAATTTTGAGAGTTACAAATAACATTTCCCCATATATTAATATAAACAATTTGATCTTATTAAAAAACATTTTCCCCTTTCCCCTCTCTTATTTACATTTTCATCTTTCTCTTGAATTTTTAGTTTGAATATCAAACTTTCCACTTAATTCTTGTCTTTCCTTTACAAGTACTTGGAAATCTTCTATTTTGTTGAATACCCATACTTTCCCCATAAGT
Organism: Monodelphis domestica; assembly: GCF_027887165.1. NCBI lineage: Eukaryota > Metazoa > Chordata > Mammalia > Didelphimorphia > Didelphidae > Monodelphis > Monodelphis domestica. The sequence goes on along the minus strand of NC_077231.1, from coordinate 235,055,125 downwards.
ATATAGTCAGATTTGATAGGTAGTTGATCTTGGTTCAATACCCAGTTATCTTGCCTTTCTGAATATCATATTCCAAGCCTTGTGGTCCCTTAGTGTGGAAGCTGCCAGATCTTGTCTAAGCCTGATTGGTGGCCTTTGATATACAAATTGTCTCTTTTTGGCTTTTTGTAAAATTTTCTCCTTAGGTTGGAATCTCTTGAATTTGGCAATTATGTTCCTGGGGGTTGTCTTCTGAGGATTTGGTGTAGAGGGTGTTCTAAGAACTCTTTCAATGTCTATTTTTCCCTCTTGTTCAAGAACATCAGGATAGTTTTCTTGGATAGTTTCTTCTAGTATGATATCAAGATTTCTGTTCATGTCTAGGTTTTCAGGTACATCAAAGATTCTCAAATTGTCTCTTCAAGATTGGTATTCCTGACCTATCATCTTCTTCATGAAATATTTTGTTTTCTTATATTTTGTCAGTCTTTTGACTTTGCTTTATTAATTCTTGCTGTTTTGCAAGATCATTGGCTTCCAAATGCCTAATTCTCATCTTTAAGGACTGATTTTCCTATAATCTTTTGATTTTCCTTTTCTGTTTGGTCTATTCTGCTTTTTGTGGCATCCAGCTGTTTCTCCAATTGGGAGTTCCTGTCCTTTAAACTGCTATTTTCTTTTTGAACCATTTTCCACTTTTCTTGCCAAAATCTTTCCATCATTTTGATAAGCTCAGATTTAAATTCTTCAAGAGCTTGTGGCCAATTTTTGTTTTTTGGAAGATTTGGGTGCATTTATTTGTATGTCCTCTTCTGCTATTTCCTTTGTAGTATGTATTTTTCCTCCATAAAAATTATCCAGGGTCAATGCCTTCTTATTTTTCTTGGTGTCGGGAAGTTGTTTTTCCTGGGCATTGCTTACCATCATTATGGTGGTTTTTCCTTTCCTTTTCAGTGAGAAGTCTGAGTGGGAAGGGCAGGCTCTTTGTGTGTGGAGCTAAGGAGCATGGTTTTTGCCTGAGGCAACCTGTCAAGTCTCTGCAGCTTCTACTTTTTATTGCCCTTCTCAGGGCTATCTTCATGATGGTGCCCAAGGTTTGAGTTCTTCAGCCTGCTGGGGTCTCAGGTCTAGCTGCTCTCAGGGGTAGGTCTTTGGTAGTGCTAGTTCTGCTGCCAAAGACCTAGAGGTGCTTCCTCACTCACTCTTGAATTGCCCCTTGCTTACTCACTGATTCTAACTCACTAGCTATGACTCTGGCTCCATAGGTGGTGTGCGGGAGGGTTGATCAGCTCGCGTTTTGGTGGAAACTATTTTGCCCCCTTATTGTGTGGAAATGCTCACATCCCTCATACTTTCAATGCTGCACCCTATTGTAGAGTCCCTTAGTTCATATGAATTTTTTTTGGCCTTTTGAGGTAGTCTATATTGGTAGGTGGTGAGGAGAGGAAGAGTCCTGGGTCTACACTGCCACTATGTTTACGTGGAACAGCTAAGAAGGCTTTTAATGGTACCTCGAGTCTAGTTTGGCAGTGGGGTTAAGGGCTGAGAGCTGATTAGTAAATGGAAGAAATAAGCATCATAGATGCAAACAGGGGAGCAAAGTTTGTATTCCTCAACATCTGTTCAAGGAGAAAGACAGGCACAAGAAATATATGCTATATGAGCTATATTCAAGGTCAAGGATAAATAAAGGTTAGTAGAAACAAGAATGCTCCTGATTATAGACCTATAGAATATGCCTTATTCTCTCTTCTGAACTATTGTCTAACATTACCAATTGCTTATTTCCCTTAAATCTTTTCTCCTTCTGATCTTCTTTTACTGATGAGTGCCACCATATTTTCTGACACCCAGTTTCACAATTTTTGAGCCAACTTGGGAATCTTCCATTTCCCTCACCCAATCATATCCAACCAATTGCCAAATATAGTTGACTCCTTCTACACCACCTATTATATCTATCCTCTTTCCTATACTTACACAAGCTCTACCTGAATTCTGGACTTTATCCCTTTTCACTTGGCTCATCTCAAAAGCTTCTACAATGATCTAACACCTTCTAATTTCTCCCCTCTTTGATTCATTCTGCAACTGCCAAGTTGATAGTCCTAAAACATAGATCTGATCATGTCCTTCTTCTATACAATTTGGCTCTACAATTTGGTTCCTACTTGCCTTTCTGGTCTTATTTGATATTACTGTCATTCATATATGCTACATTCTGGTCAACCTAGTGAACTAAATATTATTTATAGATTCTATCTCCTCTTTATTCTGTATAGGTGGTTCCCTCATATATAAAGTAGTATGAATAGAGTAATTTGAATTATATATCATATTATACCCATATTATTATACACACATATTACTAAATGAAGCATTCCTTTTGACCCAGTTTTGCCACTGCCAAGACTATACTCAAAAGTGATAAGGGAAACAGGAAAAGGTCTCTTAGCAACAAAAATATTTCAGCAGCTCTTTCTATGTTTGCAAAAAAGCAAACAAACCTGGAAACTAAAGTTATACCACTCAATTGAGGAACTGCTAATTAGATTATAGGATATGAATTTGATGGGATGCTACTGTTCTATAAGAAATGAAGACATCTATGATTTCCAAGAGACATGGAAAGACTTAAGTGAATTGATGCAGAATGAAGAAAGCAGATGTAGAAGGTCGATTTATACTATGACATCAACATTGTAAAAAAGGAACCTTTTTTCAACGACTTTTATAAATTAATGAATAATGAAATTAAGAAGACCAGGAGAACATCTGATATGACAACAATTTAAAAACAAACAATTCTGAGAGCTACAAGATATATAATCAATATGATGACCATCCACAATTCCAGAGGACCTGTGAGGAAACATTCAATCTACCTCCAGGCAGAGAGGTGGTGGATAGATTTAAGATGCAAAATGAGACTTAAATGTTGCTGTATGTAGCCAACAAGGGAATCTGTTTTGCTCAATTATGCATATTTGTTACAAAGAATTTTTTTCCTCTTTCTTTTTCAATAGAGAATGGAAAAAATTCTGTTTTTTAAAAAATTTAAAAAATTCTGTTTTTTAAAAACATCTTCAAAACAGAGAAGCTGTGGGGGAAATTTCATTCATATATGAAATGTTGCATATACTTTCAGATGAGGTCACTAGATTTTTAATTTTGCTTAATCATTTTGCTTTGTTTCAACAGAGCTCATATATTGTAGGAGAATTTGGGATTATTTTTAATGTAAAGCAAATAAAATAAATAAAACTTTAGAAATTTATTTCTATCTCTAGTTCTCTCTCTAGCTCTCTCTCTCTCTCTCTCTCTCTCTCTATATATATATATATATATATATATATATATATATTGACATACAAGTGTGTGGATAGCACTTCTTCATTTCTTCTCTATAGAATTGCTAGCTTTCTTCAAAGCACATCTCAGGTGCCAACTCCCACATAGTCTTTTCTGGTCCTTCTAGTTATTAATCCTCTCCTCCATCACTGTACAAACATTGCACTTAGTTGCATCTAGACACATTGTATATCTCCCACCCCTCAAGTAGAATATAATATCTTTTGATGGAACATGGTTTGGTAAATGTAAAATGCTTTAATAAATATTTATTGAATTGTCTTGCATAGTAAATAGGAGTTCTGGTTCTAGGGCAAAGGCTGCTTGATGTTCCTTGTTTACCCTCATTCTATGAAAGTGGGCAAATGTTCCTAGTTACCCCTCTGAGAATGGCATAGGCTCACAGAGACGAGTATAGGCTACTAATGGTGGAGGAACGGAAATAGACTTTCCTAGAGTTCTTACTCTATTGAGGGCTTTTGGTGGAAGAAAGAATTGTAATGATTTAGTATCATAAGTGTGCAGGATGGAACTGAAAGGAGAGAGACTAGAAATTAGGAAGCTATGATTTCGTGGTAGCTATACTAGGTAACATAAAACTGTAGAATGGATAGAGGCCATGGGAGTAAGGTTTGATATAAAAACCATTACCAAGGAAAATCAACAGGATTTTGTGACATTTTAGGCATCGGAAATCTGGGATAGGTGAGTCAAAATGTGACTCTGAGGTTTCAAACCCGGGTCACTACAGGAATAAAGGTGCCCCTGACAAGAATAGGGAGAGAATCTAGTTGGTTAAGGAAAGGAAGGTAATGACTTCCTTCTTAGATACCACTTGAGCCTTTGGTGACTGCAAGGAATTCTAATGGAAATATCCAAATGCATTTGGAATCCTAAGTTTAGAGTTTGGGAAAGAGTTCAGTTATTGAGATAAAGATGGAAGTCACCTGCATTGAGATGAGAATTATAGCTGTCATGGTAGATAAGTCTCTGAAGAAAAGCATGGAGATAAACTTTGGGGACATGAAAAAGGAAGACCCAAGAAAGATGGGTAATCCTTTTTTCTATATTTTTCTCTTTTTTCCCCTATCTTTCTATATTTTTCTTATACAACCTAGACACCAAAGCACAGTAGATAGATTGCTGAGATTAGAGGGAGAAACACTTGATTGCAAGTTTTGCTTCTGACACCAAATTGTAACTCAGGGGCAAGTCAAGTAACCCTTGAAGAGTCTCATACAACTCCCTGGGACTTATCTACTCAATCATAGCCAGGTTGTCATCTGAGTTAGAAAAAGGAGCTCCCATACATGGGAAGTCACAGATCTATCATATGTTCAGGCACAGAACAAGACAAACAAGGGGGGAAAGCCCAGCTGTTAACAAGGCTTTGCAAATGTAGCAGATGTCATCTATTGAGGGCAAGCTGAGAGCATTACACCTTGGTTATTAACTACTCAAAAAAGGGACATATTTCATGGTGGAGGAGGAGTAGAAGGGAAAAACTTGATTTGGAGTGTGGAATTTTCCTCTCCTAAGGGAGATAGGGTATTGGGATAGCCATAGCAATACTTGTGATTTGTAGTTTGTAAAGTCGAGCCTATGGAATCTGTGTTCAATAATGTTTCCCTGACCCTTTAACCTGACTGGGATTCTCATGTGGATGACATCAGAAAAATTCCCATAGACTCCTCTTTCTCTTTTTTTGCTCACATTTATGTTTTCCCATTGTTAGGCTTCATAACTTCTCATTAATATTTGTGAGAGCAGGTTTAAGACCCTGAGAATAAATTCAACTTTACTTTCAATCTCTTTTATTAAATCTTAAATTGTCTCAAACATTTTCATCTACATCTTGCTTCACATGTTAAACTCAGTGATGATGGGAAAGTCTATAAATAGATGCCTGATTGTACCAATATGAAGGATGCTGGTCTCACTTGTGACTGTGTCCCTTGTACTCTTTTTCAGGAACAGAGCCATAGATCTAAAATGATGTGTTGTGTCATGTTCCTAGTTTAATGGTTAACCCCAAATCTTAGGCCTTTTCCATTTTAAAGGCTGTTATCCTATGGATTTCTTATTATGTTTCTAAGAGGAGCCCAGAGGAAATGTCTTCATTAAAAATAAATTAATGGTTGGGATAATCCAGTTCATTTTCTTTTAGAGTTGGAGGGGAAGAAGCAGAATCAAGGTCAGCCTTATTTATAAGCAAAGTATATGACTGTCTATAATGTGTAATTTAAATGTTTCTTTCTTTTCAAATCATCATCCTCACCTTCCTTCTGGCTGGTGCCTGAAATTCCACCATTAAAGCTTCATTCTTTTTAGGAAATGGTTCAGTATCAATGAAAATTCAAACTCCTTTGAATTTTAAGCACTTCACAGTTGGAGGACAATTGTAAAGATAGTGTGAGGGTTCTGGACATATGGAGGTAAAAGAGAAGAGATGCTAAAGGGCCCAAGAATGGGAGGTTGGGGATGCAAAATACTATAATCAATTGACAAAGTCTTGGTGGACTGATATCTAAGTAACATTTTATTGATACTGAATGGAGCATAGGATTGAAGGTGTGAACTTTGGGTCATTGCTGGGGGCTCAGGCTAGGGCAAGAAATCTGATTAGGAAGAATCAGATGTGCATTTGAAGGGAGTTCAGCTTGTAGGGAGTTAACAAAATAAGCAGTCATGTTTGGAGAGGGCTGTTTTGAGGGATTCTATTCAGTTGTCTTCCTATTTCTTTTGTCTTGCTTTACAATAAATATTGAAAACTGTCTCTAAATTACCTGACAAGGACTGTTCTGTTTTTCACACACACACACACACACACACACACACACACACACACACACACACACACACACACACAAAGAGTAGAAAAATGAAACCTTGTCGACAACACAAGCTTTAAAAAACTCATTAAAATAACTATCTATTAAAGTCCACAGTTCAGAAATAAATTTAAGGACTAAATTAACAGGAGAAGAAGAGTGAGGAGAGAGGAGATAATTACCATGACATGTCTCAGAGAGTGTTATTTAATTATCCATAATAATAAGAGTTATGTGCTATCCTATAGATAATTTCTTGGCTATTTCATTTTCAGGGAAATACTAAAAATGAAAGAAAAGAACAAAAAAGAAAGCATAATTAAGTTTAGAACAGTATAGTTAATCTGTTGATATTACCAAATTGTTCAATATCGGAACCCTTCACTTCATTCATTATCTTGTCTAAGCTTAAAAGAATCATAGCACTTCCATCATTAAAATCATAAAAATATATATGGATTTCTTTGCCTTTCTGCAACAAACCTGAGAAATACTTAAAATCATGGTTAGAAATCTGGAAAGATGAGGGCAAGCAAGATTGAGGGCTAGGATGTGTTATAATTAATTGAGTGGTAGCATAGATTAGAGTAAATGATTTCCAATTCTATTACTGTTTATGTAACCCTCCCTTCCCCTTTAATCTAGTTGGTTGGTTTATCCCTGTATTTCTTTATATATTTACCCATTAAGATGAAACTAAGTAAGTGGTTCTTTACTGGTTCTTATTGTATACTTTCTCCTTTGGTTTCTGGGGGCATTGAAAAGACTGGTTAAACTGGAATTAATACAGGGAATTCAGAGGGGGTTGATCTAGCTGACCTATGAGATCCCTCCTAATTGGAGATATATAATTATAAGTAAATTTTTATTTCTAGTAGGAAGTTGTTCTAATTGTTTTTTGGTGTTGGTATATGTTTCTAGGAATTTACCCATCCAACTCTATATCTAAACACAAGGAAGGACATTAAAAAAGAAATAAGAAGACAGAATTGCCTGAGTTGGAATTAAGCTTTGACTAGAAGAGACAGATGATCCACCCTGTGATATACTCAGTTTCCTGATGTATAAATGGATATTTTGGACCTTAGAACATTCCCCAGAAGTCCTTGGTATTTCCCAGAATTCCCTATAATCTCTCCTGAGTCTCCACATTGGTGAGATCACAATTGGTATTTAACTGGCAGTAACACCTCCCACTCTCTCTTCCTTTGCAGTGATGTAACAATATAGTGGTAAGCTAAGTGCAGGGATTTTAAATGGACTAATCAGCCATGGGCACATGGTTTTTATTTTGTATTCTCTTTATTCCTTGATTTCTAATGATCCTTAATAAATCTCATAAAATATAACATTTTTATTATTAGAGACATAGATATAATTTTTACACTGAAGAGAAAGAAAGAAGTTGGTAGTGAAATAGGTGGCTAATATATATGGAAAGGGTTATAGAAGTGATTGTTCAAGTTTGGCTACACCATTCAGAGGGTAGGCCCAATAGGGCCTGTAGAGGCCAAAATGCTACCTGACTAGTTGACAAGTTGGTAAAAACATTAAAGATGAGGTTTGTTAATCTTCACATAGATGAGGAAGGGGAGGACTGGGAACCCAGGAGTCCTTAGCTCTAAACTCTATAGATACTCCACTCTCCCATTTCTATGGATTTCCCAAGAAACTCTTCGAAGATCTTCTGGCTGCCTTTTGCTATTCTCTCTATCTAGCTTTCTGACCTAACAGGTCTTCCAAAGTAATGGTAGACAAGGTAATAGTTCATCAAAGTTATGATAGATTGAACTCTTGGTGAGCTCACCCTCCTAGGCCTAAGCCAAAGATGACTTCCGGCCATTCACACAGACAGACTTTACTGGGTACTGGTAGTTCTCTTTCAGCAGTCAGGAAAACCTCAGGACACAGGATCTCACAGGAACTCAGGTAGATGAAAATGTGAAGACAAGGTTGACTGAATCTCAGGATAACAGGAATGCAGGAACCTTCAGCTTTCCAGGGACAGGTAGGCCAACTCCCACTAGGCTCAGACAAACCCAAGCCACAGGAAGTGACCTCTCTGATCCCCCTTGAAAGACAGGAACAATGGCCCCAACTGTCTCCTTGTGTCTGGTTTTATCTCTTCCCCAGGCTCTAGAATAGAGTCCATTAAAGTTCTGTGTATGCAGCAAGACCCTTTTTGCAAACTCTTACATTGCTATTTCTTATGCAGAGACTTTCTCTCTCACAGTTCCCCCCTTTGCACAGACCAAAACTTATTTTGATAAAAATTGTTTTGTTTTCTGGGCACCAACAAACTTAATTCCCCTTAATTTATCCCTAATCTAAATTCTTACCCCAAAATAACAAAGGGTCCTACACTTACTTACCTTAGCCTACCTTCCCTACTCTAAGGATTTAAACTAGGGAAAGGAAGGGAAAGGAAAGGGGTTTACAACAAATTGTTACAAAGATCAAACAAAGTGGAAATATTTGCAAAAACAAACAAGAAAATGTCTGAATACAAACACAAACTGCAAATTCTAAAAGAATGCAAGAAAATCCAAAAAGTCAAAATGCAAACACAAAACTTTTGCAAAAGTGGTTTGTAATAAAACCCTATGCTGCTAATCTTATAGGAAACCAATCTTATCTAAAAATACTATAGCATTGTATACAATTAGAAAAATAAAAGAAATAGAAAAAATTACAATGAACACAATGTAGCATAAACTTTTACAAAAAACCACAATCTATCTGACTAAAAAATAAACTTGTGCAAAATGCATGATATATGTGGATACAGTAGGGAAGATGCCAGGTTACACAGTCCCCTATTCTAAATACCATTTAGCCAGGTAAGAAATATAAATAGGTTCAAGAATGATTTAGATAAGTGTTTCTCAATTTAATTTGGCTATGGAACATTTGAGCTTAAAATATCTTGATGAAATGTGGAAATGCATATTCATCAATTCTCCATCTTCCATCTCTATGTCTTTGCACTGGCTTTTCCCATTCTAGGATGGTTCCCCTTCTATCCCTCATCTTCCTTGAAGACTTAGCTCAGATGTCACTGTCTGCAGGAAGCTTTTCGTAGTTTTCCTAATTGCTAGTCGCTTCCATTCAAGGTTACCTTCCATCTACTTTCTATGTACCTTGTATTACCAATTTAATTATATATTATTCCTCCCCCACTGGAATGGAAGCTCCCTGAAGGTAGGGAATCCCCCCCCCCTTTTTATTTGTAGTCTCAGAGTCCAAGACAGTGCTTGGAATTTAGAAAATGCTTTTTGGATACTTAATGATTGATTGATTCAGAAGGTCTTAAGGGGAATGCTAAGAAAAAAGATCAGAGAAGTTTTGAAGCAAAATAGAGTGAAACCTATTTTCACACAGAAAATTTGTTCTACATAATAAATATTTGGATGCATAGTTTTATATATAGTATTTTAGAGAAGAAAAACATCAGTAGTATCAATTTTTTTTCACAGAATCCCCATTCATACCATATGGAAGATAAGGAAGGGCCACTGAATTCAACTTGATAAACATCGATTTAGTTTAATTTCATGCATGATAGCTTCATAATGAGTTACACTATGAGGAAATTAAGCATTTCAGGGCACATCTCGAGCCTTTTGAGATCAAGTCATCAAACATTTATTAAATGTTTACAATTTGCCAAGCTATTCCTTTAATGCTGTTGATTCCATGTGGCAAAGCAGTAAAGTTGTGCAGAAGGGTACTGAATTGTTCAGAAGTCAATGGCATGTGAGAAAGGAAGTGCTGAGAGGGAGACAGCTTAGAGAGCTGAACAGGACTGAATTAGTGGGAGTTTGTGCCTGTGCTCAATTGCCACCCCCAGAAAGTTTCTGGGTGTAATAAAGCAAAAAAAAAAAGAGGAGACTTGAAAGTTGCTGGGACCAGAAAACCAGCTGCTGTTGGGGACTGATTTCTGGGTAGCACCTTCCCTCTTCCTCCACTAAGCTGGACAACTTTTAATGGAGTCCTGACTTGAACAGAAGATGACTCAACCCCTCCCAGCCATCTTCCTTGATTTGAAAATCTTCCCTCCTATTACATAAACTTTGAAACTTCTTCTGTAATCTAAATTATCTAATTTATTTCTTGACAAGAGAGAGAGGGGATAGAGGGCAGAGGAACACAGGGAGATCCCTGCTAACTATTTCCTATGGTCACTTTTTGATGGTGGGATCAAAACTGTCTTTCAAGGAATATAGTTCCCCTAAGGGAAATTTTAATCCAGGGTGATCTTCAGTTTAGGGCAAAACCCTTGTTTACATGGTAGATTTGCCCCTAGGGAGAGTGAAGATTAGGGCACTCACCTTGGCAGCTAACAAGTGAGATTGTGTGTGTGTGTGTGTGTGTGTGTGTGTGTGTGTGTGTGTGTGTGTGTGTGTGTGTTTGCTGGGTCCTGTGGTTTTCCCTCCAGAGCCATATCAGTATTCTGGAAGCAGTAATGAATAAGAAAAAGAAAGTTCAGGACCCAGGAGAGTGAGATAAGAATGGACTTGAAAGATGGTTGCGTTAAACAGGTAGATAATACTAGCTATGAAGTTAGAAGTCTTGGTTTTAACCCCAGTTCACAAACATTGGTCTTGGGTAAATCATCTCACTGAGCCTCAGTTTTCTGAATAAAGTTTTCTCTGTAGAATGAAGGGATGGCAGTGGATAATCTTGAACATTCCTTTTGGCTCTAAAGATCTATGAGGAAGAAATGTCCAAAGAAGATTCAAGGAAGGGTCTGGGACTGGGATGCAAAGAAGTCTAGGCTTGACCTCATCTGATAAATAGGATAAGTATTCTCCTTGCCAGATGATGAAATAAGACCCCAACTCATCACATATTATATTAGTGGCAATCCAAGGATTAGAACTGAGACCTTTTGGCACCATGAATTTGACCATGGACCATGACATGACAATGTTGTGGCAGGAAATAATATAGCTTTAGGGTCAGAGGACCTAGTACACAAAGTGTAATGTATTTGGAGTTTTTTTTTAAATATTAATTATTGGTTCCAAGGCAGAAGAGTGGTAAGGGCTAGGCAATGGGGATTAAGTGACTCACCCAAGGTCACAGAGCTAGAAAGTATCTGAAGTCACATTTTATCTATACCTTTTTCTATCTACTGAGCCACTTAGCTGTCCCATACTTGTAGTTTACAGCACTTTAGAAATATGTCAACTCTCACATTTCTTTTTGTTCCATAAGAAACCTTTTTTGGTCATCCTTAATCCTAGTGCCCTCCCTCTAAGACTACTGCTAATTTATCCTGTATATTTGGACATAATCATTTTCATGCTATCTTCTCCACTGGAATATTAACTCCTTGAAACCAGGGACTGTCCTTTTGTCTTTCTTTTCTACTCTATTACTTACTAAGTGGCCAGCACCTAGACATTTAAAATGTTAATTGATTGACTGATAGTGAGATGACAGATTTTTATGGAATCCCTATTATTCCCTATGTGACTTTGGATAAATCATTTCTCTCCTCTATCATGAGGATTAGGGTAGAATGCCAGTTAAAGTTTCTTCCTGTTCTAAATGCACATGATACAATCTTTTTTCTTCTTCTTCTGAGTATTACCCAATAGAGAATATGACAAAATGGAATTTTCAAACTCCTTCAACTACATGGGAGCTGGGTCTAGACTGGACCTTTTGACCAGACTCTTTGTGGCTCCCATTTTTTTTAAAATTTGAGACATTATTTTTTCAGATGTCAATCCTCTGCTGGCCTATGGAAACTCCACAGGAACTCCCTCGCCCTTCCACCCCCCACCCTGATATACACACCCATAATTTCTTTATGAATAGAGCCCTAAGTGCCCATTAGCTGTCGCAGAATAAGATGGGGAGGCAGCAGACAGAAACACGGCATGCACATGAATATCAATCAATTTCATTATGATCGCTGCACTTGTGAGGACCGAGTCTCGACAAAGCAACAAAATCCTGCATCTTCTCCACTCATGGGACCAAAATAGATTTGGAAACTGGAGAAAGCTTCAAATGTATTTCTTAGTTCAATAAGCACAGAATGGCTTTGTTATGGTTGTTTTAATTTCCGTTTTTCAAGTTGTCATTATACGTGTCTTTTATGAATAGAAATTACTGTTTTGCAGGAGGCATTGTATTCCCTTGGGTCCAAACACTTCCTGCAACAATGACTCTTACAAGAAATATGTTTGCTATTTCATCTCAGAATTTTCAAGAATTTGACTGACTGACCCAATTCAGTCCCACTTTCATTTCAGTCCAAAGCACAGGCTTGGCAAAGTGGGTCCCTGAAGTGAAAAGATTTGTTTCTGTTCCAAGTATTCCCTATCGTTATCCCCTTTACTACAACCAGTCTCTTCTTTTAGACTTCTTGGGAAGTCTTGGGAGGAAATATGGTGCAGAACACTGGATATGAACCCAGAGGACCAGAGACTGTGATTTCCTACCTGTGGAACAGGGGGTTCTGAATTTTGGTTTCCTCATCGTTAAAATGACAGGGGCATCAAAAAAAAAAAAGAAAGGAAAGCACCTACTTGAACAAAAATACTTCTAACTGCTCTTTTTTGTGGTGGCAAAGAATTGGAAACTAAAGGGAGGTCCACCAATTGGGTAATGGCTGAACAAATTGTGGTGTACGAGGGTGAGGAAATACTATTGTGCTATAAGAAATGATGAAGAGGATGGTTTCAGAAAAAGCTGGAAATACCTACATGAACTGATCCAGAGTGAAATAAGCAGAATCTGAAGATCATTATACACACAGTAAAAACAATATTGTGGGATGATCGACTGGGATAGACTTAACTATATTATAAGCAATACAACGATTCAGGACAGTTCTGAGGGACTTGGGACGAAGAATGCTATCTACCTCCAGAGGGGAAAAAAAAACTGTTGGAGTAGGAATGCAGATAAAAGCATGTGATTTTTCATTTCTTTAGCTTTATGTTTTGGAGGTTTAGGGTTTATAAGATTACTCACTTGAAAGAAACTGTGATAAGTGCTTTACAGACTATCTCATTTTATCCTTATCACAACCCTGAGAGGTAGGTGCGGTTATTATTCCCATTTTACAGATGAGTAAGTTGAGACAAACAGAGATTCAGTGACTTGCCCAGGGTCTAGTCTAGTGCTGGTCTCTCGGTGATCGAGAATGACTATTGTCGTTGTGCAGTTTCATCTACGGTGTACCCTCATGTGGCTTCGGAGTCCAAAGGCTGAGACGCACAGTGTGTGGCACATGGGGCCTGGGACGCCAGTTGTTACGGGAGGTGCGGTTGTGGCCTGGTGTCGGCGTTCATGCGCAGCGGCAAGACGTCGACGTCGCTCATCTTCAAAGGTGGTGGCGGCCTGGTTAATGTGGGTTCGCCAGCTGCTTCTGTCAGAGGCAGCGAGTTCTAGTTGCTTTGGTGTCATGCCAGCCCACTTCAAGTTGGACTTTAGCTGATCCTTGTATCTTCTCTTTGGTCGGCCTTGTTTCCTGAGTCCAGCTGACAGTTCACCATAGAATACCTGTCTTGGTATTCGCTGTGGGTCCATGCGGATGACGTGTCCAGACCATCGTAGCTGGGCTTTGAGGACCAGGACTTCGATGCTGGTGGAGTTGGCTCTGCCGAGGACTTCCTGGTTGGTGATTCGGTCCTGCCATCGGATCCTCATAATTGACTGGAGGGAGTGTTGGTGGAATTGCTCCAGCTGCTTCATGTGCTTCCGGTACAGTGTCCATGTCTCACAACCGTACAGGAGCGAGCTGAGGACCACTGCGCTGTACACTTTGAGCTTCGTTGCAGTGCTTACACCGCTGTGTTGGAGGACTTTGCAGCAGTCGCCCGAGTGCCTGGCTGGCCTTTTGGATCCTGGCATTAATCTCGTGGTCTAGAGACCCGTCGTTGGCGATGGTGCTGCCCAGGTACTTGAAAGTGTTGATGTTAGAAAGCTGAGTGCTGTTGATTGTAATGCACGGCTGGTTAGTTGGCCTCCCTGGTGCAGGTTGGAACAGCACCTCTGTTTTGCTGAGGCCGATAGTCAGGCCAAACAGTTTTGTTGCAGTGGAGAACCTGTCCACAATGGTTTGGAGATGATTTTCTTGGTGGGCCATGAGAGCACAGTCATCTGCAAAGAGAGCTTCCAGGATGAGTCTCTCTGTTGTCTTTGATTTTGCAGTCAGGTGGCGAAGGTTGAACAGTGAGCCAGCCAGTCGGTATTTGATGTAGACGCCCAGGTCTAGATCCATCACAGCATGTCGTAATACTTGGGTGAAAGACAGGTTGAATAGTACTGGAGCGAGGACACAGCCTTGTTTCACGCTACTGGAGATGTTGAAGTGGTCGGAAGTCTCTCCACCAGATAGGACTTCCCCTGTCATGTCGACATGAAAGAGCTGGATCAGTTTGACGAATTTTGCTGGGCAACCGAGCTTGCTGAGGATCACCCACAATGTGTCCCTGTTCACTGTGTCGAACGCCTTTGTCAGGTCTATGAAGACAATGTAGAGACTCAGGTTCTGCTCAAGGCATTTTTCCTGCATTTGCCTCACTGTGAAGACCATGTTGATGGTGCTGCGATCTGGTCGCTACAGATGATAGGAGTCTGTTGAGTATAACATGGGCGAGGATCTTCCCAGCAGTGGAGAGTAGTGAGATGCCCCTGTAGTTGTCACAGGCTGCTCATGTGCCTTTGTTCTTGTATAGGGCTATGATGGAGGCATCTCTGAGTTCTGGGGGCATGTCTTCCTCTTCCCATATGCTGGTCAGCACTATGTGGAATGCCTGGAGCGCCTTTCCATTTAAGGCCTTATACACCTCGGTTGGGATCCTGTCTTTACCGGGTGCCTTGCCTGCACTCATTTGTTTAATGGCTTTTTGGACTTCCTCTATTGAAGGAGGGATGTCAAGTTGTTCAATGGAGCGGTTTTGGGGGATCTGGTCAAGGGCACTTTGGTCGACTGAAGAGGGTCAGTTGAGAAGCTGACTGAAGTGTTCTTTCCACCTGTTGCTGATGCCTTTTTTATCTTTTATGAGAGTGTCACCATCAGAGGATAGCAAAGGAATGGTGATGGGTTTTAATAGCCCATAGACAGTCTTGAGGGCACTGAAAAATTGTTTGTAGTTTTTCATATCAGCAAACTGCTGGATTTCTTCTGCCTTTTTTTCCCACCATTGGTCTTGCATCTTCCTGATCTCACGCTGCGCCATGGCTTGGAGAGACTTGAATCTGTCCTTTTTAGGAGCAGAGTTTGGGTTATTTTGCCACTCCATAAAGGCTTTGTTCTTCTTGCTCAATAGGTCTTCAATAGCAGTGTTGTTCTCGTCAAACCAGTCCTGGTGGTTGCGTTGTTTTGGGCCTAGGATTGTCTTTGATGTTTCCTTCACTGCGTCTCTGAACTGGTTCCATTTCTCGGCTGAGCTTCCAGTGAGTGGTCCCTTGGCAGACAGCTTGTTGTCCAGGCAGGACTGGAATGTTTGCAAATAATATGGATCTCTAAGACGACTCACTTTGTAAAATGCGAGAACTGTCTGGGCATGTTTTGGATGGTGATGCGAAATGCACATTTGAAGAGTCCCTCTAACCAATCGGTGGTCTGTCCAGCATTCAGCTCCTCTCATGGCTCTGGTGATCTTTACATCCTGGATGTCTCGCCGGCGTACAATGATGCAGTCAATGAGATGCCACTGTTTTGATCTTGGGTGCATCCACGTTGTTTTATATTTGTTCGCCATTCTGAACACAGTGTTCGTGATGGTGAGTTTGAACTCTGAGCATTTGCTGAGTAGCAGTAGGCCGTTGTTGTTCATTTTGCCCACGCCGTGTTTGCCGAGCACTCCTTTCCATCTTTCATGGTCCTGGCCAACACGGGCATTGAAGTCTCCCAGTAGTATCAGCTTGTCATTTGTGGGCACTGAGTGCAGGACGGCACTCAGGTCAGAGTAGAACTGCTCGATGGTCTCCTCTGTGCTGGTCAGTGTTGGGGCATATGCGCTGATGATTGTGGCATATCGGTCTTTGCTGAGAGGCAAACGGATCTTCATGAGCCTCTCGCTGATGCCCACAGGTAAGTCTGGCAGCTGTTTGAGCAAACTGGTCTTGATGGCCAGGCCAACACTGTGGATTCTGTCTTCATTTGAGGCTCTACCTTTCCAGAAGAAGGTGTATCCAGTGGTGGGTTCGCTGAGTGATCCCTCTTCTGGTAAGCGTGTTTCACTTAGGGCTGCGATGTTGATGTTATATCACGCCAGTTCTTTACCGATTAGAGCTGTTCTTCTCTCAGGTCTTGGGGTATTCTCTCTATCAAGTAATGTATCTGATGTTCCATGCTCCTAGTAGGGGTTTCTTTGTATTTTTTCTTTGATTTCAACTGCTTAAAGGGATGGCCCGCCAGCCGCAGTGTGCTGACTGGGTGTTTGTAGGGCAGGCAATGTTTGGGACACCTTTTCTTGTCCCCTCCCTTGATTAGGGTGAGCAGTGCTGTCCTAGAGAGGGCTGCTCAGTCGCCCAGGATGCTGCCGAACTTCCCTGCTGTCCTACAGGGCCGAGCGACCACTGGTCCGTGGGCCGCCTATGTGCAGGATCGTGACTACAACTGCCAGTGGTCACCTCCACCTGTTGCGTCGTCACTCCCCCATCGCCACAGGACTTGAAGAGGGTGGACGGGGTTAGGATAGATGAGTGTGCACAAAGATACTTGTGCGTGAAAGAGATTTAAGTGGAAAAGCCGATGCACAGAGACCATCCCACTCTCTCGGCGTTGGAAGCCTGGGTCCAGTGGCACGAAAAGTTGTTACACCCGGAGACTTCCTCAGCTGCATTGGATTACCGTGTTGTCTTTTGTGCTCCAACACGCCCTAAGCACTCCACAGTGCTTTGCTGCGTCGCCCTCTCAGCCGTTGAACCTTCTTATTGGTTTCTTCTGTCTGTTCAGCCAAAGCAGTCTTCACACGCTGGGTGAGCAAAGCCCTGGTTCACCAGGGGTCGACGACCCGATGGCTACCCTTACAAGGTTTGGCTGGCCTGTCAAAGCTGTTGCCCGGGGTGTGACCGCTGCCACATGCTAGCAGCTACTGGGAGCCACAAGTGAGAGCTGAGTGTCAGGTGGGGGTCAGAGGCTGGAGAGCTGCCCTAGGAGGGCACGACAAGCCCTCCATACCAGATATACTACCCCTCTGTGAACACCCCATAGACCCCTGCCCAGAGTCACACAGCTAATAATTGTCCAAGGCCAGATTTGAATTCAAGCCTTCCTGATTCCAGACCTGGTGCTCTATCCACTGTACCACCTTGCTGCTCACTGGATACCTAGAATCATTAGAAAGTTCTATTCGATCCATTTTAATGTGATGGGTTTCTTTCATAGAAATCTAAAATATTATTAGGAGAGAAGGGTTACTTGTTAAACTGAATTTACTACAGTGTTCAAATCTGGCCTCAGATACTTCCTAGCTTTTCGATCCTGGGCAGGTCACTTAATTCCACTTGCCTAACCTTAGCCCTTCTTGCTTACATTTGTTACTAAGATATAGAGTAAGAGTTTAAAAAATAAAATAAATGTACAATTATTTCTCTATGATACCACTGCCCATGCTTCATGAATTCCAAGTTTCAGCCAAACTAGATGACTTGCCCTTCCTATATGTCATTTTATACTTTTTCTCACTTCTGTGTTTCTTTGTATCTTCTCTTCTATGGTAAGAATATCCACATTTCTACCTCCATCTCTCTCAATACAGCTCTTGTCTGTTAAAATCATTCCTTTCCTTAAAACCCAGCTCAAATGTCATTTCCTCCATGAAGCCTTCCTAATCTACCCACCAATAAGAGATCCCTTCTTGATTTTTTCTTACAATATGTTGGGGTTTCTCCAATTCACTTATCCTGTTATAATTTCCATTATCTCTTGACCCCTCCATGAGATTATAAACATCTTGAGGCCAAGGATTGTGGTTTGATTCATCTTTACATCCCTAGTGCCCACTATAGGGCATCACCTATAGTAGATAATTAATATTAGTTTAAATTACTTGAATCTTATGCTATGAGAAATACCTCAAATGGATGAACTATCCAGATAATTGAACCCTTTGAAAGATCAAGTTTTTTATTTTATTGTAACCATTTGGGATGTAAATCTTTCCAATTTAAATTACCCATCTTCCTGCCTCCTTAAACAGTGTACTCACCAAAATTGAATTCCTGCTTTATGCATAAAGGTGATTATGAGTATCAATTATTGAATTTTGCTCTGCTTTATTAAATGATTAATCTGTATTTGTATAAGCATTGGTTTTTTATGAAATATTAATTAATGTAGAGTGAAGCTTTCAGGACCTACTAGAGCATTTAGGTCTTTTTGGTCCTATAATAAACAATCCTTGGAAGATTGCTATGATTTTGAATTCTTCAGTTCACTTTTTTAATAGCTTTTCTTTCTTCTGACAGATTATCAGTTATTTCTTGCTGTTCTCAAATATTTTCACCATCTTTTTTTCTAATGAGCCACTAGGTCTCTGTGGTCTTGGAAATCAGAAAAACAAAGTAGTTGGAGTTGTCTGCAATCTCCTACTAATAGAGCACATGGGTTTGGGGGTAATGGCTTCTTTCAGTTACTTCTAAGTTCTTGGTTATGTTCCAGGTGGATGGAGTTAGGAGTCTGCTATTATAGCATTACAATGTTCTTCCTATAAGCACTAATTTTCCTAAAAGTTTCTAGCTTTTGTTCCATGATAATGCTGACATAATGAAGAGGTATTGGAAATATTCATTGTCCAAGGAAGGTAAGGCCCACATGGAAATGGAAACAGTATGAGATCCATGGCTATTTTGTCCATGGAGGCAGCAATGAAGTGAATAAACACTAAAGTATGATTAGAAAAAGCCAATCATCAAAATGATGAGGCATAAAAAGGTACCCACAAATCCATCCTAGCTTTATTGGAATCTGCATGGCTACTTGTCCTGGATCCCTGTTGGGTTTGACTAGAGTTTTTGTGAGTCCTTTTCCTATTAAATAAGAGATTATTTTTATGTGGCAGAATGTTGAGGTAAGTGGCCATCTCTCAGATGGAAATGGAGCCTTACATTTCTCTAATGTTGCCAAAATAGATAGAAGGAAGTACCATCTCCTCTGAGAGCTGCTGGAATAAGAGTGGATATTGTGAATTTCTTTGACAATGTTCTTCATGAGAAGAGAAGGCAAAAATGTCTCCTGGGCTGAGTTACCAAATATAATTATTCTGTCAGTAAGAGGGGCTCAGAGAAGCACCCAGTAGCTAATAAATTCAGTCTTCCCTGACAAGGGTGAGGTCCCTGTCCCTATTAGTAGGACAGAGTAAAAGTCCTCCATAATTAAAGGTGTGGGGACAGGGTCCTGGCAACAGAGAGAATGTGGAGTGGAGTTCAGCCTGCCTGGTTTTTTCCTTCTTGGGAGTTCATTTGGTGACCTTCTGTACCATAGGAAAGAGGCATGTGTTGTGAGCCTTGATAATCTCACAATAATCTGATTTCTCAGGACCTTGTGGAACATTGGTTATATTTAGTTGCAGGAGCCCTCCAGGAAAGTGATGGTAGCAACATTTTAATCTTTAGGAAAATATGATGGGTCTTTTTTCGTTCTTTTTTAAACTTAGATCACACTGAAATTTCAGTCTTCCTTTTCCCCCCTTTGGTGGGGGAGAGGGGGCAGGGCAGGTGAGCGGGTGGGCATCTTTTTTTTTTTTTCTAGGCTTCTGAATGTTTCTTTTACCTTGTGGAATAGTATTCTGAGTCTCTGTACAAAGGCTCCGGTTGCTATAGCAATAGTCAATCTGAGGAAGCTGTGACCTAAATCATGACTGAGAAAAATAGTACCTTGTCTGGAGTGCTGCAGTTCCTGCTTCCTCGGATTAGGCAGTGCAGGATTTATCACCTAAAATGAACTCTCTTACCTCCAGAAAAAAAAATGTGATGGATTCCAGACGGCAAAAACTTTTCAGGAGCATGACTGGTGTATGTGGTGTTGTCAAAAGAACACATTGCCAAGAGGTATCAGTTAGATCATCTAATGGAATGCCATCATTTTCAGGTGGGGAAACTGAGACCCAGAAAAATATTTATCCACAGTCACACTGCTAATTAATGGCAAAGCCAAGTCTCCTGACACTCACTGTACTCCACATTGAGTGAAAATTATGACATAGGTAAAATTTATCTTTGGCGACACTCCAAGTCCTTTTTTGTACTTCTTTCTAAGTTTTTGGCACATCAGTTTGTATTTTCTGAGTGTCCTGGCTACCCAGGACCTTCCAGCTCCAGGTGCCATGCAGACTTTCCCTCTTCTACAACCCCTCATGCTCTGTGTCTTTTCTTCACCCCTAAGGTAAGGTGACTGTGTAAGGGTGATGGAAGGATGCATGGTGGGTGTAAGTAGGATGTAGCATGTTACCAAAGATAGATTGCACACAAGAAGTGCCATAAAAGATATCAACAACTGAGTGTGTGATTAGAAACAAGAGGCAGGCTAGTCATGTAGCAAGAGTGACAGAGAATGCTACCCCAAGAGTTGTCCTGGCACCCAGGAAACACCATCAGGAAACACCATCAGGAAACAATCCGATGCAGTGTTATAAGCATTCATAAAGCACCCACTGTGCCCCTAGCACTCTGCAAGACAATGGGAATAAAGATAAAAATAAAATAAACAGGTTGCTTCCCCTCAAAGAACTTAATATTCTATCTCCAGTGGGGTGGGTATGGGTCTAATATGATGGACAGTTCATTAATAATAGAAGTAGAGTTTCACAGGGCATAGTGGAAAGGTAGGGAGGAAAGGGATAGGGATACCAGAGGAATGGGGCTGACGTGAATCAGGATGAGGAAATAGGGAGTAGTCAGAGAAAGGAGTTTTGCCTTAGGCAGCCTTTGAGTATAATTTATTGGGATTTGAAGGTCGAGTCATGGGGCAATAAGTAGATTGCCCTTCAAAGGAGCAAATCACCATGTGTTAGGCACCTACTAGGAGACAGTCCCTGGGGACACAAAAGCAAAGATTAAATAGTCTCTTCTCTCAAAGAATGTATCATTCCATTTCAATAGAATGTGATGTAGATTTGATTAATAATCCCTTGAAAGAAAGGGGAGGGATTGGGGAGGAAGTAGAGCCCTCCAGTGTGTTGGGCAGCTCATGGCGGAGGGGTTCCCAGAACCACAGTCCCAGAGATGGGTGACATCGTGTTGTGACCAATCTCCTTTTTACACATGGCTCAGTGAACTTACATGAACTGCCCTGCTCACATATTTCGTTGTCGGGGTTCGAACCCGACTCCAAATTCAAAAGAGCAAATAGACCTTGAAGTTCTGACCTCTAAATCCTTCTCGTCCGTCCGCCCACTGTTCTCTCTTGTCCTCCCTTTTGCTTTTACGCCTTATCCTGGAAGCCCAGGTGGGTAGAATCTTGAGTGTTTGGGGACGATTAAGGACGCTTGATGATGCTCATTGGGAAATCACACGAGAGCTGTCTGTGCCGCTGTCAAGAGACGGTGGGTGACTGGCGCATCAGGCGCACTGAAGGCGGCTGGCTGCTACTCTGTTTGGAGAAAGCTAAAATTACCAGCTTCTTCTGGCCACCTGGTCTCTCCAACATCTGCTGACTACTTGGCTCCGAGACTAACTACAGTGCTATCTGAATTCACACCACACATGACATGCTGTGTCAAAAGGGGCCTGACATGGCAGCTCGATTTTAAAGGGAAACACACTGGATTTTTGCTGTTCGAATTTTAGAAGGGAGGGGAATCGGTTTATCTGCCCTTCGAAGCCTGATTGCCGTTTGGCTTGGCTTTGGTTTTTCTTTCTTAAAGGAGAATGGAAGGAAAGCCCATTGGCTAGAGTTGAGGATGCACCTCGTCTGGAGAGTGCAGGACAGCAGCTCCTTAAGACCTCGTGTTCATTGCTTTCCTGTCCCAGCCAGGATTTCCCATCTCTAGCTTGGAGTCATGGAACTGTTGAGCTGCCTTTGGCTTTTATTCTAGTTGCAGGTTGAGTGAATGGCATTTGAGTAGAAAGAAGGACACCCTTTCAGATCTCCCTCCCCCCCTCCCACCTGCTAAGGGAGGAGTATCTGTTACCTTTTCAACCTGGACTGGCCATGGACAAGACTAATAATTAGGCAGAGTTTGTCTTCTCAACCAATTCTACTGCTGCCTCTACTGTCCAGGCTCAACATCAGTTCTGTTTTGGATTTCCAAGAAATAAAAAAAAATCAAAGAAGTTTAGAGGTAGAGCAGTAAGAATAAGAACTCCCATTTATAGAATGCTTTAAAGCTTAAAAATTACATGTCCACACGAAAAACCTGTGTGGTAGGTAGGGAAAGAATGATGACTTACATTTTAAAGATAAAGACACTGAGGTTCAAAAAGGTAAAGTGACTTTCCCTGTGGCCTGGACTATACCTTTGCCTTCAGGCCAGGGTTCTTAACCTGATTTATTTTTAATATTTTGATTGCTCTAGTTCAGGAGAGTTGGTTTCCATTGTAATCCCATATATTGTATTTTATTCATTTAAAATATTATTCTGAGAAAGGATTCATAGGTTATACCACAATCCGTAGAGGGCCATGTAGGGGTGTGCTGAAGCTATCTTGGGAAGGCTGATTGTTAAATTTTCAGCATGAACATTTACACCTCAGAAATGAGCAAATGCTATTAATTTGGGCTTGATTTACTGTTTTGTTGAGAGTCTAGACTTAAGAAAATGGTGGAGAAAATGTTGCTAATGCAAAGCAACTTTAAATGTGTCTTGCATAGATTTTGTTTTTTTCTGGCATGTCAGTTGTGAAACATTTCCTGGCACTTCTGAGTCTTTGCCATAAAGCAGGTTAAAAAGTCCTCGACTAGAGGAAAACATACACAGAGACTGATACACTGTGGTACAATCAAATGTAATGGACTTCTCCATTAGTGGCAATGCAGTGATCCTGAACAACTCGGAGGGATCTACGAGAAAGAACACTATCCACATCCAAAAGAAGAACTGTGGGAGTAGAAACACAGAAGAAAAACAACTGCTTGATTACATGGATCCAGGGGGATATTATTGGGGATATAGACCCTAATTGATCATCCTAGTGCAAACATCAACAACATGGAAATAGATTCTGATCAAGAACACATGTATAACCCATGAATTGTGAGTCAGCTATGGGAAGGGTGGGGGGAGCGGAGGGAGGGAAAGAATATTATTCTTATAACCAAGGAATAATGTTCTAAACTGACTAAATAAAAATTTCAAAAAAGAATTCATGGACTAGAGGAGGTTTTATACCTTTATTAATAGTCAAATTCAAGATTATCCTCCAAGCATCTCTTGACTAAATACAGCATACTTGCCACTACAACAAGCTAACAAGAGGTCAGAGATTTATAGAGTGATATCACTCTATAAATCATCTCATCTGATTTCAACACTTTACAGTTGAAGAAACTGAGGCCAAGAAAGTTTAGATTTAGAATGTTTCACATCTTTCTCTTTCTTCTTCCCATGCTAATAATGAAATTTGAGGAGCTAGTAGGTGAGTAGGGAGATGTGTTGAAGGAAGGGGAAATTTGGTATCCTTTCAATTATATCCGGTTCCTGACCATCACTCTTGCTGCAAACATCAGTGCTTACTCTTGCAAAGTGCTCTAAGATTTACCAATACATCATCATGTTTGACCTTCACAATATGTCTCAGAAATAGGTGATAAAAATATTATTATTCCCATTTTTCAAATGAGGAACTTGAGGCTCCAAGGCATGGGATAACGGAAAACATGTCAGGTTCGGGGTCAGAGGAATAGAGGCTTTACCCTTTCCTACTCATGTGACTTTGGGCAAATCAATAAAACTTTCTAGATTGCATGGGTAAATAAAATAAGATGTTTGGAAGAGCTGTGCTCTAAGATCCCTTCTTGATATAAGGGTTCTTTACTCTGTGTGTTTGTGTGTGATAGACCCTTTTGGCAGTCTGATGAAGTCTATGGATTTCTTCTCAAAATAGTATTTGTTGCCTACATTCATAAATGAAGGAAATACAAACATTTCAGTTAGATATTGGTAAAAATAAAAATGATTTTTTTGGCCATTCAAATTCACAGATCCTCCTAAATTTTATGGTCTGTGCCCCCAGGCTAAGAACCCTTGTTTTACTACTGTGACTTTCCTAAGGTCACACAGTCAGATTCAGGGCCAAAACTCAAATCCAATTCTTCTGTCATTTACCATTTGGGTAACCTTGGACTTTCTGGGTCTCAATTTCTTCACTTGTAAAATTAGGTTAGACTAGATAGTTTTGAGGTCCCTTCTAGCTCTAAATATATAATCTTATGTTCTTTCAACTACCTCACCCTATTTTTATGTAAAGGTAATTTATTTGAAAACAGAAACAGTATAAAATTATAATATATTGTTGACATTTATATATTGCTTTAAGGTTTGTAGAATATGCTCATTGGAGACTCTCAACAACCTTGTATGGTAAATATTTACCTTTGGTTTTCTTATACCCATTTTACAGCTATGGAAACTCATAGAATTTCTCATAGAGAAATTCATACTGATGAGGTTCATAGAGATTAATGAGAAACTTGCTCCATGGCTAAATAACTACTAAAGTTCTAAGACAAGAGTAAAATGAAATGCTTTATTGATTTCAAAATCTAAAAATTTTGTACATTGCCATGGATACTTTTTCCTTCATCATACGTATGACCACGTCTATCTTCCTTTGACTTTAGGATAAAATATAAACTCTTCATCAAGGGATTTAAATCCCTTTACAATATGGTTCCAGTCTGTCCAGGCTTATTTCACATTACTCTTATCCAACTTAACTAGCCTCCTTGATCTTCATAATGTCCTCCAAATCTTTTGGCAGGTTCTCCCCTATATCTGACTTTGATGTGCACCTTGCCTTAGAATGACCCTTCTTTAAGATTCAGCTTATACATGAAGACACGTATAGATGAAAACTTTAGAGATAATGTTTGATAGTGTTCTCTCCATTTTCAGTCATGTCTTCGTTCACCAGTTACTTCTCCCTTGATACCCCACCATCCATATCCCCTGTAGAATGTACATTCCTTGAAAAACTTCCCTTTTTTCCATAACCCCAGCACCTAGCACAGTAACATATAGTAAATAGTCATAGAGATAGTGATAATGCTTTGACCTGCAATTTCATGGGTGTAGGGAACTCCATGATGAGGACATTTGCTCTACCAAGGCAGGTCAGCAATTTTCCTACAAATTGCAGTCTTAGACAGTTGCTGGAGCACTGAGAAGACATATATTTAATAAATAATTGTTGGTTTGGATGGGATTACTTTCAATATCATCATCAAATTAAGAATTTTTCCTTCAAATAACTCTACCCTGCAGGGAAACTCTTCTTTGTTCCTTTTTAGTTTTTCTGGAGGAAATAATGAATCTGCCAGAAACTTCTAGTATGTAAATTCCCTACACCAATATACCTTATAGTCACCATGACCATCAGCACCACCACCATCACAGTCACCAGCAGCAGTAGCATCACCATCACCACCACCACCATCACTGGTGTCATCAGCATCATTCATATTTGTATAGTTCTTCAGAGTTTACAAAGTGCTTGACAACTGTTATCACATTTGATAAGCAGATCAACAACTCATTTATAAGTGTTATCCCTAATTCCCAGGGCACTGAGGGGTTAAGTGATTTGCCAGTGGTCACAAATTTCTAATAAATGTCAGAGGAAGTACTGCAAACCAAATACTCTTGCTAGCCCCCTAAATCATGTTCTCTCCTCTTCATAACATAACTTTAAGAGATGACAAACACATATGACCAAAGACTTTGATTATTGTAAAAGTAATACAACAGATGAACTCATTGCCTTCTTGGAGTTTATAGTTGGACACAGTCAATGCAGACACAGAGAGATATAATCATCTTTATATGTCTGTATACGTGTTTATACACACCTCTACATACCAACAGCTTGTGCAAATCTTTACCTACTAAAAGTCCAAGTGTTTCCCAATTGCTATATTTCCTTATGGGAATGTTTTTCTTTCTGTTGGAAATTTAATAAAAATCATTAGTTATATTGGCCTATGAAAATGATATTTCCCACCAATAGGATATAACCTTCTTTAGGAAAGAAACTATTTTGATTTTGTATTCATATTAATAATTATAGCACTAGGTTCTAAAGAGTAGGTGCTATAAATTTTCAATATATTCGGTTATTTTCATTATTCTATTTCCATTTACTGGCAAGGATACAAAGTGGCATATGTGTGATATGTGAACATGACTGTGACATCTCAAACAGAAACCTACTAC
Source organism: Monodelphis domestica (assembly GCF_027887165.1). Lineage (NCBI taxonomy): Eukaryota > Metazoa > Chordata > Mammalia > Didelphimorphia > Didelphidae > Monodelphis > Monodelphis domestica. Next base: position 235,028,619 of record NC_077231.1, on the reverse strand, counting down.
TTACTCTAAGATTGCTCAAGGTACTCTTGGAAGATGAACCTAGAAGATATGATATGATTGGATTTGGGATATTTGGGTTCTTAATTATCTTGATGAAAATGTGGCTGCTTGTGTGGTACAGTTTGAGGGACACCAATGAGTCTAGATGCCCTAGGTTATCTCTTTCACTGACCCTGATCTAGTATATCCACAATCCTTCCTAACATTCTCACAGTTATAGTCATTGTAAAGTCTAGCACTGAGCATATTATTTTTTGTTGTTGATTGTTTTGTTTTGTGGTTGCAGTTGTTGTCTCCCTTTCTAGTAGATGTCCCTTTTCTCATAATTTGGGAGGCATCCTCTGCTAGCACTAATTGGCTGAGATGTGGGACAGGTTGCATTTGAACAATGAACAATGATGATGCTAAAAGGTATGTTTTCTGCTGTTCCCTTACTCTCCCCTCTGCTCCTCTCTCCCAAGTCATCAGGATTTTTTTATTACCCCTTCTCTCCCCCAAAATCATATCATAGTCTCAAGGATAGACTTAATATGTTTCCTTCTCATTTCCTCCCCTAAGCCCCACACACTGGCTGTATGTGATGAGAGCATTAGTTTACAAAGCTTCTGTCATCCTCCTCCCACTGCCTTGGATATAGCTGGCTCTCTCCTGCTCATTTCTGCCTCCACCCTTTCTCTGTCTCCCCCACCCCATGCAGAAATAGGAACGTTTTCAAGTGCATTTCTCACCACCCTCATTTCTGGGCTCCCCCACAAGCCCCTCCCATGGACTTGCAGTCTCCTAAAGGCTTTCCACCCCCCTGCCAACTTCTGTCAGCTGTGGGACGAATCCATTTCTGTATGCCAGGGAACTTAGACACAGAATTCCCTTCCCTGTTCAACTTCTTTATTTCCAATTTGTATTGTGGTTGCAATATGCTGCTTCCCAAATGTCATCACCTTTGTCTTTTTTACATTCTGATGTAGTCTGTAATCAACACGAGCTTCAGCTACTCTCATTACTAGCTCTTGAAGGGATTCTTCAGACTCAGCAAGAACAAGACGATCATCAGATTACAGCATCTGCTTCCTCCAATTTCAGATTTCCCCCTGTAGCCAACAACAAGGATGCACATTTGCATTTGAGTGTGCAGACTGAAAGGACACACGGCAGGCAGTACAGTGAGGATGCTCAACTCTTACCCCTTTGCTTGTGATTCCAAGGAGGTCTGGTGCTGGGTGGTTTGGCTGTGGGTCTTATACTTTGTCCCCCTGACCCTACATGAGGAGATAGTCAGTTAATCAACCAAGAACCTCAGGAGACCATACACAACTGAGCCAAGCCAGCAGTTGTTTGGGATACACCTTCTCTGCCCCAGATGGAATAGATGATGGTGTCTCCTTGTCATGCACAATACTCCCTGAACTGCATCCAGTTGTGGGTCCTTCTCTTGCCCTACCCTTTTCATAGATTATTCAGAGCTTCCCTTGCCAGATGCAAAGGGTATATGGAATGGGATGGTGATTGCATCCCCCCAATTATTCCTTTTCCACTAGGGGGCCACAAATGCTACTATGGTCTTCAGATGGGCACCAGATGCTCTGATTCTTACTGGGTTTGACACCTGTCTCTACAGAGCCAAGAAATCACATGTAGGAGACACAGGTGCATTTCACAGGTTCTTCATACACTCGAATCTCAAACCTAGATCAATACCTCCTCCTTTCACTACTCCTACTTTCTTATAGAGGGGAAGGAAAAGATATGGAAAGATGAGGAACTTCCATAAGAAAGTTATAAGGAAGGTAAAGGTTTCTCCCACATTGAATATAAGATGAAATACTAAAATTGTAAAATCTCAGTTGACTTATTCATATCTGGGCAATTTTTTGAGCAATTTCCTTCTATCTGATCAGTCCTCTCTTTTCATAGCATGGGAACATATAATGTGGATACAGTGATACCACATAGATATCAAAGCATATTAAAGAAATATTGCTAAATAGCTGTCAAGTGTTCCAGTCGGTCACTTTGCTCTATTTCTATCTCTGCTTCTCTGTTCCTATAAGAGGACTGGCCCATAGGGAGTCTCTTTCAAGGGCACTGGAAGAGAAAAGAGGGCTCCTTGGGATCTATCCAGCTACATACAGCTCCTTCCACTCTGAGGTATTTTATTAACCTGTCAGGACTTCTGACGTTCTCCTCCTCTGATGTGAAATGTTATTACAGAAACAACCACTACAGTTGAGACAATAAGTGTTAATGAACACAAACTATTCAGATAATTATTAATAAAGGTATCTATTCCACTTCACATCGTTCTTGAAAGAAAATTGGCTTGGTCACAGAAAAGGGTTGCGAGAAATTCTGGCTTCCTAATGTCTTATTATGACAGGAATGAAATAGCTAAAGAAAATGTGTATAATGCTATCTTTCTTTCTCTTAAAATATACATGTCTAAGTTTTTAAAATCATGGACTTGACAGTAAGAAGAAACACAAGCATTTCTTATACAAAGGAAAGTGAGTTTTGCATATGAAACTTTGAATATACCATGTATAGCTTGGTTTTTAAATGCATATATTAGAGTTATTAATGATTACCACCATTTCCTTTCTTGTCTCTATCTCCAACTTCCTTCTTTTCTCTTTTGTGTATTTTCTACATAGTTTATTGATCTTTTTTCTTTACTATTTCTTCCTTTTTGGTAGGCAGGGGTACTGTCTCTTACACGGGCTTCTTGGGAATCAAACCAGGACCTGTCTATGGTCTAGCCTGGTCTGCATACCTGAAAGAAAGGGAGGTGATACCTGAGCCATATTACTCACCAGACAAGTCTTGAGAGAAGCCTGTCCACTACTGACTCCTACAGTGGAAAAGAAGACTTAGGGCAGGTATTATAGCCATCTTTGAATCATGTGGGAAAAAAGGGTTCTACATAATTCCAGAAGACCATAGGAATAATTCTTAGAATATGTAAAGAACCAAATCAAGGGTGCGGGAGAGGGTGAGGTGTAGAATCTTGTGCATTAGAGTCAATTTAAAGAGTAACAGGTTACCTCAGAAGGTCATGTACTTCCCAACATTAGAAATGTTTAAGCAAAGGGTGAGTGGATGAGCACTGGTAGTGTGGGGAAGTGAAGGGTGCTCTCACTCTTAAGATTATAGATTCAGAACTAGAAGTTATCCTAGAAGCTTTCTAATACAACTCCTTCATCTTACAGATGAGGAAACAGAGGTACAAAAAGATTAAATGACTTACACAAGATCAAATACACAATAAATACTAGAAGCTCTGACTCAAGATTTGATGCTCTTTCCACTACATTCCTTTGTCATCTTTGGGTTGGGTGAGATAGACTCTGGGTTGTGGTTTTGTAATTTTATTCTGTCCCACTTTGCATTGAAATTATAATAAAATCTCAGTTGATGAAAAGAATGCAGTGAGATATATCATTGTCAGAAGCTTCATTATAAGAGGTAAAAATACAGGCAATCTAAGGATATATTCCAGATGCTATCCCTCCCAACAATCAGGTACTTCTTCCTTCTCTTTCTCTAGGAGATGGCAGACTATGATCCTCTTCCCTGGCTTTCCATCTCATATTTCATCTGGAGTCCTCTAAAACCCCCTTAAATTTTCAGATGATCTATATCTATTCATACCTTTCCCATATTGTAATTGGGAAGTTGATTGCTGAACCCAAGGATAAATCTGTGGGCTATACACTCTTAAGAGATTTCTAATTTAATTATCAAAGCTACATAGTTACTATATAAAATTCATAATCTATTTCATCAAGGTTTTTCTGCATCTCTATCACAATATGGTTCTATGAACTCATAGATTCTTCTTGAACCTTTACCGGATGCAGAAATTTGTACTGAAATTCAAAGCTATGCTTGTCATATCAGGTACAGGAGAGACTCACGGAATGTCAGAACTGAACTCTATACTATCCACCCAAATACAGATCTATTGCCATTTCTTTGTATGGCACTTATTTTAGATCACTTACTTTCTTTTTTAAAAAAAATAATTAAGAATATTTTTCCATGGTTACATGATTGATGGTTTTTCCCACCCCCTTTCCCTCCTCCCTCCCTGAGCTGATGAGCAATTCCACTACATTATCCATGTATCATTGTTCAAAACCCATTTCCATGTTATTCATATTTGCAATAGAATGATCTTTTAACATCAAAACCCAAATCATATCCCCATCAAACTATGCAGGCCACTTACTTTCAATAGTTTTTACTAGTAATGAAGATGGACTTGAACTGAGCCATCCATACTCTTTCTCACCCCTGTCTCACTTATTCTTTCTCTTACACATAATATCTTTCTTCCTCTGTATTGCTCAAATCTTTTAATTGAAAAAATAAAATCACATAATTTCAGAGCTAGAAAGCAACTTACAAATCTATTTTCCTCATTTTACAGATGTAGAAATCAAGGCACAGAGTTATATGTTTAGAGTTATACAGCAATTTAGCAGAAGAACTGGGATTCAAACCTCCAGATCTTCTCACTCCAAGGTATACATTCTTGCCCCCTTACTATATAGCCTCTGCCTTGCATTAGCTATTATCTCTTCTAACTCTGTGGTCTTACTAGCTAAATCCCTTAGAAACATTGTCCAAGATTTTCTAATGTGATCAAGGCTGCAGCCCCAACGTACATTTCTGTGTAGAAGTCTGAATTTTTAAAAAGCAACATTATACATCCATTAAACTAGCCAAAATAAAATAAAATGACAAAGGTGAAGGATAACAGGGTTGTCGATAAAACCATTTATATATAGCTTGGAAGCATTTTAAATTGGTGCTATCTTCCTGGAAAGAAATTTAGCTGTATGAAACACAGGAACTCTCTAATGTTCAGGACTCATCCTTTGACCTGCTAATTCTACTTTGGGGAATATACCACCAAACAGTGTTCCCACCGACCAAAGGACCTTAGAGAAAGATGTTCATAACAGTGGTTTTTTAAATAATATTGATTAGAAAACTTAAATGCATAATAATCATGCAATAAAAGCAAACGATGATATACTATTATATAGTTACTCCTTGATATCCACCTCCTGGTTATTGGTCTTTTGTGTATTTATTCATCTGAACATATAGTATCCACCTGGAATAGAAAGATCCTTGATAGCAGTTTTGTTACTGTATCTCTAGACCATAGCACGGATGCTTAATTGAGTGGAACTTAAAATAGCAAACACAGACTAATTCCATGCAGGGAAATGAGTCCCTGCTGGTACAGACAAAAGAGGACATGGTTCATAGTCAGAGGAGCCAGATTCGAATTCCTGTCCCTACTTAATTGCTACATAACTTTAGGCAAGTGACTTTGCTTGTCTGGGTTGTTTTTATTTTATCACCTATAAAATTCATATGTAGGGACAAGTATGTGGTAAAATGGATAGAGAATGTAATACATGTAATATATAATAGGTATATACTATACACATACGCAAATATATTACATTTGTATTCTGGATAAAGATATCTAGGAGGCACAGTGGATAGAGTACTGGGTCTGTGGTCAGAAAGACTCATCTCTTGACATACTAATCTGGTTTCAGATTCTTACTAGCTGTGTGACCTTGGGCAAGTCAATTAACCCCGTTTGTCTTCATTACTCATCTATAAAATGCGCTACAGAAGAAAATGACAAACTACTCTAGTATCATTGCCAAGAAAACCTCAAATAGGCTCACAGAGGGTCAGACAGGAGTATAATGTCTAAAAACATGCTCTATATAGTATCTATAATGCATCGAAGTATTGTATTATATATATGTACATACATATATGTATTCATGTATACACATATATGTCTATATATATATATATATATATGTATTGGGGGAAATTGATGGATTAAATCACTTGTTCAGGATCAGACAGCCAGTAGATGCCAAATGGGGGACCTGAACCAAGGTATATATTGATAAATATATACAAATATTTATAATACACACACATAAATATATATAACATATATACACTATATGATATATAGGTACACTATATATAACATATACAATACATAAATTACATAATATATAATACGTGTATAACATATAATATTACATGAATGTATCATATACAACATACAATACATAAATGATATATAATATCTAAAACACATATATATTGTATAGATGATATAATATATAGATGATGTATAATAAATAGATGATATATAACATAACAATATGCTATATATAGATCATATATAGCTTGTATAAAATATAATATAACATATATAATATAAAATATATAGATGATTATAAATAATATATAACAAAATACAATATATAATATATAACATAATATATAGATGGATATACATAATACATGTAATAACATATACTATATTATATATAATGACATTGAGTTATAATGGATAGAGATGTTCTCTGATATTCTCAGGAATAATTAGGTTCAGATCCTCCTCCACTTGACATCTACTAGCTCTCTGACCCTGGACAAGTGATTTAATCTCTCAGTTCTCCAAACAGCTTTTTAAGGGTATAAGTTGCAAAATACTTGTCAGTCTGTTTTAGTAGAGAGATTCCTCATTGGGAATTCCTGCTGATGGAATCACATATCCAAACAAAGAAAGAAAGAAGCATCTCTTTTTCATGTATGTACATGTGTACATATATATGCATCCATTTGGTGAACATACACAACTCTTATAGGTATGTTCAATATATATGTGTGTGTATATATATATGTACATATATATATATTTGTATATATATCCTTCCAGGCTTCCAGTGTGTGTGTAGAGTCATTTGTGACTCTATCTAGCTCTAAACAGTATCTAACACCACTTCCAGCATATGGCTTTCATTGGTGAGGATGCATCTTCTACCAAGGCAAGAGCACACTTTTCGTACAGCTAAACGAATGACCATCAAGAGTTGCCATGACTGTAAACACTAGCCAGGTTAGAGATGAGCCTCTCCAGAATTGGTTAGCCTGTGACATGTCAATAATGGGTTTGGATCTGTAGCTTTTTCAGTTTAGTAGAAGCTGCCAGAAATGTGTGTATTTTTTCCTCTTCCAATGCCACAATGAGAAAGATTTTAGTGGAGGACAGATGTGCTCTGCTCCAAAAATGACATACTATTTAAATTGATCAATACATCAACCAATATGTTGTAAATAGCATGTACAAAGAAGAATACCTTATATGAAGCCTTGCATGTCCATTACACATAGCCTTCATTTCTTTTTTAAATTAAACAGTGATTTCCAGATAGTAGTCTCAAGGCTGTCCTGTTTATTTGCCTATTTCTTAAACTCTTGTTCTCTTTTGTACAATTTTTAAAAGTGCGTCAATGAGAGTGAAAGGATAAAAAGAAAGAAAGAGAAGGAAAAAGAGAGGAAAATGGAGTGGGGGATTTGAAATGTACAATTAACGATTATAACTATGAACGTGAATGAGATGCACTAACCCAAAGAACAGAAGTGAATAGCAAAATAGATTGGAAACCAGAATCCAATAATGTATTGTGTATAAGAGACACATTTGGGACAAAAAGACATACACAGAGTTGCAATGGAGGGCTAGAGTAGAATCTAATCTTCAACTTAAGTGAAGAGGCAAAAGTGGTAATCATGATCTAATATGGAAATATATTTTGCACAATTTCAAATGTATAATTGATATCATATTTTTGCCTTTCTCAGTTTGTGAGGGAGTAGCAAGAGGGAGAGAAAGAATATGAAGTTCAAAATTTAAAAAGAAAATCATGTTAAAAATAAATAATAAGCATTTAAAAAAAGAATTGCCTTAAAATGTTACAATGACTTTTTTTCTTTATTTTTTTTTGGTGGGACATTATCATCATCATCATTTCCTCTTTTCCTCCAAATTTGTAACATATAAACCCAGTCAAGCAAAACAAATACATACCTTGGTCATTCCCCCAAATATATTTCTCAGTTTACATCCTGAATCTTCCATGTCTTCATCAGCTGGTGAGTAGCATTCTTCATCTTTGGTTCTCATGAGTGATGGTTCATCACTACATTGTTCAGTATTCTTTATAATTTGTGATTTTCTTTATAATGATGTAGTTATTATAGAAATCACTCTTTATTCCTTCAGAAATGCTGAATTTGTTCTATTACATATTCATTATTTCTCACTGTAAATCTATGTTCATTTTTAAAGTTATTTTTTGTCTTTAGCCTTTATCTTTTACATTATGGGATATTATATTCCATGATCTCTTATTCTTTATGTTGGTGGTTGTTGAGTCTTGTCTGAACTTGACCTTGATCACTGACCTCTTTATTTCTGGATGCTTGCTTGCAATATTTAAATTTGGCCTTGAAAGCTATATATTTTTATTTTTTACATTCTTTTTCATTTTTATTTTAGATTTTCTGTGGAAGTTACTAGTGAACCCATTCCTTTTTATTTTATCCTCTGCTTCTATTAAAGCTGGGCAACTTTTATTGATGATTTCTTAAAAATACAACATCTAGACTTTGCTTTTTGTCATAGTTCTCAGATATTTTGATTATTCTTAGATTATTTTGCCTTGATCTATTTTCCAAGTCAGTTTTTGTTTGTCTGTTGATAGTTGATACTTTATAGCTTTTCCTACTCTTTCAAATATTTTGTTTAAATATTGCTTTTCTGTTTTATTAAATCATTTGTTTCTATTTGGTCCATTCTGATTTTTAGGGAGTTTGTTTCTTGTGTAAGATTTACCAGCTTCTCTTCTAAATGATTAATTTTTCCCCTAGCTCTTTCCTCTATAGCTTTTTATTATCTTTAACATATCTTATATCACTTTTTCTGTACTCTTGTAGTTTTTGTTGCCAAACAATTTTTTTTCTCTGAGCCTTTGCTTGGAATAGTCATGAAGTTATTATTATCTGGATTTTCTTCTTAGATCATACTTGGCCCATAATATTTCTTCATTGAAAGTATCCATGATGGTATCTCTGAAAGAATACCTCTTCCAATATCTACAGATTCTGGCTCTGCTTTTATGCAGTCCTGGGCAGGATAAAAGAATATACAGAAAGTACCCTATAGTTTATTAATTATTCAATCTGTTCCTCTTTTCATGTCACTACTGAAATAAAGAAAAGTCATGCTCCTGTGTGATGTAACATATCTTCATATTATTTTTAAGTCTATATTCCAGCTTTTGAAGATTATATCATCAGGGCTTGGAGTATGGAAACCAACTACTCCCACTACATAAAAATGAAGAAACTCGAGACAAGAGAATTTAAATGACTGACTTAGCATAGGTTTTGAGAGTTAGTTGAGACCCTTATTGCTTTTACACATATAATATCTAAATTATTTTCTAACTGGTATTCTAATATCTAATCTTTTCCAATCTAATCCATATTTCACAGTGTCCACATTATGCTTTTTAAAGCATAGCCTTGATCATGTCACCCCTGTGCTCAGAAATCTTAATCGACTCCTTGTACCTACCAAATACTGACCAAACCTTGCTATTCAAGACCTTTTACAAATTGTCTTCAGCTGATCTTTCAAGATCTACTCATTAGTATGCCACCATAATCCTATAACCATTATTCAGTTTCGCTTGAACAGACCCTATATCCCTTACTTTCAAGCCTTTCTGTCCTTTGTTCATTCCATTCCTTCTACCCAGAATATACTCCCTTAAATATTTTCCTGTCAAAATCCTACCTACCTGACAAGTTCTATCTCAAGTGGTACCTTCTTCATGAAGTTCTCCCTGATGAACCAAGCTAGAAATGACTTTACCCTGCTCTCAAATATCCACCTCATTTGTCCTATTTATATGGAATTTATTACGTATTATCTAGTACTTACTTATATATGCCTTATTCTTGCTTCTAGGTAGAAAAATCCCTTCATATGAATGACAAAATTGGCACTGATTTAATGCTTCACAGATTGCTGAGTGTTTTACATACATTATGTCAGCCAAGTCTCATAACAACCCTGTAATTAAAATAGGGACCATTCTATAGATTCAGAAACTGAGGTTAGTAGACATTCATGTTATATGGTTAGTAAATGTCAGAGGTGAGATTTAAACTCGGTTCTTCTTAGTTCCAACTATAGAATACTATCTATCATTCTAAAGACATTTTGGTATTCCTCAAAGCTCCTAATCTATAGTAGATACTTACAAATATTTCCTGTGTCAGAAAATTAAGGTTTGGCCACATCATAATTTTAAGTAACTCTAGGCTTTGTTTTGATGATGTATTTGAGATAGCTCCTGTGAGTTTTATCTGACTTATCTGACTTCTCTTGAGGGAACTTTTTCTATAACTCTGTCCTGAGGGTTGAATGGCTACTATTTTAGATTTTCCTCTAGAATATATGCTCCCAAGAAATCAGAGACATCAAGAGATTTTTTTTTGTCCTAGCAAAGAGTAGTAAATAAAATGGGTGTCCATCAGTGGGAGAATGGTACAAATAAATTATGGTATATATATATATATATATATATATATTATGGTATATATGTGATGGAATATTATTGTGACGTATGAAATGAAGGAAGGGATCAATTCAGAGAAACCTGGAAAGACTTGTATGAATAGATATACAGTGAAGTGAGCAGAACCAGAGAACAATCTACATAATGATCACAGTAATGGAAAGACAATCAACTTTATAAGATGCCACAAACTCTTATCAAATACAGTGCTCAGTCATGGTTTTTAAAAGACTGAGAATGAATTATCTCCCATCTCTTGACAGAGAGGAGGTAGATTAGAGGTACAGTGTGAGATATACATATTTTATGTCTGAATATTGTTGTCTGATGTGTTGATTTATTTTGCTGGATTACACTTATTTATTCCAAAGGAAGACTTTCAAAAGTATGGAACAATTAATAGATAGTGAAGAGTTCCAAAAAGAGAGAGAAAAAAGAACAGAGCATCATTGAAGTACTTTAAAAAATAGAAGAAAGCAGAGCCATTCAGAGAGGACATAGACAATCAGGGAAATGGTAACATAAGGTTAAATTTCATATACTTGTGAAACTACATCAAACAGAAGCTTGTATTTCCATACATAATCTTCTTTTATGTTTTTTGCATGCTAAAATCTTGATGTTTGTGGATATTAAGTTCATGATTTTAAAAAAGTAAAAACTTTAAATGGATGAGAGGGAGGTCCCAGTTGTATCAGCTGATGCAGAGAGAGGATTACTAACCCTATCCCCTGCTCTATTCCCTCATTTGCAAGGGAAAGTCTTAATCTTTATCTGTAGAAAACCCAGAATTGAATAGATACTTGGTCCTGGTCAATTGGGACAAATGAGGCTCCACAAGAATGTCTTCCAGCATGAGTGAAGACATGGGACAGAAGAAACCATTCCCTCATGTCTGTTTAGCCTACTGTTTGGACAGCTCATGAGGAATTTCATTGTGAAACCATTGCAGGCATCTGAAGGCAGCTCTTCTGTGAGGATTTATGGGCATCTCTCCTGGAATTGGGGCAAAGCAGAATGAGTGTCTGAGGAAGGAATTTTCCCCTGTAAACTCACAGAGACATCTGACCCCTGCTTCCCGACTCATTCACTTGGAAACTAAAATAAAAAAGGAAGACACTTCAGGCACATGTGACATACTTTTGTCCTCCCTCGTTTGTCAGGGAGTCAATCTGGTATTAATGAGTCTGAGCCCTGTAATTGCTTTGTCCTTTCCCTAGCTTTGGAGAATAGTTTTATTGAGAGAGAAGAATGGTCACTGAGCATTTTTTTAAGACGAAAGAAAGAAAGAAAATAACATACAAAAGAAGTCTGGAATGTTGTGAGATTGTGTGGGTTTGTTGTGTTTGTTTGTGGGGGAGGACCCTTTGTACAACTTAAATGGCTCAACAAATTTCATGCCTCTTGTTGGTTCCCAAAGAATCACCATTTTCCCTTTAAGGTCAGCTTATTTAGGATAGATGGTTCTGAGAAATCCTTCATGTGAGCATCTGAAAATAATGAAACATGCATTTTTTGGGGGTAGTGATGGGGGGGAGTGGGGCAGGTTTGCCTGAACTTTAGGAGAAATTATCATTGTGGAAATTCTGTCTTGCAGAATTACTCCCCATATGTAATTTCACAGTCTTAAAAAATAACCTGCTGAGTTCAAAAATGGCCTCACACACTTCCTAGCTGTATGACCCTGGGCAAGTCACTGAGCCCTGCTTGCCTAGTACTAGTACTAGAACTAAGATTTGTTATTAACATTGAAATTAAGTGTTTAAAAAATTGCCTGAAGCATGGAGGAATTAAGGGAGCACATAGCTAGAAAGTGTCAGGGGCAAGACTTGTATTTAGATCTTGTCAACTCCATGACTCCCTGTCCACTATGCTGGGCTCCAGGAGCCCTGGTATTATTGATATCACTGACCAATTCCTAAACTAACTCCCAGTGTGACTTGGGTTTGCAAGAGTATGGGCATATAGAGCTGTCTCTCCCACTGCCGCCTCCTTCTCCCTGCTGGCTCACCTCCTGGACCATTCAGCTGGACCACGAATGCCCTGGAAATTGAATGCCACATTCCAAAACACAAATGGTAAACATTCTGCAAATGTTCCAGGCAGGACTGGTTCTTGGCAAAATGATGAATTAGGCTGAGTCTGCCATTGACCTCTTCTTACCTCGCCTTTCCATGATTTTTTGCCCCCTCCATCCAAACCTTTCTTTCACCCCTACTTTACATTCTTATTCCTTGTCCTCTCACTCTGGACTTATCTCTTCACCCTCCTCCCTCCACCCCAAATCTTACTCTTAGTACTAAGTAGCTGTCACTTAGAAAAGTTGTGAGAAAGTGATTCACAGTAAAGTGTTAATAATGCAGGTTTAATGTGTTACTTTTCCCAAGAGTAAATGTATATTAAGGGGGTGGGGGAAATAATTCCTTGGCTCAAAAGAATGTCAAATAGAAGAATTTGGAGCATCAACCCAGACCAAAAAGGAGGGGATTTTTTGAGAAGCTTTTCACTGCACCACTCCAATCACACCTCTTAAAGAAACACCTGATTTCTATGACAAGTCCCGAGTGCCAAGATAGGAACTCAAGTCAGGTTAACTAGTAGATAAAATAAGATGCCAAGTTGCTTTTTCCAAGAGAAAGAACACTAGATTTAGAATCAGAACTCCTGGCTTCAGTTCCTAAAATTATCTTGGACAAAGAGCTTAACCTCTCATGGTGCCATTTTCCTATCCATAAAATTCAGGGATTGAATTTGATTGCTTTGAGTTGTCTTCCAGCTTTCAGACGATATAACCCAATATTGGCAGGGCTAGTTATTTGGGCATTGGGTCAAGAGCCCTGGGTTGAGATCCTGCCTCAACCTTCTCAGTAAAGTGGAGATGACAATATTTGGATCACTTGCCTCATAGAGTTATTGTTAAGAAAATTCTATATAGATGTGGGTTATTGCATAATCCTCATTTCTATTCTTTTGTACTTGGCCATTTTAAAATAAAATTCATGTACATTTTATTCTTATTCTTAAAGCAGCCCCTTGAAATGGGGGGGGGGAGGGGGCTGGACTTCCCCTTTGACTAATGGAGGCTAAAGAAAGAATGATTTGTCTAAGTATGCACAGCCAGTAAACGACACAACCAGAACAAGAATGCGGGTTTCCTGAGTAGAACAGCAACAAAGTCATTTCCAACTCTAAAATGATGGGGTACATCTCCACCATGGCAACTGGAACAGTGTGCCTTCCTATACATTGATATTCCTCTCTGATCATCCCCTATTCTTGATGATTCTTGGGATTTAGAGAGACCACCAACTATCTGTGCTTGGGTGTTAAGATCTCACCTGAAAACAGAGGAAGAGAAAGCATTTTCTGAGAGCCCTTTCTGGACTAGGCATGGGAGGGAAAACAGTGGGAAACTATGACAAGTATGAGACCAGCGGCCCCCGCAGCCTTGAGTACCAGCCGAGAATGCTTCGTCACAGTCAGAGGCAGATTCCAAACAAGATCAGCCTTGGCACATGGGATTTTATGTACTTCAGTGATCCCTATAAACTCTCATATCTTTAATTATCCAACCCGCAGAAACTCTTAAAATGGATGATTAAATGGAAGATAATTAATGACTTTCTCTACAAACCTGCTTATTTGCTGGTGGAAAGCTCTGGCTAGAGAGATGTTTCAGGACTTGTTCTGGCTGAAGAGTTCCCTCTCCTAATCTTCATAAAGGCTTGGGAACCTCCTGTCTCTGAGATGGCCCCAAATCTCTCATCTGCTTTGTCTTCACTCTGAACACCACTGCCTGTCTCACCAAGATAGGCATCCCTTGGGAAAAGTCTTCCAGCCTTTTGCAATATAGAGCTGACACTGTCGCTGCTTTGCTAATAGTAAATAATGACCCCAACTGTGGAAGTGGATCCATTATGTTTGAAGTGCACACCAATGAGAAAAACCCAGAGCTCAGTGAACTTGTCAGTGAGGCTTTCTGCAATGCACAATCAGGAAAATTCCTGTGAGAGAATTTCTTCACTTTTTAAACTTTGTGTTAGACCTCCTGAAATAACCCCATGCCACACTTAACTCACTTCGTCACCAGTGCAAGCATTCTTTGTAATTTATGTAGGTGTATGACAAATTGAGGAATGGTGACATTTGACAGTTAATCTTAATATTCACAATAATGAGATGCTAAGGACCAAAATAATATGGAAGAAAGCCTGGAATCTGACCTTAAATCTTACTCCAATCTCAAATCACCGCTATGCTAAATTCCCAAATGTATAATAGACATTGTTTGGTGAATGCAACTGATCTGGGGACTGGCCAGCTAACATTGACATAGGCTACAATTTGGACTTTAGTCGTGACAAAAATATACATGTGTATGTGTTAGAGCTTAACTACATGAACTGACTAATGAGAATCGATGATCAGAAAATTAACATGCTAAATGCTGACAGCTGTTTTGCTTAGTAGGGATTCTAAGCACATTAATTAGATGTTAAAAACAAAACATTGAACACAGGATGATTTATTACCTTGCTGAGATCAGCACCATTATGATCTGCCAAATGAGGACAGTCATCCACTAAAGTCCTACTCCAAAGTCTTATCATGGGAAGAGGATGACACTGGGTTCAGCGAATATGGGTCTGATGATAACTGACTGTGTTTGCCATATCCAAAGTCCAGGCTCAGGTTCTGTAGGCTCATCATCAGAACTTTTTAATGCAGAATAATTCATATGCCATCTCTGAAATTGTAAAGAGCATGTAGTATGTCAGGGGAGGAAGTACTAAGATGAATGAAATGACAGATCCTTTAAATACAAAAGTGAGGAGAGTGGCTATCAGTTAAGTACATAAACTATTCATGTGAAAACAGAATAGTGCAGACAGGCTGAATCTGTAAATTTGTTGAGTACTGAGAAACAATAGTTAGTTCATTGGATTTTGCTATGATCACATACATACATACATGAATGTATTGTTGGATATGAATGCCAGGAGTCATATTTTCTGCCAAAACCTGTCCATCAAACACACAGGATTGTATCCAGGTCCCCTTGCCATTCTTACAACATTGTGGCCAATGGTGACTAGCAGAAGCCCTAGGAAACTATACTCTGGCTGTAGAAAGGTCAGAATTTAGTTGAGATTCATACTCTGAGCTTCAGTGACTATTAAAGTGAGATGCTCCCTCTTTTATGATCTAATCTAGGTCCCTCTTTTTCTTTGGTGAGGACTCTAATTCATCACCTAATTGTACCAGGTCATTCCCGTGATCTGTTTCACTTTTTTTGAAGTTTTCACATATAAATTAATTTTTTTACTAATCTTTATTAAAATTCTCAAATGTCTTTGTTGTAATTGTTAGAGGTGGTTATAAGGTGAAAGGATTCTGCCTCATCTCTGGCTCTTTTCCATTATATAATCCTTTTAATACCAGGGCATTCTCCAACCCAACCCAATCACTACCAGACTTATAAGACCAAAATTTGCTTGAAGGGAAAGATCCTGGGGGAAAAAAGAGAGAAGGCTAGGTCAGTTTTCTGGTCCTGGATCTTGCAGCTGAGGCAAAACCCTTCTCTAGACAAGCATGGGGAACTTTGAATTCATTATTGAATCACCTAGTACTTAGGAGTAATCACTTACTCCATTTCATGGTAACTTGTATTAATGGGCAGGGTCTCTTTTTTTGCTCCTTTTTTTTTTGCTTACCCATGGGCTTGCTTTGCCCTGCTTGCTCAGAACTGATTGATGTCATCCATTGTACAGGCAAGTATTCCCAGGTATGGTTCTGTCATGGCTGGTCAGTTTAGTTGGGGAGATAAGAAATGTGTGTGTGTGTGTGTGTGTGTGTGTGTGTGTGTGTGTGTACACATATGGATACATATATATACGTACTTGTTGGTAGATTATCTACTCCAAACATGTAAAGATTTTCCCCAGCAGAATGGTTGGTTGAGAACAAACTGTTCCAATGGCCATGAGGGCAGCAGTGGGGTTTTTAGAGCTTGGTCAGACATGGAAGATGCTAAGTTTATCTAATGTATCTGGGGCCACTACCAGTAATTCTGATTTTTGTCTTGCCTTTGGACTTTAACAACTCTGAAAGAGAGAGTGAAACTGATGATGTTGTGCCTCCGTGCCTCACTTAAATCCAATTCAAGTACAAGTCAGGACAGCTCCCTGTGATGTCCTCTTTGAAAAGGAAGGATGAACAACTTTATATGTACACAGAGACATATACAAACACACATGTATATGCACACGACACACACATGTATTATACAAACATGTATATGTGTTTATGTGTATAAAATGATTATATCTAAAATAGATTAATGTATAAATATTATATAAAATCCAAATGTGTATATATATATACACATATGCATGTATGTATATATATATACCACAGGCATATAAAATATATGCATATGTTTATAAGTATACATATATACATATAAAAATAACAATTCAAGAGCATGTGCTAATTATGAAATAAGTGGGCTAGACAATATATGCTATAGCGGTCCAAGAGAAGAGAGACTGTTTGGGCTGGGCTGAGGTAGTTGGGAAAAGGCTTCATAGTAGAGGTGGAATAGAGGTCTTTGAAAAGGGAATAAGATTTGGATAGGGAGAGAGGAAGAGCCAAGACAAGAATGGCGAGAGTAGAGTTAAAGTCCAGGGGAGAGGATATACAAGTTAGATTTGGGCATGGTAAAAATGTAGGGATTTAAATTAGTTTACAGAGTTGGTGAACAGACTTTTGAAGGCTGTCCCCTTTAGGTTTCTAGTGGAAAAAGGAGACAGCCATTCCATGGGATTTAGGAAGAGAAGAAATGACTCTTTTGCAATCAAAGCATTTTCAGAGGGGGGAAAAACACGTTAATAAACAGGTTCAACATAGGTTTGATCCTCATTTACAACCAGATACTAAAACAAAAATTAAAGGTAAAACATTTATTATATCAACATATAATCTGTTTGCAATTCAGGCTAATGACAGTCTTTCAACCTGTCATTTTTTTAGGACAAACTCAGTCCTGACATTAAAGCAGGGAGAATGATCAATCCAGGTGTTTCCTTTAATACAGCAATCTTAGCAGGATGGATCCCAGCAATTCACAGTTGTTTAGAAAACTCCTAAACCATGTGGTTTGTGCCAGACTAAATAGGCTCAGTTAATATAAGGAACATTATGAGCTGAATAATGCTTTCATGAACTCAGCAACTTTTTGCCTGCTCTAGAATTCCCTTGCATTTCATCCTTCACTGAGCACCAAAATGCCGTTTATTTTTAAAACCTTTCTGTGCTATCTGACGGCTCGCAGCTTTGAGTGATCATGTTCCCCTGGAAAGAAAGAAAAGGAAAAAAAAACGCATTTCCAAGGGTCATAGACTGACCCATTGGGATAGAAAACCAGCTCAGTGTTGGTGCAGGTGGGGGCAGGGGAGTCGTTGTCTGCCCAAGTGCCAGTCCTGATAATAGTGGTTTCTCCCCATTCACTACCTCTGAAAATATTTTAAAAGCTTGCTTTCTATATTTTATAATTATAACCATTCTAAGTGTTTCATGCGAGTGTGTATGCTTGTGTGAATGTGCATCTATATGTGTCTGTGTCTGTGAATGCCTACTAGGTTATCTTAGAAAGCCTGGTTTCTTCTGGAGTCATAATTGCTTGAGATTAAAATGTCAAAGAGCTGATTTAATTAGTTGTTCTCCATGGTATGCATTACTCTCTGGTTTGACAATCTTTGACTGTTAATAGTGATTAATGGAAAACATCACAGAAATGAACTTAACCCAATTTGCAAAGGAGTCCTTGAAAGTCAGTTGTTCTCCGTTTCAGGCGCTGATGTGTTTGGTTCCCTAAGAAGAATTCCTTAGACGGCTGCCTTCATAGAAGAGCAGGTCAAGTGAGTGCTAGTGGGGTCTGGACCAGAACTTGCAATGAAAGAAAAAAGGAAATCGAAATTGTTTGCTCTGTTACCTCTTACTTGTCTACTACCAACTTCTTTAGAGGAAAGTGGGAAGGAAATATCACTAAGAATTTTTTGGACTTAGTTCAAAAGTATCCCAAAGCACACCTTGGTAAAGTGGTATGAAGTATGCCCTTAGATGAGTCGATGAGATGCAGTGGAAGTTCTTGGAGGTCAAGAACTATCTTTTGCGTCTTTGTGTATTCTCAGCACTTAGCACAATGTCTGGTATGTAGTAGGTGCTTAATAAATATTTATTGAGTGAGCAAGTGGAGCAGAGAGAGAAACTCGCCCCAATCCACCATTTGGAAGCTTCCTTTTTTTTTTTAAAGTAGTCTTGCTAAGTAGATCCTAAACTGTGCATTTTACATAGGAGCTTTGAGGGATTTTAAGATCTTCCTGTGGTTTCCAAATTTGTTCCCTGGCCCAAAGCTCTGAATTTCCAAATTGGGAATGACTTTGCTGTAGAAAGATAGGAAAAGAGGTTTTTGAAGAAAGGGAGCAGGATCAAAGAGAGAAACACAGAATGGGACAAGAGGGGAGAAATCAACAAAGATATACTAATAAAAATATTTTATTGATGTTTTTTGTTCTTATACTATCACAATCCAACATTGCTTTCCACTCAAATGATGCACACAGGGATAACAAATAAAAGCATGCACAACGATTCTATAGCTCAGTTTTATAAAGATTATGATTTATTTGTTCTTAACATTCTTTTCTTTTTAAATTTTGAATTCTAAATTATCTCCATCTCTCCATCCCAACCATCCCCTACCAACTGAGAAGGTAAACAATATGTTGTTATCTGTGTGAAATCATGTGAAACATATTTCTATATTAGCCATATTGCAAAAAAAAAAGCAAAAAAGTAAAGAAAGTGAGAAAGATTGACTACCATTTGCACTCATCTGTTTTCTCTCTGGAAGTAGGGGGCAATTTTTTTAATCATGAGTCTTTAGAATTGCCTTGAATCATAGCATTAATATGAGTAGTCAAGCCCTTCATAGTTGATCATCGTTATAACAGTGTTGTTACTGTGTACAGTGACCTCTTAGTTCTTCCCATTTCATTTTGCATCAGTTCAAATATGCCTACCCATGTTGTTTTCTGAAACCACTCTCCTTAGTCCAATAGTACTCCATCACAAGCACATGGCACAACTTGTTTAGTCATTATTCAATTAATTTCTCAATATGCAATTTTTTGCCACCACAAAAAGAACTTTTATAAATAGTTTTGTACATATAGGCTCTTTTCTTTTTTCTTTGATATCTTTCAGGTATAGATGTAGTATTAGTATTGCGGGGTCAAAGGATTTTATAGCCTGTTGGGCATAGTTTAAGATTGTTCTTCAGAATGGTTGGACCAGTTCAATATTCTACCATCAATTAATTTATCTACCTATTTTCTCTCATCCTCACCAGAATTTATTATTTCTGATAGGTTTGAAGCAGTACCTCCGAGTTATTTTAATTTGCCTTTCTCTAATGAATAGTGTTTTAAGAGAAAGGTAGGTGGCTCAGTGGATTGAGAACCAGGTATAGAGATGGAAGATCCTGGGTTCAAAATTGGTCTCAGATAGATACTAGTTGTGTAACTCTGGACAAGTCACTTAACTCCGGTTGCCCTTACTATTCTTCTTCCTCAGAACCAATGCTTAGTATTACTTCCAAGATGGAAGGTTGTTTTTCAATAGTGATTGCTTTGACTTCTCCTGAAAACTGCCTGTTCATAACTTTTGACCATTTGTCAATTGAGTATTGTTCTAATTATTATAAATTTTACTCTATTTTCTATATATTTGAGAAATGAGGCCTTTAACAGATAAATTTGCTGTACATTTTTTATATTACTTCATTGTCTATGGTAATGTAAATCAAAAAGTAATTTCCTTGGTTATCTTTTTTCAATTATATCTAATTTTGCTTTTGCTTTGCTTGAGATCATGTTTGCCATCCCTGTTCTCTTCATCTAGACTGAAGCATAATAGATTTCTCTAGACCTTTATTTCAACTCTGTGTGTGTGTCTTTCAGTCGCTAGTGTGTCTCTTACACACAACAATTTGTTGGATTCTGATTTCCAATGCATTCTGCTATCCACTTCCATCCTATGGCTTAGCTCATCCCATTCACATTCACAGTTTACTGTGAAATAGTTAGATCACTGATTGCATTTCCTTCTATCTCATTTTCTTCTGTCCTCTCTTTCTTTTTATAATGTCCCTCCTCAAAAGTCTGTCTTGCTTCTGATCATTGTCTTCATGAATTTGTCCTTCCTTTTATCAATATTTATCAATACAATATTTCTTAACCCCTTTCCCCATTGTCTTAAAATAAAGTAAGTTAGATTTTTATACCCAGGCAAGTATGTATATGTACATCCATATGTGTTTTACATACACTCACATACACATACATATATTCTTCCCTCTTTGGACCAATTCTCATGAGAGAGAGGTTCAATCATTGTCCACCACCTGCCTTTTCCCCCTCCACTATAAAAGATCTTCCTTTCACATTTCTTTTGTATGAGAAAATTTACCGCATTCTCTTCTTTCCATTTTTCCCCGAGCATCCCTCTTTCCCAACTTTATTTTCTTTTTTTTGAGATCATCCCAACATAATCAACTCATACCTATGTCCTTCATTTATGTAGACTCCTTCTAACTGTCCTAATAATGATGTTTCTTAGGGAATATGTTTATCCTATTCCCATAGAGCCCTGTACAAATTTTAACCATATTGAGTCCCTCATGATTTCTCTTTCATGTTTACCTTTATATGCTTTTCTTGAGTCTTCCTTTTGAAAGTATATTGTCTTTTCAACTCTGAACCTTCAAGTGACTACTCTTTCCAGTTACTCCATGATCCCTCTTTTAGCACTCCCAAACCTTTTTAATAGTCTCAATTATTATCTATTCAGGGTTTCTATCTTCTGATACTAAAAGCATAAGGGAGAAAAAGTCCCAGGAGCTTCAGCACTGCAGAGTTTACTATTCATTGTTATTGATGGGTTCATCTGCCTTTTCTACCTATAGTTGCACCATAACTATATAGAGGTCAGTCTGATCACAGAGGCACAAACTGTTTCCACTAACTTCTCCAAATAACTCATATAGAAGGTAGTGGTACAATCAAATTCATTCTATAAAGTTATATTTCCTGCAATTTTGGCATGATGGGCTTTTCACCATAGAATCTCCACTACTTTGCATGAGACATCATTCAATCTCTCTTCTGTGTCCCATTACCTATTCTATAGTGACAGTGAGTGGAATAATAGGCAGCTGGTTTATAAACATATCAAGACGCTGTTGATTAATGAGGAAGATAGGTAGGTCTCCAGTGATGTGTCAAAGGGATCTCTGAATTCAAATTTTTTATCAATAATTTAATTATAAATAATATTATCATAATTATTAATAAGAAGACAGGAACACAAAACATTGGATGCTAGAGTCAAGAATCACGAAAAACTCAGTCATAAAATGAAACCAACAAGATGAAATTTAAGAATGATACATATAAAATCAAGTTGATTTGAAAAATATTTATTGTTCAAAGTTCTAGGGATGCAAAGACAAAAATGAAACAATCTCTTTACCTCAAGGAGTCCACATTCCACTGGGGATACAACATGGACACATATAACTACAAGATACAAGCAAAACAAATACAATTAATTTCAGACTTAGAAGGATGACACACTAATAATGGCGGCATTCAGTTAGATGTTAAAGATCATTTATACCCATAGAAGCAGAATTGGTGTAATAGGAATTAAAACAAGAAAGATTTAAGCTTCTCATGGATTGAGAGCTCAATAATGAGATTTAACAGCCAAAACAATTAATGCAAACTATAAGTAAAAATAAGAATCCCAGAAAAATAGAGACAATCATTTCATTGCACTATGTTATGGACCAACCTTATTTTGATACAATGTTGAGTTCCTGGTTCCCCATTTTAAGCGGGATGTTGACAGATAGAAGGGCATCCAGTGGAGGGTGACTGGTTTGCTGAAAGTTCTAGAAGGTAGGTAGGTAACAAGCATTTTAAAAAGTACTTATTATGTGTCAGGCACTGTGCTAAGTTCTTGGGGTACAAATAAAAGCAAAAATAGAAAGACAGTTCTTGTCCTCAAATAACTTAAATTCTGCTGGGAAGAAGATAGTATATAAAATGAGGGATAAAGAGTAACCAGATTGAGGTACCATGGCAAAGTCCTTAGAGTTAGAAGCATTGCAGTGGAAATGGGAGGTTAGGAATGAAGTATGACCAGTATGAGTCCATCCCCCAAATGGAGGTCCCCCCTGAGGAGACAACAATGGGAGAGGAGGTTGTCATGGCAAAAGGATATTGTAGGGTGAGAAGGCCCAGGGGTTTAGTGGAGCTAGCTCAATCCAATTCACAAGAGCCAATTGTTAAATTTTAAGTATATTCATTTATACCTCAGAAATCAGCAAATGCTACACATTAGGGTTTGACTTATTACTCTTAAAGTGATGGAGTAATTTTTAATAATGTAGATTAAACTTAAGTGTATATATATATATATGTATATATATATACATACACAAACATATATATCTGTGCATTTATTTTTGAAAGCTGGTTGTTAAACATTTACTAGCACAATCCTGAGAAAGGCCCCAGGTTCTGAGGGAATTTCAAGAGAAAAAGAGCAGTTGAGTCATGGTAGAAAGTCCTCAGAAGCAAAAGTAAAATTGGAAAAAGAATAAGAAGAATATATATCTAATGAAGAAACTAGGGATATAGTCTTGGAAAATAGAGGCAAAAGGGATATGATATATATCTTTAAATATTTAAAAGGCTGTCACGTGAAAGAGATTTTATAATAGTTTTTCAAAGCTCCAGACGGCAGAACTAAAACTAATCAGCAGAAATTATAGAAAGGCTAACTGGGGCTTAATATAAGAACTTGACTAATAGAAAGAGTTATTCTGTGAGACAATGAGTTCCTTGTCAATGGGAAGGTTCAGAGGCTGAGTGGCCCCCTATTGGAAATGTTATTTAATCAACCAATCAATCAACATTTATGAAGCATCACTTTGGTCCAGGCCCCATGCAGAGCACAAAGACAAAAATGAAATATTCCTTGTCCTTAAGAAGTTTATACATTCTGTGAAGATTGGATTTGGCTATCTCCTGATTGTAACAAAGAAGGTACTTAGCTCTTACTTGATAGTGAAGATAAAATTGCAATCCCCAGTGTATTTTTAGATTTTAATCCCCAAAGTGTTAACTCAGTATTTAAAGTAGATCTACCAAATTTAACTACAAAAGGTGTTAACTAACTTCAAAAAGGTGTTAATTAACCAAAAAGGTGTTAACTAACCATATAAGGTGACACACCCATTTCATATATTGAGTGGGCAGTCCTGGAGAGGAGTCTGCTGTGATTGGTAGACGTAAAAATTTAGGGGAGGTTACACAAGAGAAAAAGGTCTTTAAATAGAGGAAACAGAGTCACACAAGGATCAATCAAGAATGAAGAAGAGTCACTCAGAGGAGAGACTGGAAGACAGACACTCAGACTTGGAATGAAGACATTTGGCTGTGGAACTAGACCCCTGGAGGAGCTCATGCAGGAGATCTCAGACTTCTTTCCTTTTAGACATGGTGAGCGAAAGGCTAACTTAGTTTCCTTGCCTTTCTGGAGGTGTGAACCATGAGAAAGTCCCATCCTCTTGAGACTCTTTTCCCCTGGCTGGGTCTTAGAGTGTCTACCTGGCTGTGAGGAAGCCAGAGCGCTCGCTCTCTCTCTCTCTCTCTCTCTCTCTCTCTCTCTCTCTCTCTCTCTCTCTCTCTCTCTCTCTCTCTCTCTCTCTCTCTCTTTCTCTCTCTCTGTCTCTGTCTCTGTCTCTCTCTCTTTCTCTCTCTTCCTCTCTCTCTGTCTCTGTCTCTGTCTCTCTCTGTTTGTCTCTGTCTCTCTCCCCCTTTTCTCTCTTCCTTAATATCTTCCCTCTATTATAAACTACCATTAATTCCATTTACTTGAGTAATTCATTTTGGGATTTAGTAATTAAATCCCTGGTGACCACCAATTAAATATTCAGTCCCACCAATAATATATTCAAGTTCAACCATAAAAATTTAACAATGCTCAGGGGAAACATTATGCATATATGTATAGAAGGGTCTATCCTGAGCAGGCCTTCTCCTTGTCTCCCTCTATACTATTTCAGTGATCTCATCAGCTCCAAAAGGTTCAGTTATCATCTTTATACAGGTAATTTCCAGATCTATATGTTCTACCCTAATTTCTCTCCTAAACTCTAGTCCTATGACACCAAGTACCTTTTGGATATTTTAAGCTGGATGTCTAATAAGCACCCAAAACTTAACATGTCCAAAACAGAACTTGTTTAGCTTTCCTTCCAACTCTTCTCTCTTTTCCAGTTAAGGCACCACCATTCTTCCAGTCATCTAGGCTTGTAATCTTGGTGAAATCTTCAATTCTTAACTTATATTGGCTTTGCTTAACTAATCTGATGCCAAGGTTTTTTGCTTCAACTTCATAATATCTCTTGTTCCCTTTCTATCCAGGCACATGACCAGGATCTTGATATGGACCTCTAGCCTAGGAGTCAGAAAAATATACCCATGGACCAAATATGGCTAGTCACTTTGTGTGGTCCAGGAGTTAAGAATGGTTTTTACATTTAAAAACAATACAACTTTATTTGTACGTGTAAAAATTATTCTTAGCTCTTGGGTTGTACAAAAAGAGGTGGTGGACTGGATTTGACCTATGGGTACTAGTTTGTTGACCCCTTCTCTAGACAATAGCCTTTGAGTTGATCTTCCTGCTTTATCTACCTTTACAATCCATCCTCCATTCATTTACCAAAGCAATTTTCCTAAAGCACAAGTTTTACCAGGTTATCTCAATAAGTGCCAGTGGATTCCTATTTCCTCTAGGAGCACATTTAAAATTCTTCAATACTTGGTATTAAAAGTCCTTCAAAATCTTGCCTCTTTCTACTTTTCTAGGTTTTTTTTTTCCCTCATACCTTCCTTCTTTCTCTGTAGTGTGCCATCCAATGACATTAGTCTATTTGCTGTTTCTCAAGCATATAACACTTCATCTTCTCTCTATGTGTCTTTGGCTAGGTTGGCCCATTCTCTATTCTTGGAATGGTCTTTCTCTCTGCACCTTCACATTCTGACTTCCTTGGCCATGAGCTCAAGTCCCACCATCTGGAAGAAGCCCAGTCATCCTCCTCCACCCCACCTTTTAATGTCTTCCTCCTGATTACTTTGCAATCACATTGTCTCTATCTGGTATGTTCATTTGCATTTTGTCTTTCCCATCAGAATGGGAGCTTCTTGAAAGGAGGGAAAATGGCCCTGCCATTTCTGTGTCTATCACTTAGAACAGTCCTTGGCACATGATAAGAACTTAATAAAATGCTTATTGAATTTGTACAGAATATATTAAAAAAACATAGATATAAGGTAATGTAGGGGTTGAGGCTATAGTAATTAGTAGGACAAGGAAAAGTTCCATGTGGAAGGTGATGCTTGAACTGAACTTTGAAAGAGACTAAGAAACTTTAAGAGATAAGGATGGAGAAATGCATTCCAAATGTGAGTCATGTCCTAGCAAAGGCACAGAGATGGGAGATGAAGAGTCATGTATTAAGATGGCAGGAAGTCATCTTGACCATCAAGTTCAGCTTGACCAGAGAGCATGTAGAGGGAGAAATATATAAGAAGACTGGGAATTTAAGATTGGGCTAGTTTGTATCAGACTTTAAATGCTATATAGAGTAGTCTGTATTTGATCCCAGTGGTATGAGAGAGCCACTGGGCTCATTGAGTAGGGGAGTGACGTTATCATATCCATTCTTTAGGAAAATCAGTTGGTAACTCTATGGAGGATGGATAAATAAGAGAGAAACTTGAGCCAAAGGCCACTTAGGAGGTTATCACAATAATCCATGTGAAAGATAGTGATTGTCTGAATTAGGTTTCTGATGGAACCAATTTATCATTGTTGTGTCAGATTGGTATGTGTAAATATAGTTTGATAGACAACATCCTACTTAGATCTAGCTCTCCAATAGTCATGCAGCTGCAAGATAATGGAAGTGATTGGAACACAAATGACTATTTTGCAAAGACTCTTCTATTCATTGTGTTCTTTGACCTTCAGTAGGTAAGGATTCTTGTTCTTGTTTTGCAAAGAAAGAAACAGCCTCCAAATTTACAAGAAGAAGCTAAGATCTAGAACTGGGATCTTCTGACAGTCCACTGTTCTCTCTATTCAATCCTGTTTCCATCACACTGATGCTTCCAGCCCATTGTGCTTAAGCACACCCATGAACCCTGCTTCTGGAGATGCTTGAGTCCAGAAGTTCTGATCTGCAATAGACTTAAAGTCAATTTGCTGACTTCACTAAGTAAGAGAGAACCAGAATGCCTAAGGAATGCTGAACCAGCCTAGTTTGGGTTAAAACTGCGATGCAGACCAGCAGAGGAGTCAGATCCATCAGAGACTACTCTACTTCCAGCACAGGTGAGACAGGGACACCTAATCTAAAAGAAGAAAAGAATCTAGAATGAGTCCTCTTTGATTAAAATATAGGGTTCCTATTGTTATTTCTCTTAAAAACAATGACATTATTGAGTTGCCTTAAAGAAATTAAGACTGAACAGAATATAAATCATGATCCATTTTTTCTGCATGATCCCATATTTTATTTTATTTTCCATTTGAATTAGTTTATTTAGTCAATTTAGAACATTATTCCTTGGTTACAATAATCACATTATTTCCCTCCCTCCCCTCCACCGACCCTTCCAATAGCCCATGTGTAATTTTATTGGGTATTACTTGTGTCCTTGATTAGAACCTATTTCCATGTTGTTGTTTACACTAGGATATTCATTCAGAGTCTACATCCCCAACCATATCCCTTCAACCCATGTATTCAAGCAGTTGTTTTTCTTTGGTGTTTTTACTCCCATAGTGTTTCCTCTGAATGTAGATAGTGGTTTTTTTCCTAGATTCCTCCTAGTTGTTCAGGATCACTGCATTGCCACTGATGGAGATGTCTATTACATTTGATTATAACACAGTTTATCAGTCTCTGTGTACAATGTTTTCCTGGTTCTGCTCCTCTCACTCTGCATCAATTCCTAGAGGTGGTTCCAGTCCCTATGGAATTCCTCCACTTTATTATTCCTTTCAGCACAATAGTATTCCATCACCAACATATACCACACTTTGTTCAGCCATTCCCCAGTTTGAGGGCATCCCCTCATTTTCCAATTTTTTGCCACCACAAAGAGCTCTGAATATTCTTGTACAAGTCTTTTTCCTTATTATCTCTTTGGGGTACAAACCCAGAAGTGCTATGGCTGGATCAAAGGGCAGACAGTCTTTTATCGCCCTTTGGGCATAGTTCCAAATTGCCCTCCAGAATGGTTGGATCAATTCACAACTCCACCAGCAATGCATTAATGTCCCAACTTTGTCACATCCCCATCCAGCATTCATTAGTTTCCTTTGCTGTTATGTTAGCCAATCTGCTGGATGCGAGGTGATACCTCAGAGTTGTTTTGATTTTCTTTTCTGTGATTATAAAAGGTTTAAAACATTTTTTCATGTGGTTATTAATAGTTTTGATTTCTTTAACTGAAAATTGCCTATTCCTGTCCCTTGCCCATTTATCAATTGGAGAATGGCTTAATTTTTTTGTACAATTGGTTTAGCTCTTTATAAATTTGAGTAATTAAACCTTTGTCAGAGGTTTTTGTAATGAAGATTGTTTCCCAACTAGTTGCTTCCCTTCTAATTTTGGATCCATTAGTTTTGTTTGTACAAAACCTTTTTAATTTGATGTAATCAAAATTATTGATTTTACATTTTGTGATTTTTTTCTAGCTCTTGCTTGGTCATGATCCATTTTAAAAGGCTTCCCTTGATGATTTTCAATCATATTTACAGGAAAAAAAAATTGAGACCTAGAGGAGTTAAGATATTTTCCCAAGGTTGAAATGGGCCATTGGTAACAAACAAGACCATGACTGGGACCCAAGTCTCCATTCTATTCATCACATCATCCACTGGTATGATTATAGGAGGAAGAGAACCTAGAGATCATCTGATCCAACACCCTCATTTTCGATATAATGAAACTAAGAGAGAAGATAGATAATGTGGCCCAGGTCAGGATCCAAGGTTATATATCCTTAGATCCTGGGGCTCATTTTTCTCTGTAGCCTCTCACTATAGCACATTAAAGCTCCTTCTAGTCCTGTCCCCAAATATAAGGCATGAGTCAGTGTTTAAGTTATTTTCCGAAGTAACTCACACCTGACTCTCAGTCAAAGAGCACATTTGCCTCCACAAATCTAATACATTCTAATCTCTGAGAACAGTCCCCGCTGGGACAGATTCTGAGGCCAGAGTCTCCCCAGTGCAGAGAGAAATGGTCAGCAATGTGGAACCCAAGCTATAGAAATGGGCCCCTATAACTCACAGGGTATGTCAGATCATAAATATTTCAAGGGACCCCAAAAGGACCCAACCTTAATAACTACTAAAGCCTGCAATGAGAATAAGGAAAGGGACTAACTCTCCCCAACCTTTCCTTCAATAATAATCTCCTAGCCAGGCCATGCATACCAAGCAATCCCAGAATGGGGAAAAGACTTGAATAGTCCAAGTCCCAACCCCCAGGAACTCTCCATTTTCCCTGCCCACAGAAATCCATCTCTATCCCAACATAATAACTTTCAGGCCAGACTTAACCAACTTTAGCCTTTCACTCAAGCCCTTTGCCAATAATTCACAGGGTTCTAAATACCACAGAGCAGAGACCTCAGAGGCAGCCCAGGTTCACTGAATCAAGCAGCAAAGTGTAGACTTTCACTTCAGAATTTCCTTTTCAGTGTCATTTTTGAAAGCTATAAATGGTTTTCCATAACAATTTAAATGAGCTAAATACTATCCTTACAACTTGGTTGAGTACAAATACTGAATTTCCACAGCCATCTTCCATGTTGACACAAGCAATCATGCAAGAAGATATAGTACAGTAGAATGGCCAGAGCTGGCCTCAGAGCCAAGAAGACCTGGGTTTAATTCCTGCCTCTGGCCCATGTTAGCTGTATGGCCTTTGACCTCTCAGTCCTCTAGTCAACTCTCCAAGATTCAGACTAGATGCCACAGAGAAGATGATGACTTGCTTTTAAAATTTTAACCCTTCATTTCTATCTTAGTAACCACTCTAAGATAGAAAGGCAACACCTAGGCAAACTGGATTAAGTGACTTGCCCTTGGTCACACAGCATGGCTAGAAAGTGCCCAAGGCCAGATTTGAGCCCAGATTCTCCCAACGCCAGTTGTGGCACTCTATCCACTGTCCCACAGAGAGAGAATCTATGTCTAACTCTGCTTTACTAGGAAGGTTTGGGATGAAGGTCAGACAAAACTTGAAAGACCTCATTATGAGTACGAAAAACAACCTCTCTTTTGGTGGATCATTGGATGATTTAATTAGATGACATTTACATGATGTTTTGAGATCTTAAACTGAAAAGGACATCTTAAAAGATGGAGTACATAATCTCCATTTTCTCTTTTTTCTATGATCCTCATTGTCTTATATGGGAATCCTGTTGGTATGATATACAGTAGAATAAATACAGCCTCATAGGATCATCCATCAAGAGTTGGAAAGGACTTCAGAAACTATATAGCCCAACTCTACTTTTCAGATGAGGAAACTGAGATATAGGGGAAGTCAAGTAACTTGTCCAAAGTCACACAAGAAATAGCAGCAGAGGTGGGATTTTGAATCTAAGACCTCTGATTCTGGAGTCAATATTCTTTTTGTACTGTATTACTGGACTTGGAGTTGGAGGACTGGGACTTGGCTCTTTACTATTTACTTATTTATTTATTTTTGTGATCTATGATTCCCCAAATTAACTTCCTGTTTCTGGGTCTTAATTTCCTTATAAGGAAATTGCACTATTGGGACACAGATCATTTTTATCTCTAGAGCTGTGACTCTATGGTCCTGTGGGGTCAAACTAAATAATCTATAATGGCCTTTTCAACCTTAAATATTATAATCCAAATATTGGAATAAATGAAGATTATATTTATAGAAATAATCTTTATTTATAGAAATGACATCACATCTATATATAGAAGCACAGTAGTGCTTTTGATTGGGATATTTAAAACATGCTTAAAAATCAGAGAATATGTAAGTCTTTAGTTTCTAACAGAAAATGGCAAGATGGATGCCAAGCCCAAATTACTGGAGCCTTGGGTACACTTGCCAAGTGAAAGGGTGAGTGGGAAGTAGGGCTCCCCTGGGACTCTGGGCAGTACAGAATGCCAGTCACTTTCATTCACCTTGAATGATAGGGCTTGGCTATTAACAATATTCCAAATCATGGGATGATACTTATATTGGCTCCTTTTCCTTATTCTGTGTGAACACAGCCTAAGCTAGCAACAACATGTGGCTATTCTTATAGAAAAAGAGAACTAAAGGTTTCAAGGGATCATAAAGATTATTTATTTTAACTCCCTAATTTTATACATAAGGAAATTGAGGCCCAGCAAAGGAAAGGAACTTGCATGAGGTATCACAGGTAGAACCAAGATGTGAAGCCACGTCAAATGCTTCCACAACTAGGCTTCTCTCCTTGTGACCCGGCTAGATGGGAGATTACGTCTGGCCCAGCTAGTAAGGTGTAACTGGGTCAAGCCCAGTTTGCCAGAAATTCATTTTGTGGGATCATAAATTAACATTTTTTGAGAGCAAGTCTTTCCACCTATATTTTAGACACAGGAGATATATCACACTCCATTTGGAATACGGCTGGGATTTTGCCTTCTCTTGGAATTTAAGGTCATTAGAAAAAGAACTAGCAGCTTGGTGTGTGTCGGGTTTTCCCTCTCCCCTCCCTCCCCTTAATGGCAGCAAAATGTTTTGCTGTAAAGGTAAAATATAGTATCAGTTTCTAACAGCAGTTTTCACCCTCTTCGGATTTCTCTCTTTAGCACAAAATCTACAGCGTTGTCATTGCTTAACTTTCCTGAGATCAGCCATTGTTACTCAGAGAGAAGGATGAGGACATAGAGCTTAAATGTCCAGCATCCTGGTTACTCACGAGTTAATGCAGGTCCCATAAATAAATTATGGATACATTTTTAGAGCACTTTGCTAAGAACAGGAATGGCAAAAAATATCACAAGGCTGTCAAATCACATTAAAACCCATGCCCTCGCCATAGTCTGTGGGGAAAACCAACAAACTATACTTTTTTTTTGTCATGGATTAAAACATATTTTCACCCAACGGACTGAATGGGGGATGCGAGCTCCCCAATTGTACCTCTTGCTTGGAAATGCTCCTTTCAAGGACGTGGACTTCCAATACCGTGTGTCTTTCACTCAGCAACATATTTCGTGGACATAAATATAATCCATTAGGGCCTTTAAAAGCGAAGATAATATCATTTTTAATGTGGATTCCATTATGGAAAAAGCTGTACAAGATGGAGAAAACTGCCTCGACACCATCTGCTCGCCCTCGCCGGGTTCCTGTTGCCACTCGTAATGCGGATGTCCCCACCCCCATCCGATGGGTCCCTTCTGAGCCCTCCCTGTCAGAGCCAGGGTGCGTGTTTGGGCAGCCGTACAAAGGACATGATTTAGGACATCATGTGCCAAGACAACGGTGGTGGAGGGGGTGGGGAAGAGAGGAAATCAATATCCATCATCAACAGATGGAACTCTCGGTACCACGGCCACGAATGACTACTGCTTTCTCTTTGGCCTCCTGCTCCTTTATTGTGCATCCTACAAGAAAGAAATCCTTGCTCAAAATCCGTCCTGGAACACTGGCCCAAGGAAGCTTGGACTCACATTAAAATAAATCCTCAGACAGGACCGTTTGCTGGATGTACCTCCATGGGGGTGGCACGGTCTGGTCGAAAGAATGTCAGCTTTGAAATAACCCAAGTTTGAACCCAGCTATAGTACCTGCGTCCTTGAACCATTGAATCAGTGGCTCTGACCTCAGTTTCACCATTAATAAAATGGGGGTCCTATTAGATAACCTTAAGTAACTTTCCAACTCCAAATCTGGGATCCATAATTTTTGAAGCTATTCCCTTGATTTCTCCTCTCAACCCCTAGTGGCTTCAGTCTCCTCACTCCCCCCCCCCCAATTAAATTGCTATTTGCTCAATCTGATTTTATTTCAGTTACCTTAAATAGAACAATTAGATGGATTCCAATCTGCTACTAAGAAAATAGGAATGAGAGTTGCAGAATCAGAGAATGCACAAGGGACATTGGAGGCTGTCCAGTCCAGTCTGAAAGAAGGCTTTCCTGGTTTGCCCAGGTGCTAACGCAGTCTGACTCTGAAATTACCTTGTATTTATATTGTCTATATCTTATGGATCTGCCCATGTTTTGTTCACCTGGAGGCGTGTAAATTCCCTGAAGATGAGAACTTATTTGCTTTCTGTCTTTGCATCTCTGACACTGTTCCTTACACACAGTGGCCAATGAACATATTTATTGAAATGAATCAGATAAAATCTGTTCCAAGAATGGGAATCTCCTCTATAACATACTAGACAAGTGATCATATTATATCTTTGTCTTGTAGATATCCAGAGAAGCAGAGCTCAATGGTTCCCAAGGCCAGCTCCAATGGATTATTCCACTTCTAAATGAAAGAAATTCTTCCTGACTTTAAGCCTTTGTTTGGCTTTTTGAAATATCCACACATGGCTCGTAATTCCATTCTCTGAGGCAAAGCAGAATAAAGTCATAATGCAATTCTCCATGATAGCCCTTCAAATTCTTGAATCCATCATGCCCTCCATAAGTCTTTTCTTCTCCAGATTCATTATTCCTAGTTCATAGACGTTCAATATTATATGATCTTGAGGCCCTTCACCATATTGGATATCCTCCTCTGAGCAAATTAGTTCATTATAGATCACACTATATTGAATAAAAGAGACTTTTGAATCTACCAGTCACGCCTATAATTCTGACCACTCACTGTACTATTTATCCACCAAATATCATTATGGAGTCTATGCAATATTCAGGAAGGACCAGCACCTCCGGTCTGAGGGCTTGTTGAGCCCTTCTCAGGGTTGCTCATCATTTCAGGCTTGGGTTCAGCTGTCACCCATCTCTCACCTGTGACTCCAAGAAGCTGGAGCATGCTCAGCATTCTGGTAAAAAACCATCTTAGCAATAGACCTCAGATCCCTCAGAGATTTAGGGAGATATCCACCCTAAGAAGACCTCTCCTGGTGGAAGGGGTGAATGAGAACAATTTATTCCAACAGCCATGAAGGTGGCTGGAGAAGGCCATAACGAATGCTTAGAGTTTGGTCAGTCTGACTTTTATAAAGCCATTAGACTTCAGTGACTCTGGAAGAGAATGAGCCTGATGATTTTGCACAACTCTGCCTCACTTAAATCCAGTTCACAGGGAAGGCAAGACCCTCATGATGTCACTGGTCCTCTTCATCATTTTGTATATTTATCCCAAATTCAATGTATCCATTTTCCCATTGGCAATGTAATGATAATTAATAATAAAGATAATATCAGCATGTGTATAGCTCTTTAAGGGTTTCAAAGCACTCTATAGAATTATTTCATTTTATTTTTACAAAAACTCCGGGAATTAGGAGTTATTATTATCACTATTTTACAGTTGAGGAAACGGAAGCAAAAAAGAAGCCGATTGACTTGCCCAGGGTCAAACAGCTAATAAGTATTTAAGGTCTTTCTGACTCCAGGACCACAGGATGTCACCTGGTTGTCATATATGGACCCTAGTGACGTGAAAGAGAAGGAAAAGAAATAAGCATAAAGTACCTATTATATGTCAGGCAATGTATTAAGTGGTTTACAATTGTTTTCTCATTTGTTCCTCCCAATGATCCTGTGAAGGCAGCTTTTGAATGACAAGGAGCTGGGTCAGAGGAACGTCAAATGATTTAGACCCGAGAAGTCTGACAGACAATAAGAAGTCATGCCCAGGAGATCAGTTAGGAGAGGGATATTTATGAATACTGGAAATCAAAGTGAGTGATTAGACTCAAATAAGCATAAAAGAATAGGTAGGCTCCTTGGTTCTAAGTAGCTAGATCAATAAAGGTGGATGAGGAAAAGTAGAACAGTTAATAGTAGATCTCTAGGTACCTTCTAAGTCTAAGGGCTCATAGAGCCAGAACTAGCAGTGAGGGGCAAGTGAAGAAAATATAAGCAGGCAGGCCAGATCAGAGAAATAAACAGAGGTGCTTGGCACTTAAAGAATATGGGTACAAAGCAACTGGGAAAATGATAATGATGATGACAACAACAAAATAATAATTAAAATTTAAGCCTATTATGGTACTGCCTAGTCATATATCCCCCAATTATCATATTTCCCCCAAAGAGCTAATTATCACTCCCAAATAAAATAAGGAGTCAAACCAAAACATCTTTTGAAACCCTTGATGGACTCAGATGGCATTAAGTTTAAAGGCTCTATTAATAACAACAAAAAAAAAGTCATGGTAAATATCTTCATTACCACATGGAATCTTTCTCCAATGATATCAAAATGTCACTTGGACTGGATAAATGTAAAAATTCTGAATGTACTCCAAGGGTACATAGAGACTAAAAGCTTTGAGCTCAATGTGGAGGTCACATTGATCTTTTGGGCAGAGGCAAATCCCACAAATACTTTGATCTTTCCTAGGCAAGACATAAAGAGCACAAAAAAGAAGACTGTGGCCGTGTTGAGACATTCATTTTCTGAAACCAAAGCTAAATGGGAAAGAACATTGGGAGAGCAATTAATATCTGTACAATACTTGCCTTAGTCAACTTTTAGAATGACAAAATGGACCATAAAAGCACATACGGAAAGTCCCCTAAAAAGCAAAACATAGGACCCATCCTTGTAAGGCAACCATAAAAAGCATTACTAGCCCAGAGGAGGGAAACTTCCCTACCAAAAAAGAAGAGAATTACTAGATAAACTTAGAATACCTAATAAACCAAAGTCTTCGAGAAATATTTTCGGAACAAGCAGACATCATTTTCCAGAGCAATGGTAAGTGCTAAAGACTTACATACACCACTGCTAAATGTTATCAAAAGTGGCTTCCCTACAGATGAAGTCTTCTGCAATTTAAGAGAAGCATAAGGTCCACCATGAGTGACATATCCATGATCTCAGACAACAATAAGACAAGGAATAATTATACAAATAGATGAGTCATTCTATTTATTCATCAAAATGGTGCAATGATGATTTTGGATCAAGGCATTGCCATCAGAAATAAAGATTTATCCTTTAAGGTCAAGAATTACTGATCCTTGTTGCTTATGTAAGGGAGGGAAATAAATGATTTGTCTCTGCTGGGCTGTTAAAATTTTACAAGACTCAATAGCTAAAATGATGCCCCAGAAACTCACTAACTTTCATAGACTGTCAGGTGACAAATTCTTTTAAAATAAATACAAATCTTGGAATATTCTGGAAAACTCAAGCAATAAAGTATACTAGAATAAGACAAACATACCAAATTATTGTTCAAAATCAAATGAACATAACATTTATTCATAAAAACTAAAAGATGATATTTTATTAGATGTCACTTTCCCAAATACTTCTAATTTCCAAGCCACGTGGAAGGGTTTCATACTGTTTTCTCTCAGTATTATACTCAACCAATGAATTCTGGGAAATTTACAAATAAGAACTTGATTCCCAAATCCAAATTAGAAGACATAAGAGATGATATTGAAGAGCTATTAAAACCTTAAGAGGGGAAGCTGAAGTGATTAGAAATCTTTCTTTAATTTAAATTCCAGAAATGAACACATGCGTATATAAAAAAGCATTTAGTTGATGCTTATTATGGGTTGAACACTGTGACAAGTTCCAGAGAGATTTTTTTTAATTTTTAATGATACTATCCTTGTTTTAAGGAGTTTGAACTCTACTTGAGTAAATCAACACATAAAAGTTTAGTTAGAGGTTAGAAATTATACTTAATAATGAAAGTGATGGCCCATACAACACTGGTGTCTCAAATGATTTTTAAAAGAAATGTATACTTTTACTTGAATTCTAAAACCCCCTTTTTAAGAATGATAGTATGGGTCCAATTAATAAACTAATTATGCCAAAATAGATTACTTTTTAAAAGCTGATATTTGTTAAATAATTTCTGTGAATGAATATATTCTCACATAGAATTTGACAAAGAATATAAAAACATTTTAGGGCATGTAAACAAAATATATTCAGTAACCACTATGATGGTAATAACTCTAAGAGAGGACAAGTGATTAAGAAATATCACTCAGGACAAGTATCAAACACCAGTTTGATAGAAGTGATTAGAAAGAATAGCTGAATATCTTTAGAAAGACTGTGGATGATTGCATCACTATCTAGCTGGTACATAGGATAGAAAAGTTGGATGCCACAGTATCTCATTAAAGGCAACAACAACAAAACATACTAAGAATAGAATCATAGAAAATGAAAAGGATACCCAAAATTATAGATTCATTTAATCAGTAGCTGAAAGCAAAGAGAGAAAAGTTAGTGGGATATCAGGAGTCAAAACAGCTCATGGAACAACATTAATGAGCCTACGTCAATCAAAATTTTATTAAAGGAATTTGAGAAGAAAATATATCAGAGAATAAAGAATAACTCCAGAAGAAAGAGTCTATTGAAAATTTCTATACAATAATATGTTCTCATATTGTTCAACACAATAAATATCTCTATGGTATCAAATGAGAAATAGAAGGACTGAAAAGCATTAATTAATATAATTATCCATAGAATAGTTAAATTAAGGGAGATGACTATTTGAAAACCTGGAAAGGGGTGGGACTGAATAAGATCTGTGATAATTGGATCACAATTTTCTCATGATGCATTAATTACCAGAAAAGCTTTTTATCAACTTCTCAAACATGAGGTTTCTAACAGAATGCATCATATATCTATTACATAAAGATAAGAATATTGAGGGAACCTTCTAGAATCAGGCCAAATATGTGTTTTTGTATTTTGTATAGCACATTCACAGGTTGTATCTTTTAAAAATAATTTACAAATACCTAAAGAAAATAATATGTTGAAGGGCATATAGAATGTACCAAAAAGCCCCAGGGGTATAAAGAATGGCATATTATTTATTTTGTAATTATTACATAAGCCACACAGAAGCAGCCCAGAATTTCTATTCCTTTTGTCATCTAAAGGTCTTAGATTCAGTTCCTAATTCAGAACTGATTTATATACTAAAAAGACATAAAATATACATAAATACAATGAAAACATGAGATTATTGGATATCTACATGGAGAACTGTTGTGTTCTTAAACATTTTGCCATAATAATAATGTCAAAGATGATTGACTTAAAATGTGACATTTTTCATTGGGGGGAGAGTTTAAGCCATAATGATTCTGCTTAGCCTTCAATTATCATCTCTGCCAAATTAAACTGAATTTATTTTTCAAATGAAGGGAGTTAAACCAAAAGTGTTTTGTTAATTTTGTTACCATTTTCTTGTTTTATGTATATGAATGATTCAATACCATTTTGGCTCATTAAGTATACAAAATACTTTGATATTTGTTACCATAAGCTAGAACCTGAAGGCTTCTAGATTGGAGGCTACTTTGGGGCTCAAGTTGATGCAGTAGATAAATATCTTGATCCTCTCCAGGAAAGACCCATTGAGTAAATCACTATTAAGGATAAAATGTTTTTTTTAATTTTAAGAATTTAATTTTAATTTAAGAAATTTATTAGAATCTTGAAATAAAAATCCAATGGGAAAACATATTTAAAGCGATAGTGACCTATACATTAGAAATATTAGAGTGCAATTTTGAACTATAATAAATTTGGAAAATAACAATCATATCATACAATATTGAGGCCAAGACCCATCATCCAAGGTAGCTAAAGAAAGATGAATACTGTTTTTCCTTGAATGATGTTTATTATCAGAGCACAGGAGAAACTGGTAAAAAGCCAAAGAAACAAATAAACAGAAATACAAAATCCTATAGAAATCCTTTTGGACAAACATATCATCATTTTACTGATCAAAAAAGTAAAGCTGCTAACAGGATAGAGCAATAAGAAACAGGTCTAATACCTAACTCTGGCTCTGTTCCAGATCAGGCTTGGTATCCCAGGAGACAAAATGAGGCTCATAAGTCATTGAATGGCTAACAAAAAAGGAGATTTACTTAGCCCCAACACAACAAAGATACAGTGGCACTTGTTTTCAGCTTGGGTCAAGAGTGGGTAGTAGGTACCCACCAAGTCTGAGAGGCTCAAACACCACATGGCTAGAAGTTATTATGCCCTGAAATGACCAGAAATTTACATCAGGGAAGCTGTGGCTAACCAGGAGACAGTTTGGTCTCCTTTAAGGGAAAGTTAATCCTTGACTCAGGAGGGAAGTAGGAGGAACATGGGTCCTTCCCATGGCGGAAGTAGGAAAGGAGATTCATGATAGAAAGAGAAGACACATAGGTTCCAAGACGACTTTGAATCCCTGTCAAAGGAGTAAAGAAGGGAGAATAGACTTGTCCTGTTTTGCATGGAAATAGGGATAGATATTAGTCATATCACACATGCCATTCATTTTGTCAGATGTGACCAAAAGATGTTTGTGCCTCCAGAAGATATCTATGAAATAGTTAAGATCCCCAAATAGAATGAAAAGATTCACTACCTATGATATTTGCATGATTCAGCCAACAATATGTTGACAAAGAACTACCAAACAAATGGCTAAAATTTTCAGATTTATAGAAATTTATAGAAAAATGTATGATAGCAATTCAGGACCAAGTCATTGCCATCTGATGGTATATTTTAGAAGGGTTTTCCTTAAAGAGCCAAGACTCAGGAATCAATGAATGTTCTGTAATGAGTCCCTTCCAAATCCCTAGTGAGACATGCATGACCTCCTAGATTTCTGAATCAGAAAGTTCTCTCTCTCATGGACTGATGAATGACAAACCCAACAAATATAGACCGTTCCTAGAAAATTCAAGCAATAAGTTGTATGGGAACTCAGGCATGATCACAGATCCAGTTGTTTATGTATCATCATGCCAAATAATCATAATCTCAAAGCTATGTGGAATGAGGAATTCTCAGACTAGAAAGTGGGAGTAGCCACCAGGATGGTGATAAAGAAATAAACTGGCCCACGTCAGAAACAGCAAGGTGGAACTTCTGTGACCATTAGCAGTGAGACTAGGTTCATGAATAACATTGGCGATTTTAGACTGAGCAAGAAAGGGAAATGTAGTCTCAAAAAAAAGGACAGATTCGGTGAATAGAATACATGAAAGCTCACAATTTTTCAACACCTGACTAATTCTGACCAGAAATACAAGCCCCAAGTATCCTTGAGACTTTAACCAATAAGCTATATGGGAAATAGAGCCTTTTCATAGATAAAACTGTTGCCCACCATCATCCAGAAATAAAAATGACCCACAAAAATTGAAAACAATTTTTTAAATAGAAGTCATCATGCCAAACATACATGACCTCCCAATGACATGGATGGAATGAAATCCTCCCAAAATATAACCACTAAGAAGAGGAATCCAAAACCATGTGTGAACAAGAAGAAGTAAGCATCACCATCATCTTGCCTGTCACTGGAATTATGATAAGGCTTTCAGAAAGCCTAGGGAAGATGAGCTTATATATCAAGAATTTCATTCATTGAAGAAAAATAAATCACTATATCCAATTGTATAATAGTTAGCCAAAAATAAAACTCACCCAAATAATAGGTACGATAGTGATTTGTCCCAGGGAGCTACATAACATAGTAGACAGAGTCTGGAGTTCAGGAAGATGAGTTCAAAACCAGCCTCAGTCACTTGCTAGCTGTGTGATCCTGGGCAAGTCACTTAATCTCTCTCTGCTTTTGTTTTCTCCACCATAAATTAGGGAAAATAATAGCATTTATCTCCCAGGGTTGTTGTGAGGATCAAATGAGATAATAACTGTAAAGTGAT
Source organism: Monodelphis domestica (assembly GCF_027887165.1). NCBI lineage: Eukaryota > Metazoa > Chordata > Mammalia > Didelphimorphia > Didelphidae > Monodelphis > Monodelphis domestica. The sequence continues at coordinate 234,988,027 of NC_077231.1, read as the reverse complement.
TAGTACAGTACCTGGCACATAATAGGTGCTAAATAAATGTTTATTCCTTTCATAAATATTAGCTCCTTTCCTAACCTGCCAAAAATGTCTCGATTTGAATCTTATGGAATATAAGGCTGAACACCAGAATTAATGAGAACTATTTTTACCTGGAAAATTGTAGTTTATAAGACATTTTATATTCTTTGTCTCCCTTGATTCTCACAATAATCACATGAGGTTGGTACTACAAGTGGTATTATGAAGAATGCAGAAATCAGGGTTGGAGAATCTGGGCAAAAAGGGGTAGGAATTCAGGGATGAAATTTATAGGATTCAATGATTCAGGTACAGAGAATTGAGGCAACAGGAGGTGGGAACCCAGATGGCATGTGTAATAGAAAAGAAGTGTTCATTTCTGCTCTTTCTCTTTTTTTTCCTGTGTGTTTTCTCTTAGGAAGCTGATACCTTAGCAGGTGTTTTTAAATAAAATATATATTATCCAGGAAACCTAGCTCTTTCTTGAAAATCATAAGATCACATTATTTTTAAAAATGGAAGAGGTAACCATAATAATAACTAGCATTTCTACAGTGCTTTAAGATTTGCAAAGCACTTTATTAGGATTATTTCATTTAATTCTCACAACAACCCTGGAAGGTAGGTGCTACTATTATCCCCATTTAAAGATGAGAAAACTGAGGTTAAGAGAGATTAAGTTATTTATTCTAGGTCATACAATTAGAAAGGGTCTCAGGCAGAATTTGAACTCAGGTCTTCCTGACTCCAAGTATAGTGCTCTTTCCATTGCACCAGCCAGTTGCTTTCCATTGCTCTGGAATCTTGAAGATCATCCAGTTCCATTCAATCATTCTGTAAATGATGGAACTGAGACTGAGTAATATTAACGCCTTCCGACTTCCATGGAGTCACAAAATAAGTAATAGTGCTAAAATTTGAATTCACATCTTTTCTTTTTTTGAAAAGTAGTGCTCTTTCTTTGAACCAAATGATAGAAACTAAGAAAGAGTTCTTGTCAAATTTGCCTATTTGAATAAAGATAGTAACATATGAAAACTTCTATCGTGCCTTGTAAAGAACATTAGATTTGGAGTCAGAGGCTCTAGGTTGAAATCCAGCATTTAGTGACAATTCCTGGCAAATAGATGCTAGCTGACTGAAATCCCAGCTCCTCTGACCTTTTGCCCAAATATTTCCCTTCCTTGGACTTCGTTTCCTCTGCTGTAAAATAAGAGAGATAAGTAACTCTTATAACTTGATAACTCTTTCTAGATCTAAATATATGGTCCTGTAATCTGGTCCCATGTAAAATAATTTTTCCTGCCATTCTAGAGAATCTAGAGATATGAAGATAGATAATCTAGAGAAATGAAAAGGTTTATGCCTAATAAACCAGTATGGCAATGACTCCAAAGTTAGCAATGAAGAATTATGTTTTTGTACCCCAAAGAGATAATAAGGAAAAAAAGACTTGTACAAGTATATTCATAGTCATGCTGTTTGTGGTGACAAAAAACTGGAAAATGAGGGCTGAACAAATTGTGGTATCTGCTGGTGATGGAATACTATTGTGCTCAAAGGAATAATGAACTGGAGGAATTCCATGGGGACTGAAACCACCTCCAGGAAGTGATGCAGAGTGAGAGGAGCAGAACCAGGAGAACACTTTACACAGAGACTGATACACTGTGGTATAATCGAACGTAATGGACTCCTCCACTAGCAGCAATGCAATGATCCAGGACAATTCTGAGAACACTATCCACATCCAGAGGAAGAACTGTGGAAGCAGAAACACCAAAGAAAGACAACTTCTTGTTCACATGGGTCGATGGGGATATGATTGGGGATATAGACTCTAAAGATCACCATAATGCAAATATTAATAATATGGAAATAGGTCTTGATCAGTGACACATATTAAACCCAGTGGAATTACATGTCAGATATGGGAAGAGGGTGGTGGGAGGGGAGGGAAAGAACATGAGTCTTGTAACCATGGAAAAGTACTCTAAATCATCTAATTAAATAAAATCTTTTAAAAATGAATTATTTTTTATTTTTCCCTATCTATTATTTTGTTTAATCATTTTTTAATCATGTCTGACTCCCTATGACCACATTTGGAATTTTTGGCAGAGATACTAGAGTAGTTTGCCATTACCTTTTCCAGCTCATTTTTTAGATGTGGAAATTGAGATAAACAGGATTAAAGTGACTTGCCCAGGGTCACACAGTTAGCAAGTGCCTAAAGTCAGAGTTGAACTCAGGGAGATGAGTCTTCCTGATCCCAGGCTGGGCACTTTATCCACTGTGCCACCTAGCTGCCCCTATCTCTTTTGGATCCATTAACTGTAAAGTCCTTTGAAGTTCCAACACTGCAGATGTGGGTTTTGTTATTTTTTCAAGAGAGAACAAAGAAGTGCTTAGAATGTAAAGGAAAGGTTGCTTTTTTTGTTCTGGTAAATCAAGGGAGGCTAAAGATAAACTCGTTACCTCTGAATCCAACCTCTTTCATGGCTTTTTAAAATTCTTTTTATAAAACTCAATAGGTTTTCAGCCCTTGAGTCTATTCTTCAAGGAGATTTCCACTTTGGAGCTTATTTATTAGCAAACAAAAATAATAGCAACAGTCTTGAAGAAACCTTCACTTGGAATCTGAGCCTCTATCCAAAGCATCAGTGTTGAACTCCCTACCAATAGCTGTTAGTCTTAGACCTTGAGTGGAACTCCAAATCCTAGGGATCAACAAGTAGGAGAGCTAAATAGCATTCTAGAGAATGGCATAAAAGACTCACATCAATATTTTCCTTTCATCTCCAAGGTACAACTTATATTATGCCTTCCCCTTCCTGAGTAGGTGAGTCAGAGTACTGCGTGTTTTCACAGGCTAAAAGAAGAAAAAAAAATCAATTACAGACTAAAATAATCCCAGTAAACAATTATTTGATAGAATTATGAAGACACATCGATTTCAATACACACATGATAAGACTCTTAGAATGCTGGAAATATGCACAGCCAGGGCAGATGATGGGAGACATTCAAAGTAAAATAAAAACAATCATTTTCCTTTGCAAATGGGGAACAATTCAGTAAATACCTGAGAACAACCAGGAGGAGTCATGAAAAACATTAATCAAGCAAAATGTATTCCATAAGGGTGGTAGGGAAGAGGAGGCTGTGGAATTAAGTTCACCTTCAAGTTACACTTCATTATAGCTGGAATTACTTTACCTCCCAGAATTTTAGGACAAAATACCATTATTAGAGCAGTTTCTTCAAGGCTATTTCCCTTGGAAATATGGTAGAAATGCCCAAAGTATCAAAGAGAGGGTTAGTTACAGATCCAGGATTCTGTGTGACCCCAGGGAGGTAAAAAAAGCAAGATGAATCCTCAGTATTGGTCAAAGAACTAAATCAGCTAAGGGCTGGATTTCGATTCAGGGACTCTGACTCCAAATCCAGTGTTCTTTACATTTTACTCTATTCTTCTGGTACAAAAAAGCCTACTACCAACATTCTAAAATGGACTTAACTTGCCCTGTGTCCTGGGTTGGGTTTTCACTTCACTCAGAACACACCTATTTCCCCGAAGAATGAGCACATCATGAAAATACATTAGACTTTCCATATGCAGAAGTTAACTCAACCATGACTGATAATGGGACTATATCTAGGACAAGGTAAAAAGGACTTATTCCTAGAATGCCACCATGCTGGGAGCAGTCTACTTCTTAGGGCTGCTTTCCAATGGTCTCCAAATTTAACCCTCCGTGGTGTTACTCATAGTGATAATACCTGATAACATTTTCTCCTTCTGTCCTCTTCCTCTTCTTTCTTTGTCTCCTCTTTGCCAATGATTCTGAATCATGAGAATTCTACCCCTTTCTCTGATGCACCATCCAGGTTATACTACATGAAATTCTGGGATCAACTCGGGGGGGGGGGGAAGAAACTAACAAATATGGTGGTGCAGTTGGCCATCGGTGTTTCTCTATTTCTCCCCAATCTCTCTCTTCTGCCTTCCCTTTACACTCTGTCCTCCCAAAGCCATCCTTATTATTAACAAATTCCTTTTAACTTAGAACTTTCCTTTCATATACCTTCCATTTTATAAGCTCTCACTGAAACATAGATTTCTTAAAGGTATCTAGAGCTAACCACTTTTTCTTTCATGCCCACAGACTAGAAGGAGTTGGCATACTCCTTATTCTCTACTACTACTTTCATCATCTACCATCATTCAGGAACCACCTCTCCTCTTTTTTCTCAGTGCTATCCAGATCCTTGTTGTTATCAGTTTGTTGGTAATTACCAACAGATGTGTTGGTAATTGTTCAACAGTTGACTATATAGGGGGGAAACACCCATGACACACAAATTGAATTTGCATTATTGGCATTTTCTCCATCACTATCTTAGATCTAGATAATCAACTAATCAATAAATTGAGCTCTGATTTGTAGTATTTGCCAACTTTGGAGGTATTAGTGCTCACACTGAAAATTTAACTATTGGCTTTAGAAAGCCAGTATAAGCTGTTTTGGCACATTGTTGCATACTGTTCATTCTCCTTTTTTTCTCAGTGACTTGTACTCATAGTCTTCTCCATTCTAACTCTGGCCTCTTTAATCACCCTGACCTCCCAATTCTTCATTTTCTTTGATTCTTGTGTCCTCTCCTTTCATCTCCATACAGAAGAGGTTGTACTTTAGACAGTCCTCTCCTTAAAGCCCTGGCATAGTTATATTTACCAAAGGACCTAGAATAGCTAGTTAATAGATCTGGCTCTCAAAGAGGAAGAGCAGAAGAACATTTGCTCTTAATCCAAGAGGGAGATTAGGTAGAATATCATCTCTGTAAAAAATTAGATATATACATAGTGCTATTTCATAGATACATACATGTGTATACATATATGTTTTGCAAAAAAAATGATGAGGTCATAGAGTTGGACATGACTGAAACAACAGAATATGTGTGTATATATACATATGTACATATATATGCATATATATACACCCACAAATACACATATATGTGTATTCATACAATTTGATCCTCACAGCAACTTTGGGAAAACCATAACAAAACACCATTATCCTCATTTTGGGTGACAAAACTAAGGCTCAGAGAAGTTGGGAAGGCAAGTTATATATCTTGCCTGTGGTCACATAACTTCAGGAGGCATCTATCAGAGGCAAGATTAGTTCCTCAATTCCAAACCATTACACCAAGCTAACTGGTTTTCTACATCAGTGGGTTTGAATTCATGCCTCTATTTCAATTGGACTTGAAATCTTTCCCATAAGAAACCACTTTTCTTCAATATCTCTCCATCTATGTTTTACTAATAATAAAAGTGCTATAAAAGAGTGTTATTTAGTGCTATGGATATAATCACACACATATAAATATTTCAATACTTTCACAGCACTAAAGTCAGGATTACAGAAATAATGCCCTGGGCACACATCAATTTCTTGTAAATAAAATAAAATCATATTTTCACTTTCTATTTTTTGTTTCCTTCTCTTCCAGCCACATTGAGCCTTGGATACCATGGCCTATGAAGAATTTAAATTGACTCAATGGCCTAAGGGTCAATAAAGAAATACATGATGGGCACAAGGAAGCTATAGCCCATGTCAAATGAGGAATGGCCCAGAACTTGTGTCAAAGATGTCATCAGGGGATTGTAGGTCCAGATAAAAAATGATCCAAATCATACAGCAAGACTGAGGGACTATAAATGGATCTATCTCTGTGATGTTGGAACACAACCCTGACATGATGGATTCACATCTATCTCCCTCCCCATGGAAAAATTAGAAAAGGAATTGGATAATAACTACATAGAATATATAAGGATGAATGGTGTGTAATTTGTACCTTGGAGGAAACAATTATATGGATGAGATTATGGATCTTGTTTCTCCATCAACTTACACAAATTGTTCTTTACTTCTCTGGTCAGCACCTCTTCTGCCTCCTGTGCATGCATATGAAAGTTTCAGGATTTCTGCTGACCCAGAGACATCAATATTTTAATTAATTTTGCATTTTTTCATGGGGTCATATTATTTCTTTTGTCAGTATAATTTGTCTAGATGCATTTCTCTTCTAGACTTTAGTGGAGAATACAAGGAGAGTCTCAGGCAATTGTTATAAGCATGTAGTTTTCCTTAAACCTTGTGCCCAGAGTTATCACAGGCTATTGATGCTGGAAATGGTCCAGCATCAGAGCCTCAGCTTGACCTGTCACATGAGACAACTTGAGGGAAAAACCAAAGGCCACCTTTTCTCCTGGCTGCCTTCCCATGAAGATGGCACACCATCAGAGGTAAAGGACAGGTGGTTGGAAACAGTATGTTACAGTAGCTTTAAACTCTGATAGCTATGTGATTTCAGCCAAGTCACTTAATCTTCCTGGTATCAACTTTCACATCTATAAAATGAACTGTTTGAGTGAGAAGGCATTTGGGGGCCCTTCTAGTTTTAAAACTATGATCTTATAACCTTAATTCAAATCCAAATCTTTGTGACTTCAGACCAAATTTCTAGACCTCAGTCTCCTTCATCTGTAAAATGAGGGAGTTGCATTATTTTGACACAAAGTTCTCTTTCAGCACTCTAAATTGATGTTAATATATCACACTCTGCCTCTAAGAGTAAATTCAGTCCCTGCCTTCCTCTCTCCTTTTCCACAGTGACTTTTTGAGACTTCCTCTATTATTAACAAATTCTTCACCATACTATATAATTTCCTTTCATATTCCTTTCATCTTTTTTTTAAAAGCTTACCTGCTGTCCAAGTATCAATTCTAAGACAGAAGAGTGGCAAGAGCTAGGCAATCAGGGTTAAGTGACTTGCACAAGGTTACACAACTAAGATGTGTCTTCATCCATATTTGAACCCAAGTCCTCCTGACTACAAGTCTGGAACTCTATCCACTGTACTGCTTAGATGCCCCACTTTCTTTCCAACTTCTAGTGCTTGTAAAAACCTTGTCTTCTCCTGAAGACACTCTCATTTCTCATTGCCTTTATGCCCTTATAATGTCCATAGAGGTCAGACCTAGTGGAATCCAAGTCTGTCATCCTGCCCTGTTCTGTCTCCTTATCCTTTTCTTTTTTTCTGCACCAAGACAGTCTTTTGCCTCATCAGAAATGGCTGCATTCCTCTCTGATTTGGAGACAGTGGTAGCCTGCAGCCTGGATATAATAACTCTAGATTACATTTGTATGGCTTTTGCAAAGACATTCTAGCCTTTCAAAGCACTTTCAAATCATATCCCATTTGATCCTGGCAATAGTCCCATGAGGTCAGCCATAGAGAGGGAAAAGCAATTCAAGGGAAATGGTTAGCCTAAAACCACACAACTTTTCAAGAGGTGGAGCAAGGACAAGATTTCTTTCTTCTCTAAATTCTATATCCTTAGGATTCTGGGACTGATAGTGAATAGGCATTAATGTCTCCTTAAGAGACATGGCACCTGCTGGAAACTAATATTTTCTGAGAGATGGGGATGGTCCAGTCTTGGCAATTTCATTGCTATAGAGAATTCCCAGGATAGAAGTGCCATCTTCTCTATTAATTCCCTTCTCTAATGTAGATGGTCGACTCTTAGTCTTAAACGAATCCCCAAAGCAGAGAAGTTAAGCACCTGGCCCACAGATGCCAACAAAACTCCAGAGTATTGCCAGAACGGACTATAAGGCAATTGGAAAATTTTTGGCAAAATAAATAAAAATGAAATATAACATAGATGATGTTCGCTTGTGGTTTTCTAAGCAAATATGTGGCCCATGAGACTTTTTTCTCTTTGAATTTGACACCACTATTCTAGAGTACTGATAGCTTATGTGAATGGTTTATATATAATTGGAATGTTTCAAAAGTGAGACTTGAAAGTCATTTCTTCCCAAAGCCAAGCAAGACTCCCTAAGCCCTCATAGGCTCGTTGTGTTACATAAGGCTTTCTGTATGAAGTTCTTTCATATGAAAGGAGCTTGTATATTTCACAAATCCTTAAATCCATGTAAGAACCAGCTATGTAATAATAGACTGGATATTTTTCTTAACTATCAGTGTGTCTCTGATCTAGTATTCTAAAAGTGTTACCTGTAAAGATGGGGGGGGGGAAACAAACCAAGCCAAGAGTGAAACTTTCATCTTCTTCCTCAATCACTCTTTTCCTGTTTGGATTTAGTTTGCCAATGGAAATTATTTCCATTTTGGCCTGAGATATAGTAACATTTTCCAGAAGCCATCTAACAATATGGTTTCCAGTCACTGTTTACTTTTGACTAGATATTTACTGAAGTTTTGGTATACCCAATTAAGTCCTTAAACTATATACAATAATTCCAAAATCAATTAAGTTGATGTTTAGGAAGGAGAACCAGAGACTTAAGGCAATGATCAAAATAAACCACTCACAATGACCTTCACACATATGCCTCAATTGTGGTAATATTCTAAAAGAATACACTGTTTTGACCTGAATTATCCAAATTATCACTTTAATTTGCCACTTTTACCACTCTTAACTATTATTGATGGGGTGTTTTTTTGCTTTTATATCACAGCAATTTATGGATGCTCCCTCTCTCCCAACATCAACTCTTCTCCTTTAACAACAACAATGAAATAAAAAATAGTTAAGACCAAAAAATCCAATGACCCCATCTAATGGTATGGAAAATTCTGTTCCTGTATTCCTACACATCTCTTCTAGGAGGAGTGAAGTCTCATTTTATTATTCTACAGGAACAAGGTTGAAAGTTACATTTTTTCTACCTTTCCAGTATTCTTACACCAAACTTCTCTCCATGTCCACTGATATGGATCTCCTGGCTATTCTTTGTATAAGACACTCTGACTAGTTTGGCTGTTCCTCATCTGTCTGAAACATTTATCTTCCTAGCTTCCCTGGCTTCCTTCATGTCTCAACTAAGAAGCCTTTTCTAGTCCTCTTTAATCTTAGAACCTGTCCTCCAAGATTATCCCCAGTTTATCCTGTTTTTACCTTGTTTATATATAATCTTGCAGGCTGTCCCTCCTTCAGAATTTGAGCTCCTCAATAAAAAGGACTTTTAAAAACTTTTCTTTAGTACCATGCTTGGCACACAGTAGTGCCGGGAGCCATCAAAGACCATGCTGTTTGACACAGTGCACATAGAAACCAGGGACTGCAAAGCAGCCCCCAGGGAGGATGGAAACATCCACTGAAACCCCCCTAAGTGACTTTCATTATTAATATCCCCTTATTATTGGAATTATCATGATTATTATTCTTACTTAGCCCCAGGAAAAACAGATGACAGAAACCATGCTTGAAGGGTTAATACAGATGTCCCACTCTGTCCCCCCAGGATATTACCAGGAAAGCCCACTTACAAAATTAAACCTAAGGATTCTTATATACCCACTTATATAGGACCCTCTGTTCTAGGCATAAAAACTTCTGGCAAATCTGTGCTCTGAATTCCCTAACCTATATCTGGGTCATGTTGATTCTATCCACTGTACCTGCCCTTAGCAACAGTGTTTCATTGACTATCTCCCTAGGCTTCCTGTCTGTTGTTAGGTTCCTTGGAAACATGTATGTTGAGGATGAAACTGTGTGCCAAGTAGACATATGATCATGAGGGTATAAAATAAAGCCAGGCCTTAGCCAAGGTGGAGCAGTTTATCCTGTGAAATGTGTGCTGCAAGTTGAATTAAAAAGCTGTGTCCCATCCATCATTTTGCTGACACCGTCCCACCTCCAAGACCCTATCCTCTGTGGGAAGATAGCCCTCCCCACAGCACAGTAGGTACTCAATAGTCAAGTTTTTAAAAGACCAGCTTCCTTTTAGAGTTCTTTTTATTGAATAAGTATAATCATGGAGCATATTATTTCTTAGTTCTTATTCCTTCACTTGTATGTGTTCCTAAATTTCCCTAAACTTACTAATTTGTCATTTCTTGGGTTAATTTTGGCCCTCAGAGGTAATTTTGTCTTTCTTTTAACCTCCTCTGGAAAGTTAAAGGAAAACCTTTTTTCAATTATATAGGGTTATTTGAGGGAAAACTATGGTTTTTCTATTTAAAACTCCCTGTTCACCAATACACAGATATGCCTGAACAAATCAGCATCAATATGCCTTTGTGACAGGTTCCCAGGACCATTCTCATTCCCATTTTGTGGATTACAAAATAAGCCCAGAGATGATAGGCAGCTTGTTGTTGTCGAAGGTAAATGAGAAAATCAGCAACAGCATAAGCCAATGCCTCAGGACAGAGCCCCTGCTCTAATTCATGGTCTTCTATTTCTCTAATAGACCTTGCTGGCAAAACAGCAACTGTAATTTGCCTTGTCTTTAAGGGGAAATTGTGGGTACATTACTGCTTGGAAGACTAATACATGAGGTCATTGGGAACATTCTGAGTCCTGCAATAAGTAGCATCAGCACCAGATTATATGTGAAGCCTTCATAGGAGATGAAACAAGGTGTCTCATCCACGGGTCTTCAAGGTTGACAATGAGAATAGATTCTGCTAATTTTACATTGCATTGACCTGAAAGGGGAGTTCTCAAGTGAGATGATAGAAGCCACTGTCAGGATTGAGCTTCGCAGGCCAAGACTCATAAAATTAAAACTGATTCAGCCAGCCCAGAGGCAGGATCTCATAAGTGGTTTCAGGCTAAATGAAATGGATGAGGTTTTGTATGGCCAAAAAGAGAGAGGAAGAAACAGTGGTCATTTGTTATTAGAGAATGGGGCTAGAGCGGCATCTGGTAATCTGTGTGAATGAAGATGATCAAAGAAAATGGAAAAATCAAGTTAGTCTGATGGCCAACAAAACCCCTTGTTCTCTGATTTTCAAGTGGAGATTTCGGACAGTATAACATCACTGATGGGACAGGAGAGTTTCCTGGATCTGTGATATCATCCAGCTTTATAAGTCACTTGACATTCATTAAAGGACTCAGTATGCTACCGGCATGCTCCCAAAATAGATTAAAATACACTCTCTAATGACATCATTCCATTCCTTTCTCCCATCTTCAGTTCCCAAGAGAGGATAGAAAAGAAAAGGATGATAAGTCATCTTATAACTAACCGAAGGTAAAATGGGAAAGCATTATTTAATGCTTCTTATTAATTTCTAAAAAATAATTTTGAGGAATTTATAAAGAATAGAAAAAAAACAATTTCTAGGATCTCAAAAATTTGATATTGACAAGAACAAATAGTGTTATATACAACATGGTCTCTTTTGGAAGTAACAGATGATAGCTCAGACCTTCAGACTAAGACATTCCCTATCAGATTCTGAAGGTTCTACACAGTGGAAGTCACTGAGGACCAGAAAAAAAGGTGCAATGGAAAAGAGCGCCTTTAATTAATCTTTTTGCCCTTACTGTTGTCATTCTTGATTCATTGGTATTTTACTGGACCTTGCCCTGTCTAATTTTCCACTTCTTTGCTGTTCCTGACTCTTCATTATTCTAGAATCTAATTTACTTGTTGGGCTGAAACCTCATTTTTCCTAAACTCCTACATTTCAAGAGGATTTGGAATTAGAAGCTAAAGTCATCGGCCTCTATGTATTAGTCTATTTTTATACTGACTTTTTTTGGAGTCATTCACTCTTCCTAGAATGAATATTCTATCCCTAAGGTCTTTCTTCCATTGGGGTATGCTCACGGAATGCTTTTCCCACCTCATCTAGGAAAACAAAATACCAAGCTCATGATTTACACCCAACATGAGCATAATATACTATTATTGCCTTGTTATTTTAGTAAAACTCCACCATATATTTATATAATGCTTTTTAAAAAAAGGCAGATTTTTTTCTCAGAACACTTTTACATCTCCTTTGATCCTCAGAATAACCCTTAAAATAGACATGATTTATTTTTAGAGGTGAACAATCAACTCACAAGCATGTATTAAGGGAACCTATTATAAGGAAATGTAGTCCTTTCTCAATAATACCCTACTCTTCACTTCCTAATTTTTTTTTTGGCAAAGATATTTGAGTAGTTTGCTATTTCCTTCTCCAGTTCATTTTATAGATGAGGAAACTGAAGCAAACAGGAATAAGTGACTTTCTCGGGGTCACATAGCTAGAAAGTGGCTCAGGCTAGATTTGAACTCAGGAAGATGAACCTTTCTGATTCCACACCCACTTCTCTATCCACTGCACCACCTGGACATACTATTTGTAAAAATTAAATTTCTAATAATAAAAATATTATAGTTTAGAAGGTTTATTAAATATCATTAGAATTCAAGGAATAAAGAGGGTACAAAATAAAAATCACGTGCCCATGACTGATCAGCCAGTTTAAACACCTACCTTACCACCATTAAGCGTGGGACTGGAAGTAAAGAGGTGGGACTCTTCATGTTCTTGCTTAATATCCCCTGTCTATAGGAAGTACATAATGGCAGGAAGTCAGTGGGTTCCTAGGAAATGTAGTTCTTTTTTAGGGTAACAGATTTTCAATTATACATGTTGTGTGGCAGACTGTGTGCTAAGTGTAGGGATTACAAATACAAATGAAAAATAGTCCTTGGCCTCAAGGAGCTAGTTCTCTAACTAGGATAGGCAGGAAGCAACATGTCAGCAAATACATATAAAACATATATAAACACATATGTTCATATATAAAATACATGTATGTACAAATATAAATGTATGTGAATGTATACGTATGTGTATAAGAGTAGACTTGATGTATTCCATCCATCTCAATGAAAGTAACAGCTCTATTCCCTTTTAGCTCATGGCTCTGATTCCACTTAATATTCAAATAATAAGTGTGAGGACAAGGTACCTAGCTATCTCTACCTACCCATCAATCAGCCAAAGGCATAAACTAAATACCAAAAGTCTTCAATTTTTAAAAAAATTTATTTAATTAGTTAATTTAAAATGTTTCCATGGTTACAAGATTCATGTTCTTTCCCTACCCTCCCACTAATCCTCTCCCATAGCTGATGTGCAATTGCACTGGGTTTTACATGTCACTGATCAAGACCTATTTCCATATTATTTATATTTGAACTAGGGTGATCATTTACAGTCTACATCCCCAATCATATCCCCATCGACCCATGTGATCAAGCAGTTGTTTTTCTTCTATATTTCACAGTTCTTCCTCTGAATAGCATTCTCTCTCATAAGTCCCTCCAAATTATTCTGGATCATTTCATTGCTACTAGTAGAGAAATCCATTACATTTGATTGTGCCACAATGTATCCGTCTCTGTGTATAATGTTCTCCTGGTTCTGTTCCTTTCACTCTGCATCACTTCATGGAGGTCATTCCAGTTCACATGGAATTCCTCCAGTTCATTATTTCTTTGAGCAAAATAGTATTCCATCACCAACAGATACCACAATTTGTTCAGCCATTCCCCAATTGAAGGGCATCCCCTCATTTTCCAATGTTTTGCTATAACAAATAGCATGGCTATGAGTATTCTTGTACAGGTCTTTTTCCTTATTATTTATTTGGGATACAAACTCAGCAGTGCTATGGCTGGATCAAAGGGCAGACAGTCTTTCAGCACCCTTTGGACATAGTTACAAACTGCCCTCCAGAATGGTTGGATCAGTTCACAAATCTACCAGCAATGCAGTAATGTCCCAATTTTACCACATCCCCTACAACAATTATTACTTTCCTTTGCTATCATGTTAGCCAAACTGCTAGGTATGAAGTGATACCTCAGAGTTGTTTTGATTTGCATCTCTCTTATTATAAGAGATTTAGAACACTTTTTCATGTGTTTATTAATGGTTTTGATTTCTTTATCTGAAAATTGCCTATTTATGTCCCTTGCCCATTCATCAATTGGGGAATGGCTTGTTTTTTTGTACAATTAATTTAGCTCCTTATAATTTTGAGTGATTAGACCTTTGTCAGAGGTTTTTGTTATGAAGATTTCTTCCCAATTTGTTGCTTCCCTTCTAATTTTGATTGCATTGGTTTTGTTTGTAATCAAAATTATTCATTTTATATTTTGTGATTTTTTTCTAACTCTTTCTTGGTCTTAAAATCTTTCCTTTCCCAAAGATCTGACAAGTATACTATTCTGTGTTTGCCTAATTTACTCATAGTTTCCTTCTTTTTATTGAAGTCATTCACCCATTCTGAGTTTATCTTGGTATAGGGTGTGAGATGTTGATTTAAACCTAATCTCTCCCATACTGTTTTCTAATTTTCCCAGAAGTTTTTGTCAAATATGAATTTTTGTCCCCAAAGCTGGGATCTTTGGGCTTATCGTAGACTGTCTTGCTGAGGTCACTTATGCAGTCTATTCTACTGATCTTCCCTCCTGTCTCTTAGTCAGTACCATATTGTTTTGATGATGACTGCTTTATCGTACATTTTGAGATCCGGCACTGCTAGACCACCTTCCTTCACATTTTTTTCATTATTTCCCTTGATATTCTTGATCTTTTGTTCTTTCAAATGAACTTTATTATGTTTTTTTTCTGATTTAGTAAAAATGTTGCTTGGTAGTTTGATGGTCATGGCACTAAATAAGTAAATTAGTTTGGGTAGGATGTCATTTTCATTATATTAGCTCAGCCTACCTATGAGCAATTACTGTTTTTCCAATTATTTAAATCTTGTTTTAATTGTATGGAAAGTGTTTTGTAGTTGTGTTCATATAATGCCTTTGTTTGTTCTGGCAGGTATATTCCTAAGTATTTTATATTGTCTAGGGTGGTTTTAAATGGAATTTATCTTTCTAATTCTTGCTGCTGAGATGTTTTGGAAATATATAGAAATGCCAATGAGTTATGTGGATTTATTTTGTATCCTGCAATGTTGCTAAAGTTGTTGATTATTTCCACTAGATTTTTAGTTGATTCTCCAGGATTCTTTACGTAAACCATCATATCATCTGCAAAGAGTGATAGTTTAGTCTCCTCATTGCCTATTTTAGTACCTTCAATTTCTTTTTCTTCTCAAATTGCTACTGCTAGTGTTTCTATTACAATGTTAAATAATAGAGGTGATAATGGGTATCTTTGCTTCACTTCTGATCTTATTGGGAAAGCTTCTAATTTATCTCCATCACAGATGATGTTTGCTGATGGTTTTAGATACGTACTGTTTATTATTCTTAGGAGAGACCTTTTTATTATACTTTCTAGCATTTTCAATGGGAATGAGAGTTGTATTTTGTCAAAGGCCTTTTCTGCATATTTTGAGATAATCATGTGATTTTGTTGGTTTGCTTGTTGATGTGATCAATTATGTGGATGGTTTTCCAAATATAGAACAATCCTTGCATTCCTGGAATAAATCCAAACTGATCATAATGAATAACCCTTGTGATCACTTGCTAGAGTCTTTTTGAATCTATGTTTGTTAAGGAGATTGGTCTATAGTTTTCTTTCTCTGTTTTTGACCTGCCTGGCTTTGGAATCAGTAGCATATTTGTGTCATGAAAGGAATTTGGTAGAACTCCTTCTTTGCTTATTCTGTTAAATAGTTTGTATGCTATTAGTATCAGTTGTTCTTTGAATGTTTGAAAGAATTCACTTGTAAATCCATCAGGTCCTGAGGATTTTTTCTTAGGGAGCTCTTTGATGCCTTGTTCAATTTCTTTATCTGAAATGGGATTATTTAAGTATTCTATTTCTTCTTCTGTTAATCTAAATGATGTATTTTTGTAAAGTTTCATCCATATCACCTAGATTGCCATATTTATTGCCATATAATTGGGCAAATAGTTTTTAATGATTGCATTAACTTCCTCTTCATTAGAGGTGATGTCTTACCTTTCATCTTGAATACTGTTAATTTTATTTTCTTTGTTCTTTTTTATTAGATTCACAAGTACCTCATTTATTTTATTTGTTTTTTCAAAAGACCAGCTTCTAGTCTTATTTATTAAGTTAATAGTTCTTTTACTTTCACTTTTATTAATTTCTCCTTTAATTTTTATAATCTATAATTTAGTTTTCATTTGGGGATTTTTAATTTGTGCACTTTCAAGTTTTTTAATTGGTATGCCCAATTCATTGACCCCTGTCATCTCTAATTTGTTAATATATTAACTCCAGGATATAATTTCCCCTTGAGTACTGCTTTGGCTGCATCCCATAGATTTTTCAAAGATGCCTCATCATTGTCATTTTCTTCAATGAAATTATTAATTTTTTCTATGATTTGTTATTTAACTAACCAATTTTTGAGAATATTATTTAATTTCCAATTAATTTTTGATTTGCCTCTCCATGCACCCTTACTAATTATTATTTTATTGCATTATGATATGAAAAGATCACATTAATTATTTTTGCTCTTTTGAACTTGTTTGCCATGTTTTTATGCCCTAGTACATGGTCAATCTTTGTGAATATACCATATGCTACTGAAAAGAAGGTGTACTCCTTTTGACCCTATTGATTTTTCTCCATATTTCTATTAACTCTATTTTTTCTAAGATTTCATTCATATCACTTATCTCTTTCTTATTTATTTTTTGGTTTGATTTCTCTAGAT
Organism: Monodelphis domestica; assembly: GCF_027887165.1. NCBI lineage: Eukaryota > Metazoa > Chordata > Mammalia > Didelphimorphia > Didelphidae > Monodelphis > Monodelphis domestica. The sequence goes on along the minus strand of NC_077231.1, from coordinate 234,971,492 downwards.
CTGATAAAGGAAGGTTCAAGTCTCCCATTAGTATAGTTTTACTATCTATTTTCTCCTTCAACTCTACTAGTTTCTACTTTAGAAATTTGGATGGTATACCATTTGGTGCATATATATTGGGTACTGATATTTCCTCATTGTCTATTCTGCCTTTGATCAGGATGAAATTACCTTCCCTATCGCTTTTAATCAGATCTAGTTTTACTTTGTTTTTTCAGATATCATGATTGCAACTCCTGCATTTTTTTCTCATTAGAAGCCCAAAAGATTTTTCTCCAACCTTTGACCCTCATCCTGTGTGTATCTGTCTGCCTCCTGTGTGTTTCTTGCAGACAATATATGGTAGGTTTTTGGTTTCTAATCCACTCTGCTATTAGCTTTCATTTTATGGATGTGTTCATCCCATTCACATTCAGTTATTATTGACACCTCTGTATTGCCCAATATTTTGATATCCTCTCCTAGTTCTGTCCTTTCCTCTTTTTCTATTTCCTTTTAAACCAGTGGTTTGCTTTTAATCAGTCCTCCTAATTCTCACCCTTATTTTACTTCCCTTTCTGGCCCCTCCCTATTTGTTCCCTTATTATTATATTTTAGGGTCTATTAAATTCCCTCCCCCTCTCTTTCCCCTCCCTTTGTGTACTCTCCATTTCACTTCCCCCTTAATCTTTCCCTTCCCATTTTCCCTTAAGAGTAAGATAGAAATTGATACTCCAAGGGATCTCAATGCTCTTCCCTCTCAAAATTGATTCCACTGAGAGTAATGTTTAAGTATTTCCTATTAGCACTCTTTTCCTTTCCTTCTTATAATAGTATTATTCCCCTCCCCTTCCCATGCACCTCTTTGTATGATATAAATTGTCCTATTTATCTTATTCCTTCAAGTTTCTCTTGGTGCTGTCTTATATTCCCCTCCCCCCATTTTCCATTTTTATATCATCTTAGACCACTTATTACCCCAATCTCTACCTATTAATGATTCTTCTAATTACTATAACTGAATGTAATTTTTGAGAGTTACAAATAACATTTTTCCACATATTAACATAAGAAATTTGATCTTATTGAAGCCCTTAAAGAAAATTGCAATGAAAACAGTTTTTTTCTTTCCCCTTTCCTTGTTATTTAGCTTTTCATGTTTCTCTTGATTTTTGTGTTTAGATATCAAACTTTCCACTTAGTTCTGGTCTTTTCTTTACAAATATTTGGAAATCTTCTATTTTGTTGAATGCCCATACTTTCTCCTAGAAGTAGATAGTCAGTTTTGATGGGTAGGTGTTCCTTGGTTGAAGACCCAATTCTCTTGCCTTTCTGAATATCATATTCCAAAACTTGTGGTCCTTTAGTGTAGAAGCTGCCAAATTTTATGGAATCCTGATTGGCGCTTCATGATATCCAAATTGTCTCTTTCTGACATCTTGTAAAAATTTCTCCTTAGCTTGAAAGCTCTTGAATTTGACAATTACATTCCTGGAGGTTCTCTTTTGAGGATTTAGTGTAGAGGGTGTTCTATGAATTCTTTCAATGTCTATTTTGCCCTTTGTTCAAGAATATCAGGGCAGTTTTCTTGGATAATTTCTTGTAGGATGATGCCAAGAGTTTTGTTTATTTCTGGGTTTTCTGGTAGAACAATGATTCTCAAGTTGTCTCTTCTACACAAGTTTTCACAATCAGTAATCTTCCCAATGACATATTTCATGTTTCCTTCTATTTTGTCTGTCTTTTTGAGTTTAATTTATTAATTATTGCTGTTTTGCAAGATAATTGGCTTCCAACTGCCCAATTCCGGTCTTTAAAGACAGGTTTTCAGCTATTATCTTTTGGTTTTCTGCTATAATCTTTTGATTTTTCCTTTTCAGCTTGGTCTATCCTGATTTTTAATGGCTCCCAGCTGTTTAATTGTGTTCTCCAATTTATTTATTATTTTATTTGATTTCTCAGCTTCTTTCTACAATTGGGAGTTCCTGTTTTTTTAGACTGTTGTTTTCTTTTTGAATTATTTCCAAAATTTCTTGCCAATACTCCTCCATTTTTCTCAAAGTCTCAGATTTAAATTCTTCAAGAGTTTGTGACCAAATTCCATTTTTGGAGGGTTTGGATGCATTTAATTGTTTGTTGTCCTCTGCTATTTCCTCTGTAGTCTGGATTTTTTCACCATAAAATTTATCAAGGGTCAAAGCTTTCTTCTTGATCTTCTTGGTGGTTGGAAGTTATATTTTCTGGGCATTGTTTTCCATCTCTAAGCTGGTTTTTCCTTCTGTTTCCATTCATGAGTTTGAGTGTGGAGGGCAGGCTCTCTGTGTATGGAGCTAAGGAGAGTGGTTTTTGCCTGAGACCACCTCTCACGTCTCCACGGCTTCAACTATATGCTTCTCCTCTCTGTGCTATCTATGAGCCCAAGGTCTGTGCTCTTTGGCCTGCTAGGGTCTTAGATCTAGCTGCTCTTAGGGGTAGGTCCCTGGTGGTCTTAGCTGCCAAGGATCTAGAGGTGCCCCTTCTTTGCCCACCAATTCTAGTGAGCTGCCTCTGAACCTGGTTCCATAGGTGAGGTAGGGGAGGGTTGATCAGCTTGTGTTTGGGTGGGAGCTATTTAACCCCCTTATAGTATGGAAATGCCCAAATCCCATGCACCTTCAGTGCTGAGCCCAACTATGGAGATCCTTCATTCATCTGAATCTGGGTTCTTTTTTGGCCTTTTGAGGTAATCTATATTGGTAGGTGATGAGGAGAGGAAGAGTCCTGTGTCTAAACCGCAGCCATGTTAACCCAAAGTGTTCAAAAGTTCTCAATTTGGTAGGAGTAAAGTGTTTTGAAACAATTGGGTAAAATCAAATTACAATATGTAAGAAATATCTATAGTTGGCTGATGAGAGTTGATCATTTCTTCTGTCAATTAGATTAAAACCAGTAAGCTAGTTTAGAACCCAGTATCAATGGGAGACCAATATAGTGTTTGCATAATTTCATTGAAGGGAAATTTCTTGGGGGTTGGAAAGCTGAGAGAGGAGAGACTCTGTCTCCTCCTTTTCTCCTTGACCAGTGAGTAACCTTATGAACTTTGAAAGGACAAAATGTCAGATTTCTCATTCCTGCTATAGCATTGTTTCCAAGGGTAGTGAAGAAAGGCAACTTTGGGATACTGACACACACCAAAAGAGAACTTCATGAGGTCTGCCCAAAGGGAGAAATTCTTTTAATAATGAGGAACTGTGAATTTACCATTTGGGCACATGAATGCTCAAAGATTGATTCTATTTCTGGACTCTATATTTACTTATGAGAATATATACTTGATTTAGGGGAATGTTTTGTACCAATTGTTACTACTTTAGTAAATACATATTTCTAGAAGCTATTGAATTCAGATTAATTAACTGATATCAATTGATAAGCAGTGAGGATCATACTCATTGAGGAGGGAGTCATTAGAGATAATACTTGAATTGCCTGAGCCCACAGTTACCCCCTAGAATCATGAGTAGGGAAGTAATCAACTACCCTGTGGGCATTAGCTTGCCAAAGAGAATGAGAGTCAGAGGAGTGATCCCAGAAGCTGTACTATATAGTGTCTATACACAAAATGGACAAAGAATATTTTTAGAAGAAAAACACTCATAACCAAGGGGAACAAATCAGACCTCATCTAGAAGATAGAACCTGAACTGAAGCTTGAAAGAAATGAAGGAGTCTAAGAGGTAGAAAAGAAATGAGGAAAACTGAAGTTTAGAGAGATAAAACACCTTAGCTAAGGCTATATAGTCAGTAAATGGTGAAGTTTTTAGCCTGTATTTAAATAAAACCATTATAAGTCCATATGATTCACAGAAATAATTATATTTATACATTTTGCACACCTTAGAGAAAGAATAACTGTTGTTATTATTTGACTATTACTATATAATACTATTATTTTAATATTAATAAGTTCTACTTGGGGTTATTACCAAAGTAAATTTACTTCATAGACCTACTCATTCCACTTTTCTTGTTTTAGAACGCACAAAATCCATCATTCCAATTACATTTTGGTTTTGAGACAGCAGAAAAGGTTAAGTTTAGAGTGATCCATAATTATGGAGGTCTGAGGTGCCCATGCCAAAGTAACAAGATTAATAACTTTTTGACAGCATTTAATTATATGGTTTTATAATATTTAATTTTGTTCAGAAAATATCTCAGTGGGAAACCTTTTTTTCCTTACTTGCCTAAACATTATTACTTTAAAAATTTAAGTCATATTTCCTAGCACAAAGAATTTATTATGTAGTCTTGTGAACTGATTCTTACAGGATTGTTCAGGGATGGATTAGCTTCAAGTTAATTTGGACATTCAAACAATTTCGACAAGTATGCTCCTTAGACCCAGTTAAGTAGCACAATTTTGTAAGAAACAAATTTGTTTGTTCCTTTATTTTATGGGCCATTGACAGTTTTAAATATAAATATTTGTATGATTTATATGATATAGTCTCTTTTGTTTCAGTTTTACTTGAAATAAACCCATAATTGGCTGTTTAATTTTCTTGGTTTTATTTTTTTTTGTTAATATGATTGTCAACAAAATCCTAGACTAACATAGATTTCAATGAAGATTAAATAGCTTTCTTCCCAAGTAATGACTGAGCTAAAGAAGAAATCAGCTAAATAAGTATTAATTATATTAAATAAAATTATAATGATGCAATGTTCCAAAATCAGGCAAATGCAGCTAAAGCAATATTTAAAGGAACATTTATATCTTTGGCCATATATAAACAAAAAAAGAATAGATCAATGAACTGAGAATGCAACTAAAAACACAATATAGTAATAGTCTCCAAACAAGTATGAAAACAGAAAATTTGAAAATCAAAGAAGAAATAAACAAACTTAAAACCAAAGATTTCAGTTGATGGGAAGGGGAGGATTTAAAAAAATAACTAATAAAATTTATTAACCATTAGTTAAGTTTATATAGATAATGAACAAATTACAAAAATAAATGAGAGGTTTAAATAAATAGCAAATGGAAAAGAAATGAGAGAAATTTTTAGAAATATTCACTCCTAATTATGTTCCAATAAAATTTAAATGAAATGCACAAATGGAGTCATACAGAGGGAGGAACTTATGGAACAGCTGCTTTTACAAGTAGATTGTGTCAGAAATTTAAAGAGCAAATAAATCTTCTGATATACAAAATGCTCAAAACACAGAGGAAAAAGTATCAACCTCCTTCTATAATACATAATCCTGACAAGGCAGAGAAAGAAAATGTTAGATTCCTATCATCAATGTATATTGATGTGAAATATAAAATGAAATAAAAATACAGAAACAAAGAGACTATCACTATGTCAAAAAATTATACACCATGGAGGAGGCAGTTCCATTATGACATGTATTTCAAAAATATGGATTTTTTCCAGGATGACTGATATATTAAGGAACACTTTGAGCATAAAACCATTTTAAAGTTTGATCAGGCACAAATTATTTCCCATGAGGAATAGTAAGAATGCAGAAAATTATACCAATTCTTAATAACTTATGAGTTGCAATTTTGCATCTAAGATGATATATGAATATTCACAATATGAATGTTCACTATTATATAGAACTAGAATTGCTAACTATAGAAATAACAAGAAAAAGACTGAAGGTAAAGGGAAGCTATGTCAAAATTTGAGAGGATATGAAGGTTTGCTTAGAGAATTTTTGATAATCTAATAAAAATTAAAAGAATTCCCAGTTTTAATAAAGTAGAAGAATGTAAAATTATCATTAGCCTTTTTTGTATATTATTAACAAAATAGGAAGAGAAAGGATGATAAATTCCATAAAGGATCTTAGAAAAAATGTGTTAAATGTCTGGAAATTAACTAATACGGCATACAAAGAATTTAAATAAGTGTACTACAAAACAAATGCAGCATAGGTGTGGAATTCTACAGACAATCCCAAAGAATAGGTACTGGAAAACCTTCAGGAAGACTCTAGGACTCATATAACTCAATGTTGAAGGTCTTGCACTATGAGACAACGAAAGAATTCCCTTGTTGGCCAATGGGCAGGAAAAGCTAATAACTAAGTACTTTTCTCTATTATTTTCCAAGCATGACACCAGTCTTTGAATCTCTCCCTAGGATCATGGTAGCTGTGAACCACTTGGCAACTAAAGCTGGGAATTAGCTAGATGAATTTAAACCCGAGTCCTTGATTTCGTGACAAAATGGCAATCCTAAGAAAGATGTCTCAGCCCTGGAGGCAACCATGTGAGTTAAAGAGGTCTGGAAATTTGGGGTCCCATAGTTGGAGCTTACTCATATCAGGGGATATTTTTGCATTGGAGAAGATGACAAAGAGAAAACCCAATTTTGGCCTGATTTTCTGCAAGGTAATGCTCTCAAATAAGAGCCGAAGTGAAATGCAACACTGCTTATCCAGCTGAGTCCACAAACTTGCTCCATGCTTTTATACGTAAGTTCCAGTTTCCAAGAGTGTATACCAGTAGGGATAAATGCTAACAGACTTCTGTAACAGGTATCTGTGAGATACTTTTGTGTTTGAATGAAAAAATGTGTTTAGACTAAGCCCAGCACTCTATCCACTATTGCACCTACTTGCTAAATAGACCAGATAAGCTACACCAGAAAATAGATGAGACAGCTGAATAGGGTTTTTAACAGACCCTAAAACACAGATCCTGGGAAAATGATTTTTCATTTGATAAGAACTTCTGGGAAAATTTAAAACTTGTTAAAGTGAAAAAACAGTTTTGATCAGAATCTTACATTTTATACCATAACAAATTACAAATGGACAAATATTCAAACAGTTTTTAATCATACTGAAAAAAAAAAACATTAGAGGGGAATGGATCTTTCAAAGTTAAGAGGGAAAATTCATTATCCTCCATCCTTTATCTAATGCTTCTCCTCCTCTAAAGAACACTTTCTCTTCCATGAAATTCTCTTCATCCACTCAAATCCATATTGATCTCTATTTTCTCCAAATGCAGATGACATATGTAATTTGTTTCACAGGATTCAACAGTTAATTATGAGATGGGTGGTAATAATAACTTATTTGTAGAGAATTCTAAGGTTAAAAACACTTTCCAATATCGCTGTGATGTACAAATTTATTATCACCACTTTAAGGATGAGTAAGCTGAAACTAAGTCATTTAGTCATTCAGTCAATAAACATTTAGTACCTCCTTTGTGCCATGCACTGTGCTAGGCTCTGAAGGGACAAAGAAAAACAGTTTCTACCCTCAAAGAGCTTACAGTCTGATCTTGTAACTGAATAGGAGTTCAAAGATAGGTCCTTAGATTATAAATCTTATGCCTAGCTTTGCATCCCAAGTAAACATGAAATATTTTTATTGTCATTCCCATTATTCACAAATGATAGTTGTAATGTGTTTTAGAAAAAAAACAAAGTCAGTGTTAACAAGCACTAACAAGTAATCTTGTTAATTGCTAAAATGATAAAACTTCTAGTTTTTTAAAGCTTTGATAATGTAGAGGACTACGTTAACTGAGGTAGAGGGAAACCATTATATCCTAGGTACAGAATCAAAATGATCAAAATAATATTAATAACTTATTTTATACCAGCAGGTGTTAGTCATATATTGTTGCTGATATTCATCCTTCATTTTCCATAAAACCAATGATATCATGAAGGTGATGACTAGATCTACTCATGAATTGAATTTAAGTGAGGCTCAGGTATATAAAGTCATCACCCTCACTCTCTCTTCCAGAGTCATTAGTCCAATGGCAAGACAAAAGTCAGGTTGACTGCTTGATGGCATAGGTTGCAGCTGATGATGTTGTCATCTTCAATATCCAACCAAGTTCTAAATGCTCTGCAGTGCCTGCATGAGCTTCAGCATGAGCTCTTCAGCTGCCTTCATGGCTGTTGGGAAAAAATTGTTCTCATCTGCCCATTCTGCTGGGAAAAGTATTCATGATTGGGATAGATATTCCCCTAATTCACCAGTGGGTTTTAGCTTCTCAGCTACCTCATTCACTGAGACAGTCCAAGGTGTGTAACCACTATGCATGGCCACAGCTTTTTTGGAGCCAGAGCTGAGAAGTGGGTGGCAAGTGGACAGCAAAGGGAGATGAACAGCTAGCCCTAAAAAAGGGCTCCTTACTTCATATCAGAGGTGCTAGTCCTCCTTAAACACCCTATTTAAATAATTTAAATAAATAAATAAAAATAAATTGAATAAATAAATTTAAATGAATAAATAATTTTTAATAAGGGATTTAATTAGCAATTTAACACGTTGTAAATGGAGGGTAGGTTTGAGCCTAGATATAGTTTAAGTCCTTCGTGATGTGAAAGGGATGTGAGTATGACTCGAAAGCAGGTTATCTAGAGCAGAACCAAGAGATATTATATGATAATCAATTGTGAAGGACTAAACTATTATCATCAAAACAAGATTCCAAGAGATCTTCACAGGAGTCATGATGAAAAATGTTATTCCATAGTCCAAAGAAGGAAATGTTGGAATCTACAAATCAAAACATGCTATTTTCACTTTATTTCCTTTATGGTACTTTTTTTACTGTATGTGTGATTTGTCCTCTGTCATGGCATAGGGAGTCTGGACATATGTATTGCATGAAAACACTGGTATAATCTCTATCAGACTATTTTGGGGGAGGAGGGAAAGAGAGAAAGGATATGAATTAGAAAATATCAGAAAACAATCAACAAAATTTGTTTCTACAGGTAATTTTGTAAAAGTAGATTATCTGAAAATTATCAAAGGAGACAAAGGATCCTTCCTACAATATGGTTCTGCTACTAGGAGACTCAGGGTTCCATAGCACTTTAAGCTATATAGCATGTATTCTTTACAATAATCCTATAAAGTTAGTAACAGATACATGATTGTATCCATTTTCTAGATGGGGAAACCAAAGCTAATCAAGGTAAAGTCATTTGCCCATGGATACATATCTCCCAAAGAGGAGAGCCAGAATTTAAACTCAAGTCTCTCACTTTACTTCTTTGTAGAACTGGTAAATTGAATCATATAATTCTTTTTTTTTTTAGGTTCCATCCTTTTAAACATTATTTTATTTGGTGGTTTTCATACATTATTCACTGGAAACAAAGATCATTTTCTTTTCCTCCCCTCCCCCCTGCCCCCCTCCCCCACCTTTCCCTCTCCCATAGCTGAGGTATGATTCCACTGGTTATCACATGTGTTCTTGACTCGAACCCATTTCCCTGTTGTTGGAATTTGCATTATAGTGTTCATTTAGAGTCTCTCCTCCATCTTATCCCCTCCAACCCTGTAGTCAAGTAGTTGCTTTTCATCGGTGTTTTTACTCCCATAGTTTGTCTTCTGCTTGTGGGTAGTATTTTTTAGATCCCTGCAGATTGTTCAGGGATTGCATTGATACTAATGGAGAAGTCCATCACCTTCGATTGTACCACAATGTATCAGTCTCTGTGTATAATGTTTTCCTGGTTTAATCATATAATTCTTAAGAGCCAACCTAGCTCTGACATTCCATGGGCAGTTACTTATTTGTTGGGGTATCTAGAATGGAAACACCCACAAGTGAGGTCTCAGAATGAAGTTGACCCTGTCATTCTGCAACTCCCTGCCTAGTTTTTTGTAGTTATTTTCCAAAGAACTGCAATGGTGACCTTGCAGAAAATCTTTCATGAGGTTTTATGTGATCAGAAAGCAATCTGTTGAAATGGACCATCCAGAAGATTCTGTCTTCCTGATGCTGATTTCTGAGCACGTGTGCCCTAGATACCAACAGCAGGAGAGATAGATCAGTGTGAAGAAGAAATAACTAAGTTCAATGGCATTTACAGGTATGTGTACAACAGTAAAAAAATTATATATATATATATGTGTGTGTGTGTGTGTGTGTGTGTGTGTGTGTGTGTGTGTGTGTGTTTAAAAGCACTCCTTACCACAACAAGCAAACAAATTTGTTTTCCTTCCTTTTTGAAAGCAATATGACTAAAGGTATTGCCATTATTAATTACTGATATTATTAATGATTGAAATAGTGGCAGTAATTGTGATTATGTTAATTATTAGTAATTAAAGAATAAATTTGCTAACATTCTGTATCTCATTTGGTCCTAGTGAAAAATATCAAAAATACAAGTCCAAAGGAACGAATGCTCATTTCCTTGGTTTGAATCTCTGTAATTTCTTTGCAGAAGATCTTTGTGTAAAATAATATTTTTGGCAGATCAATTTTTAGACTTTTTTAAGCTTTAAAAATATAGGTGCTGATTGATCTTCATGTACCATACATGATACTGATTTGTATTTTTCCATAAATGTAAGCTGGATGGATTGATATATGAATAATTGAGTCTTGAGTAATAGGCACCTACAGAAGACAATCTGCACATACCTATTAAGTGTACCTTGTATAAACCTGAGCTCAGCACAATAAAGTATTTAATAAATACTTAATGCTGCTTGACCAACTCTTGGAGAAAGAATGTTTGATTCTGAATCAGAATCCCAAGTTTGTCAGTGATGTTCCATGTGAGCTTTCTCTTTTGATTTTCTTTTCTGTAAAAGTAAGAGGTTGGAATAAATTATTTCAAAGGTTCTTTCAACTCTAAATTCATGGTGATGTGGATAATGACAACTGAGACCAGAGTATACTGTTCTAGTCCTACTCACTTAGTAAGAATCCTGACCTTAGAAGGAGCTGGGTTGGAAACCCAATTTTGCCTCTTATTGCCTGTGAGACTTTGGGCAAAGTCCTCTGTCAATTTCTTTGACTGACAGGTGATAGGTCTTGATTGGATGGACTAAATGGTCTGTATGATCCTATGATCTTGAGAAAGTCATTACATCTCTTTCTTAGTTTTTGTCTGTGAAAAGAATGGATTAAACTCAATAGCCATTAAGACTCCTTCCAGTTTTAAAATACAATAATTCTAAGAAAAAAATATTTTTTAATGAAGTTAGTAATCCCTCTAAAGAATTAACAATGGAAAGTTATTTGTGGTCTTGTCCCCTGCTCAGTATATATACACATATATCCACGTAATTCCACACACACACAAATATATTATGTCCATACATATATAAAGGTCACAGTTTTGCTAGTTTTGCTTAACCATTTCTTTTGTTACAAGAAACCTCTCTTGGTGTGTGTGTGTGTGGGAGGTAATAATCTGTAAAATTTTGTAACATAAAAAGACAAATCAATAAAATTTTAAAAGAAGAGCAAATTGATCTCATCTCTCCAAGTAGACTATCAATTCCTTGAGGGTTGGCATCATGGCTTGTACAATAGCTCTCTTGTATCTTCTATGCCCACTGATATAATGTTCAATAAATATTTTTAATTGATTCATATTGATCCTAGTAAATTACTTTTAAAAAATTCAACCAAATGACTAAATGAAAGAGTGAGCTCAGATGTTCCTGTTGCTGCAGAGTATTTGGGTCTCTGTAGGTGAAGATTTTATGGATGAAAGGCATCATAAAATTATATGTTGCCATTATTATTTTATTTGATTGATGCCTTTCATTTTTATATCACCATCACTTTCTAATATTCCTCCCAAAGAACTTTCCTTTGCAATAAAGAAAAACAGTTAATCAAAAAAACAAACAAAAGCTACAATATATCAAACCACATCTAGTAGTATATGCATCATTCCACACCTGTATCCTACCTTCTTTCTATCAAGAGAAGGAAGAATGATTTATCACTGGAAATCTAGAATCAAGACTGAATTTTGGTCTTCAGTCACTAGAATTTGAATTCTAATATTTTATGCCATTGTTCTTTACAGCATGCAAAGCCAAATTCTTCACAGTCATTTCTCTCTCCTTCCCCTCTCCTTTAAAAGCATAGTAGGCACAAATATAGGGAATAGACGAGTGATTTTATTGTTATAGAAAACTTTCAGATGAAGAATCTACCAATGCAGTTTGGCACTTTTTTTTGCAACTTAGAGTCTTAGACAGTTGTCTAAAATGCTGACGTTAAGTGACTTGTGCAGGGTCACACAGTCAGTTCATGTCAGAGGTAGAATTCGAACACAACAACTTCTAGGTTTTAATTTTAATGCCCAATTCTCCAACTACTATACCAAGAATCTGCCTCTCAAATAGCATGTAACTGGCCTTAAGCAACTTTAGGAAAGGATTCAAGTCCGATGATATTTTTTCTGATTATTTTTATGTATGGAATTTGCCCTGTTGTCCAAATTATATTGTTGTTCTATATGGACAGGACTAATGTGCTGAATTCTGAGCACTGTGGCATTTATCATCTCTGGTGAGAATTTTCAGGGATTCAATAAATGTCGGCTGTTGATTGACATATACATAGGACTGACACAGGAGGACAGGCATCCTCATTATTTCTTTCTAATGGCCAATGTCTGTATTAGGTATTTGAGTTTCCTTTATTTTTATTAAGGCTGGGTTTAAATTTTTAGGTCAGTTTCTTAATGATGGTTTTATTAAAACTACTCATAAGTCCTCTTTCAGAACCTGTATATATTTTAATTATGGCCACTTCTATTTAAGCCTTCCATTGTATTTTAACATGCCTGCTTCATGGCTTACTGCTAAGTAGTCTTGGGGTCAAGCTTAATGCAGACTTGCAGTAAATTACACTTCTTCAATTGCACTCTCAATACACCTCAATCACAAGTCTTCTACGAAATCTGCCATTCCCACTAATGACACATTTCACATTCTACTCAGTCGCTTTCTCACCCAGGTCTATTCAAGGCTAGCATTCAGCAAATGGCTCAATTAGGACTGACTTAAGGATGTTTCTGGCAGATATTTGGGGAGGGGGAAGGGGAAAGAGATAGAAAAACGTGTGGCTTTCTTCAGCTTAAGAACATTCACATGCTATTTGGCTGAATAATTTTTTTTTCATGAAAATCAGATTACAGAAAGGGCCTAATGAGTTATCAGAAGTTCAAGTGTGCCCCTAGTTAGGGAGGAGAAGAGAATGTCTTAATAAAAGAATGAAGGTCTAAAAATACCACAACAGAGGAAGCATCAGGATATGACAATTTTGCTGACTAGTGGGGGGGTAGGAAGGGTGGGTCCACCCTACCATCCTTGTCAATAAAACATAGGGTCTGCTAGAGGAATGGGATAATAGAATCATGGAATTTTAGAGATCAGAGTTAGGAAAGAGAACCCAGAATTAAAGCACATGCCAGAAATAATTATTTTAGTTTTACTTTTTAAAGCTGTGCATGTGTCTGTGTAGACTTGTTATCTTTCTCTGATTCATCATGGAGGTAAAATTGGTTTCCAAGTCATTAGTAATAATTTTGTGCAAGAGATTGGCTTAACCTTTCTACTCCATACCATTGACCCCCATTTAGCCTGTTGGATTATTGTGGTTTATATTTAATGGGCAATAGGTATGGAATTCCATTAGGGATCTGGATCAATGAGACCAATTTTGTATTGATTTAATGATCTCGTTGATTCTTTGTAATTGAATGACATATGGGATTCAAAGGGGAGGGGGCAGCATGCTGTATTGAAAGATGGGTAATGTGAATTAAATTAAGCCTGGTGAGCTGCTTCCATAGAATCACAGAATTATAGATTTAGAATTAAAAAGGGAAATTAAAAGTCTAGCCAAATCATCTCATTTTACAGATGAGAAACATAAGATTCAGAGAAAAGTGACTTGATTACATTTATGCAACTAGTAAGGGTATAAAGTGATATTTGAACCCAGATCCCTTGATTCCAAATACATCACTTTTCCATAGTGTTCATCTATCTCTCTTTCCCATGACTGTATTCACAAAATCAGTCTGATGATGTTGTGGAAAGAGGTTCAGATGTGAAATCAGAAGATTCAGGAAGGAGCTCTGGCCCTAGCAACTAGTCATTTCACCTCTATAATTCAGTTTCCCTTGCTTTAAAAACAAAACAAAAACAAAAACAAAAACAAAACACTTAAAATTTCCTTTTAACTGACTCTCTGATCTCATTAGTGGAAAGAGTTTCCAATGATGAAGTTCCTTCTACCAAAGCAGATCAGCCCTAGCTATGTGATTTATAATTCTAGAGAGTTATCTGGGACATCTAACAGCTAAGAATGTTGTTTGGGGCTACCTAATCAGCATGTATTCAGAGGAGAATTTAAACTCAAGTCTTTCTAACTACAAGGTCAATTCTGTGGCTGATATGCCATACTGATGCTCAATAGTGACAACAATAAAAGTGATGTTGATAGCCATTTTTCAAATCCAATCTGTTCTCTGTGCCATGAGAAGAAAGACAATGATAAAGTAGGGGAACATTCACCAGGTGATGTATAGCAGAATCTTTTTTTTTTGTCTTGAGACCATTAAGGTAGCTGTGAAGGTCTAGTAGAAACTTAAAACATTGGTACCATCATCAATTTGATTAGCATTCTGGTCAGTGAGATGCCCCTGAGGGTCAAGTAAATAGGTTATGTAATATTAACTCAAAATCACCATGCTTTCCAACTGGAGCACGTGATATTTCCTCATGTTCTGATGCCACAAGAGAGAAAGTAAATGAACAAATCCAGAATACCAAAATCACACTTTCCAGAAATACTTTAGTATAAATGGTACTTATAAATGAAGGAGAACCACAGGTGTGCAAAAAATGAGTAACTTTCATTAGGCATCAGAATTATATCATAACAAAATTGGAAATAGACTTTAGCAGATTTAGGTAAGGGCTTCATATTGTTTTTATTGTCAGTGGTACCTCAGCTCTGACACCACAACATAGTGGTGGAAGGAGGTGGTAGAGGAAACTCATTCAAAAGAAAACTAAACTTCCAGGCTAAGATGGCCATAGAGTAGAAGGAACTTTACAATTCTTCCTACTTCTAATCAAAACAAAGTGTCTCAAAAGGAAAAAAGAAAAATCAGACAAGGGAAGGGGCTCTTCCAAGGGGCACAGCCTTGAAGATAGGCAGAATTTGGTCATTTTCATGATATAAGGGGGTAAAATTACACCTACCAAAGTGCAAGCTGATCACCCATCCCCAGCACCACCTACTGCACCAAAGTTAGAATGAGGGCTGGGGAAATCTTTAAATTCCCAGGGGATGGCTGAGGGTACCACAGTCTTACCCCTGAGGTTAGCACAGGGCCTTGGGAGCTAGACATGGGATCTGAGGCTGAGGAGGGGGGAGCAAGGAGCAAGGGCAGACCCAGGTTGGCTGTGCCGACCAGGGCTGGCCCGAGCAGACACAAAAGTGGCTGGAAAAATAGCCTCAGGGCAAGACTGTTTAAAACCCATTACACCAAGAACTGTCTGCCCACCTCACTCAAACTTCTGGCTGAGAAGTCAAGATAATACAGTGAAAAATATGAGCACAGCAATGTCTATGAACACAAAAGAACTTCAATCCACAAGTATCAAAAGAAAGAAAAAGCCCTTGATCCTGGATAACTTTTGTGGAGAAAAGGAACAGAGTACAGAGGCGACAGCAGAGTGACAAACAAGAAAATACATCAAAACTTTCCCCCCAAAATGGAAATTGGTCACAAGCTTTCTAGAAACTCAAAATGGAGTTCAAGAACCAAGTAAGAAAGATAGAACAAAAATGGGCAGAAAAGTAGGAAATAGAAATGCAAGTAATTCAAAAAGATAATAACAGTTTAAAAGACAGAATCTCTCACTTGGAAAAAGAAACACAGAAATCACATAAAGTAATAAGCAAATTGGAGAACAGAATTTACCTGCTGGAAGTCATGAAAAGCAGGATGGAACAAATCAAAAAAGGAAAATCAAAAGATCATTGCTGAAAACAAGTCGTTAAAGACTAGAATTGGGCAACTAGAAGCCAATGATCCCACAAGACTGCAAGAATTACTAAAACAAAACCAAAAGAGTGAAAAAATAGAATGAGAAATGAAATAGCTCACTGAAAAGACAATTGAACTGAAAAACAGGTCCAGGAGAGACAATTTGAGAATCATTGATCTATCTGAAAACCTAGAAAAAACCCAGAAGCCTTGACATCATATTACAAGAAATTGCCCAAGAAAACTGTCCTGATATTCTTGAACAAGAGGGTAAAATAGATATTGATAGATCACCTTCTACATTAAATCCTCAAAAGACAACCCCCAAGAATGTAATTGCCAAATTCAAGAGATTCCAAGCAAGGAGAAAATATTGCAAGAAGCCAGAAAGAGATAATTTAGATATCAAGGGGCCCCGGTTAGAATTACACAGGATCTGGCAGCTTCAACACTAAAGGATCCCAAGACTTGGAATATGATATTCAGAAAGGTAAGAGAATTGATTCTACAACCAAGGATCACCTACCCATCAAAACTGACTATATACTTCCAGGGGAAGTTATAGGCATTTAACAAAATAGAAGATTTCCAAGTATTCCTAAAGAAAAGACCTGAACTAAATGGAAATTTTCATATCCAAATTCAACATTCAAGCGAAACATGAAAAGGTAAACAAGAAAGAGGGGAAAATTTTTAAAGGACATCAGTAAGGTCAAATTGTTTATATTCCTATATGGAAAAATGGTATTTATAAGTCTCAAAAATTGTTTTCACTATCATAGTAGATAGAAGAATTATTCATAGGTAGAGGTTGGGATACAAAGTGGTTTAAAATGATATAAAAAAGAGGGGGAAATAGAAGATGGAACCAAGAGAGACTTAAAGGAAGAAGAAAAATAGGATAAATTATGCCACATAAAGAGGTGTATTGGAGGGGGAGGGGAAGAATACTATTATAAGAAGGAGAGGAAGAAAGTGGTAATATGTACTATTTAAATCTTATTCTTAATGGAACAAATTCTGAGAGGGAAGAGAATCTAGATCCATTGGGGTATAGAATTCTATCTTACCCTATAGGGAAGTTGAGAGGGAAAAACCAAGGTAGGGGGTGAGACACAGACTACCAAAAAGAGGGCGGGGGTAGGGAATTCAATAGACCTTAAAGAAAAATAAGAAGGGAATAAGAAGAGAGGGGGTTGGTTGGAAGGGATATAAAATGAGGGTAGGAATTAGAGGGGGACTGATTAAAAGCAAAATATTGGTGTAGAAGGAAATAGTGAAAGAAGAAAGGGCAGGACTAAAAGAGGAAATCAAAATGATGGGATATACATAGATGTTAATCATAACTCTGAATGTGAATGGGATGAACTCACCCATAAAATGGAAGTAAATATCAGAGTGGAATAGAAACCAAAATCCTACCATATGTTGTCTATAAGAAACACACACAAAGCACCCAAATTTCTAATAGAGAAACTAGGAGAATTGAAGGAAGAAATAGACAGTAAAACCATATTAGTGGGAGACTTAAACCAACCATTATCAAATTTAGATAAATCAAATCAAAAAATAAATAAGAAAGAGGTAAAAGAAGTGAATGAAATCTTAGAAAAATTAGAATTAATAGACATATGGAGAAAAATAAATAAGGACAAAAAGGAATACACCTTCTTCTCAGCACCACATGGCACATTCACAAAAATTGACCATACATTAGGTCACAGAAACATAGCACACAAATGCAGAAAAGCAGAAATAATAAATGCAGCCTTCTCAGATCAAAAGGCAATAAAAATAATGATCAGTAATGGTACATGGAAGACCAAATCAAAAACTAACTGGAAATTAAACAATACGATACTCCAAAATTGTTTAGTTAGAGAAGAAATCATAGAAACAATAATTTCATCGAGAAAAATGACAATGGTGAGACATCCTTTCAAACCTTTTGGGATGCAGCCAAAGTGGTAATCAGAGGTAAATTCATATTCCTGAGTGCATATATTAACAAACTAGGGAGAGCAGAGATCAATCAATTGGAAATGCAAATAAAAAACTCGAAAGCGATCAAATTAAAAAACCCCAGCAGAAAACCAAACTTGAAATCCTAAAAATTAAGGGAGAAATTAATAAAATCGAAAGTGATAGAACTGTTGATTTAATAAATAAGACTAGAAGTTGGTACTTTGAAAAAACAAACAAAATAGACAAAGTACTGGTCAATCTAATTAAAAAAAGGAAGGAAGAAAAGCAAATTAACAGCATCAAAGATGAAAAGGGGGACAGCACTTCCAATGAAGAGGAAATTAAGGCAATCATTAAAAACTACTTTGCCCAATTATATGGCAATAAATACACCAATTTAGGTGACATGGATGAATATATACAAAAATACAAACTGCCTAGACTAACAGAAGAAGAAATAGAATTCTTAAATAATCCCATATCAGAAAATGAAATCCAACAAGCCATCAAAGAACTTCCTAAGAAAAAATCCCCAGGGCCTGATGGATTCACCAGTGAATTCTATCAAACATTCAGAGAACAGTTAATCCCAATACTATACAAACTATATGACATAATAAGCAAAGAGGGAATTCTACCAAACTCCTTTTTTGACACAAACATGGTACTAATTCCAAAACCAGGCAGGTCAAAAACAGAGAAAGAAAACTATAGATCAATATCCCTAATAAATATAGATGCAAAAATCTTAAATAGGATACTAGCAAAAAGACTCCAGCAAGTGATCAGAAGGGTCATCCACCATGACCAAGTAGGATTTATCCCAGGGATGCAGGGCTGGTTCAATATTAGGAAAACCATCCACATAATTGACCACATCAACAAGCAAACCAACAAGAACCACATGATTATCTCAATAGATGCAGAAAAAGCCTTTGATAAAATACAACACCCATTCCTATTAAAAACACTAGAAAGCATAGGAATAGAAGGGTCATTCCTAAAAATAATAAACAGTATATATCTAAAACCATCAGGTAATATCATCTGCAATGAGGATAAACTAGATGCATTCCCAATAAGATCAGGAGTGAAACAAGGATGCCCATTATCACCTCTATTATTCGACATTGTACTAGAAACACTAGCAGTAGCAATTAGAGAAGATAAAGGAATTGAAGCATCAAAATAGGCAAGGAGGAGACCAAGTTATCACTCTTTGCAGATGACATGATGGTCTACTTAAAGAATCCTAGAGATTCAACCAAAAAGCTAATTGAAATAATCAACAACTTTAGCAAAGTTGCAGGATACAAAATAAACCCACAATAGTCATCAGCTTTTCTATATATCTCCAACACAGCTCAGCAGCAAAATCTAGAAAGAGAAATCCCATTCAAAATCACCTTAGACAAAAT
Source organism: Monodelphis domestica (assembly GCF_027887165.1). Taxonomy (NCBI): domain Eukaryota; kingdom Metazoa; phylum Chordata; class Mammalia; order Didelphimorphia; family Didelphidae; genus Monodelphis; species Monodelphis domestica. The sequence continues at coordinate 234,952,318 of NC_077231.1, read as the reverse complement.
AAAATACTTAGGAATCTATCTCCCGAGACAAACACAGGAACTATATGAACACTACTACAAAACACTCTCCACACAACTAAAACTAGACTTGAGCAATTGGAAAAACATTAACTGCTCATGGATAGGATGAGCCAATATAATAAAAATGACCATCCTACCCAAACTTATTTATCTATTTAGTGCCATACCCATTGAACTCCCAAAATATTTCTTTACTGATTTAGAAAAAAACCATAACAAAATTCATCTGGAATAACAAAAGATCAAGGATATCCAGGGAAATAATGAAAAAAACACATATGATGGGGGCCTTACAGTCCCAGACCTTAAACTATATTACAAAACAGCAGTCATCAAAACAATTTGGTACTGGCTAAGAGACAGAAAGGAAGATCAGTGGAATAGACTGGGGGAAAGAGACCTCAACAAGACAGTATATGATAAACCCAAAGATCCCAGCTTTTGGGACAAAAATCCACTATTCGATAAAAACTGCTGGGAAAACTGGAAGACAGTGTGGGAGAGATTAGGTTTGGATCAACACCTCACACCCTACATCAAGATAAATTCAAAATGGGTGAATGACTTAAACATAAAGAAGGAAACCATAAGTAAATTGGGTAAACACAGAATAGTATACATGTCAGACCTTTGGGGAGGGCAAAGACTTTAAAACCAAGCAAGACATAGAAAGAATCAGAAAATGTAAAATAAATAATTTTGACTACATCAAATTAAAAAGCTTTAGTACAAACAAAACCAATGTAACTAAAATCAGAAGGAAAACAACAAATTGGGAAAAAATCTTCATAGAAACTTCTGACAAAGGTTTAATTACTCAAATTTATAAAGAGCTGGGTCAATTGTACAAAAAATCAAGCCATTCTCTAATTGATAAATGGGCAAGGGACATGTATAGGCTGTTCTCAGCCAAAGAAATCAAAACTATTAATAAGCATATGAAAAAGTGCTCTACATCTCTTATAATCAGAGAGATGCAGATCAAAACAACTCTGAGGTATCACCTCACACCTAGCAGATTGGCTAACATAACAGCAAAGGAAAGTAATGAATGCTGGAGGGGATGTGGCAAAGTAGGGACATTAATTCATTGCTGGTGGAGTTGTGAACTGATCCAACCATTCTGGAGGGCAATTTGGAACTATGCCCAAAGGGCGACAAAAGAATATCTACCCTTTGACCCAGCCATAGCACTGCTGGGTCTGTACCCCAAAGAGATAATGGACACAAAGACTTGTACAAAAATATTCATAGCTGCGCTCTTTGTGGTGGCCCAAAACTGGAAAACGAGGGGATGCCCATCAATTGGGGAATGGCTGAACAAACTGTGGTATATGTTGGTGATGGAATACTATTGTGCTCAAAGGAATAATAAAGTGGAGAAGTTCCATGGAGACTGGAACAACCTCCAGGAAGTGATGCAGAGCGAGAGGAGCAGAACCAGGAGAACATTGTACACAGAGACTAATACACTGTGGTATAATCGAACGTAATGGACTTCTCCATTAGGGGCAGTGTAATGTCCCTGAACAACTTTCAGGGATCCAGGAGAAAAAAAAACACCATTCATAAGCAAAGGATAAACTATGGGAGTGGAAACACCGAGAAAAAGCAACTGCCTGAATACAGAGGTTGAGGGGACATGACAGAGGATAGACTTTAAATGAACACTCTAATGCAAATACTATCAACAAAGCAATGGGTTCAAATCAAGAAAACATCTAATGCCCAGTGGACTTACGCGTCGGCTATGGGGGGTGGGGGGGAGGAAAAGAAAATGATCTATGTCTTTAACGAATAATGCTTGGAAATGATCAAATAAAATATATTTAAAAAAAATAAGCATATGAAAAAGTGCTCTACATCTCTTATAATCAGAGAGATGCAGATCAAAACAACTCTGAGGTATCACCTCACACCTAGCAGATTGGCTAATATGATAGCAGGGGAAAGTGATGAATACTGGAGGGTATGTGGCAAAGTAGGGACATTAATTCATTGCTGGTGGAGTTGTGAACTGATCCAACTATTCTGGAGGGAAATTTGGAACTATGCCCAAAGGGTGACAAAAGAATATCTACCATTTTATCCAGCCATAGCACTGCTGGGTCTGTACCCCAAAGAGATAATGGACAAAAAGACTTGTACAAAAATATTCATAGCTGAGCTCTTTGTTTTGGCCAAAAATTGGAAAACGAGGGGGATGCCCATCAATTGGGGAATGGCTAAGCAAATTGTGGCATATGTTGGTGATGGAATACTAAAAGGAATAATAAATTGGAGGAATTCCATGGAGACTGGAACAACCTCTAAGAAGTGATGCAGAGTGAAAGGAGCAGAACCAGGAGAACATTGTACACAGAAACTAATACACTGTGGTATAATCGAATGTAATGGACTTCTCCATTAGGGGCGGTGTAATGTCCCTGAACAATCTGCAGGGATCTAGGAGAAAAAACACTATTCATAAGCAGAGGATAAACTGTGGGAGTAGAAACACCGAGAAAAAGCAACTGCCTGACTACAGTGGTTGAGGGGACATGACAAAGGAGTGACTCCAAATGAACACTCTAATACAAATACTAACAACATGGCAATGGGTTCAAATCAAGACATATATGATACCCAGTGGAATCACGTGTCGGCTACTGGGGGTGGGGGAGTGGGGAGGAAAAGAAAATGATCTTTGTCTTTAATGAATAACACTTGGAAACAATCAAATAAAATATTATAAAATAAAAAGAAAGAAACACACACAAGGCAGGTAGACACACACAGGGTAAAAGTAAGAGGCTGGAGGAAAATCTATTGGCTATCAAATGAGAAAAAGAAATCAGGAGACTCAATCATGATATCTGACAAAGCCAAAGAATAATAGATCTGATTAAAAAAGATAGGGAAGGTAATTATATCCTGATAAAAGGCAGTATGGAAAATAAGGAGAAACTAGTGAAGTTTAAGGAGGAAATAGATACTAAAACTATAATAATGGGAGACTTGAACCTTCCTTTATCAGGTCTAAATAAAGCAAACCAAAAAATAAATAAGAAAGAGATAAGAGATATGAATGAAATCTTAGATAAAAATTAGAGTTAATAGGTATATGGAGAAAAATAAATAGGGTCAAAAGGGAGTACACCTTCTTTTCAGCAGCATGTGGTACATTCACATAGATTGCCTATGTACTAGGGCATAAAAACATGGCAAACCAGTTCAAAGGAGCAGAATTAATAAATACAACCTTTTCAGATCATAATACAATAAAATAATAATTAGTAAGGGTACATGGAAAGGCAAATGAAAAATTCATTATAAATTAAATAATACCATTCTCCAAAATTGGTTGGTTAAAGAATAAATCATAGAAACAATTAATAATTTAATTGAAGTGAATGAAAATGAGGAGACGTCCTATCAAAATCTATGGGATGCAGCCAAAGCAGTGCTGTGAGAAACTGATTATCACAAAGGAGAGATTTGCAAGCAGATGAAAGGAATGGAACCTTAATGGACTGCCAATCAAGGAGAGAAGGAAAGATTCCAAAGAAGAATCTGGTCAGGAGTGAGGCAGTTAAATAAGCTAGCACCTGAAACTGGTCATTCATCTCTTTCCTTTTGAACTCTGAGGAAGGATCTGGCAGATAGACTGCTCTGTATTCCTAGCTATTGACTTCACATTGTAAGATTGAAGTATAGCTCTGAATATCCTTTCAGTTCATCAATAATATCTCCTTAAAGACAAATCGCTTTACTTTCCTATATTGAACTTATAGAAAATTAGGAAGATCCTAATTCCTCTTCCCTCTCCCAATTCCTTAACCTTCCTTCTTGAAAATAAATCTGTTTTACAAGATACTATAGCGTGTAATTAGTCTTTTAAAAGCTGCTGTCAACCACCATCTGAAAAGAGCTGTTAAGACCAACTGAGAGTGAAGGACAGTGTGAAGATTGGATTTAGCTATCTTCTGATTATAACAATGAAGATACTTAGCTCTTCCTTTATTGTGAAGATTAAATTGTAATCCCCTGGTTGTAACAATGAGGGTACTTAGCTCTTCCTTTATTGGGAAGATTGAATTGTAATCCACAATCTATTTTTAGATTTTAATCCCCAAAAGGAGATAACTCAGTATTTTAAGTAGATTTACCCATTTTAAGTACAAAAAGGTATTAAGTAACAACAAAAGGTGAACTAATCAAAAAAAGGTGTTAAGTAACCAAAAAAGGTATAATCTAACCAAAGAAGGTGTAAACTAAATAAAGAGTGAGCACTTTTGGAGAAAAGTGTCTGCTGTATTGGTAGACATGAAATTTAGGGGAGGTGACACAAGAGAAAAAAGATCTTTAAAAAGAGGATCAGAAACCAGAAGAAGATTCATTTGATTAGATATTCAATTTGAGATTTGAGTTGGATGGAGGATCTCTGACTCAGAGTGGGACTGGAGGATCAGCTTCTTGAGATATTTTATTCCATATTCAATTAGAGGAGATCAAAGAGCTCTCTGACTCCAATTAGAGACTGGAAGACAGACACTTGAGGAGTGACCAAAAGACAGACACCCAGACTTCTTTCCATTTAGACTGTCACTGTTGGTGAGTGAAAGGCTGACTTAGTGACCCTGCCTATCATCTTGAAACTCTCTTCCCCTGGCTGGGGCTTAGAAATTCTAACTGGTATCAGTGGAAGCCAGAGCTCTCTTGCTCTCTCTCTCTCTTTACTTTTCTTTCTTCTTTAATATCTTCCCTATATTGTAACTAAACTAACATAAGTCCCATTTACTTTACTAATTCATTTTGGGATTTAGAAATTATATCCCTGAAGACCACATATATAAATATTCAGAGTCCAACCACAGTTTAAATTTAACAACAGGAAGTTGGGTGGGGGAGGAGTAATAATCCCAGCTTCTCCTCTAACCTAATGTCTAAGAGTCAATGCTCCAGCACTTCTCTTACTTGAAATACCCTAGTTGAAGAGCCTCTATTACAGTACTCAGGGGAAAATTTATATCCTTGAGTACATATATAAACAAAACAGAGAGGGAAAAGGTCAATTAATTGGGCATGTAAATTAAAAAAAACCTAGAAAGAAAGCAAATTAAAAATCCCCAAATAAAAACCAAATTGGGAAATCCTAAAAACTAAAGATGAAATTAATAGATTGAAAGTAGAGGAACATTTGAATTAATAAATAAGACTAGGAGCTGGTATTTTGAAGAAAAACAATAAAATAAAGTAATGATTAATCTAATAAAAAAGGAAAGAAAACCAAATTAATACTATCAAAGATGAAAAGGGTGACCTCACCTCTAATGAAGAGGAAATTATGGTAATTATTAAGAACTATTTTGCCTAATTATATGGAAACAAATACAGAAATCTAGGTGATATGTATGAATATTTACAAAAATATAAACTGCCGAAATGAACAGAAGAGGACACAGAATACTTAAATAATCCCATATCAGAAATAGAAATCAAACAAGCCAACAAAGAACTCCCCAAGAAAAAAATTCCCTGGGTCAGATGAATTCAGTAGTGAATTCTATCAAATATTTAAAGAACAACTAATCTTAATATTATACAAACTATTTGACAAAATAAGCAAAGAAGGAGTTCTACTAAATTCCTTTTATGACACAAATATGGTACTGATTCCAAAGCCAGGCAGACCAAAACAGAGAAAGAAAAATATAGAACAACTCCTTAATGAACATAGATGCAAAAATTTTAATCGAATACTAGCAAAGTCTCCAGCAGGTAATCACAATGATTATTCACTATGATCAGGTGGGATTTATACCAGGAATGCAAAGGTGGTTTAATATTAGGAAAACCATCCACATAATTGACCATATCAACAACCAAACCAACAGAAATCCAATGATTATCTCAATAGATGCAGAAAGAGCCTTCCACAAAATATAACACTCATTCCTATTGAAAATACTAGAAAGTATAGGAATAGATGGGTCTTTCCTAAAACTTATAAACAGTACATATCTAAAACCATCAGCAAGCCTCATCTGCAATGGGGATAAAGTAGAAGCTTTCCCAATAAGATCAGAAGTGAAATAAGGATACCCATTATCACCTCTATTATTTAACATTATATTAGAAAAACTAGCAGTAGCAATTAGAGGGGAAAAAAGAAATTGAAGGTATTAAAATAGGAGACTAAGCTATCACTCTTTGCAGATGATATGATAATCTACTTAAAGAATCCTAGAGAATCAACTAAAAAGCTAGTGGAAATAATCAACAACTTTAGCAAAGTTGCAGGATACAAAATAAATGCACATAAATCATGTAGCAAAAGCATTTTGATGTTTCCAGCACAACTCAGCAGCAAGAGTTAGAAAGAGGAATTCCATTTAAAATCATAGTAGACAATACAAAATATTTAGGAATCTATTTGCCAAGACAAACACAATAATTATATGAACACAACTACAAAACACTTTCTACACAATTCAAACTAGATCTAAACAATTGGAATAACATTAATTGCTCATGGGTAGGGCAAGCTAACATAATAAAAATGACAATCCTACCCAGATTAATTTACTTATTCAGTGCCATACCTATCAAACTACCAAGTAACTTTTTTATTGCTTTAGAAAAAATTATAACAAAGTTCATTTGGAAGAACAAAAGATCAAGAACACCAAGGGAAATAATGAAAAAAAGTGAAGGATGGAGGCCAGATTTTAAACTGTACTTATAAAGCAGTGGTCATCAAAACAATATTCTACTAGCTTAGAGATAGAAGGGTGGATCAATGGAATAGCCTTGGGGTAATGGCTTCAGCAAGTTAGTGTTCATTAAACCCAAAGATCCCAGCTTTTGGGACAAGAACCCACTATTTGACAAAAACTGCTAAGAAAATTGGAAAACAGTATGGGAAGAATTAGGTTTAGATCAATATCTCACACCCTATATATCAAGATAAATTCAAAATGGGGAAATAACTTAAAAATAAGGAAGAAAATTATAAGTCAATTAGGTGAACATAGATTAGTATACCCATCAGATCTATGGGAAAGAATTTAAGCCCAAGCTAGAAGAAGATAATCACAAAATATAAAATGAATAACATTGATTACATTGCATTAAAATTTTTGTACAAACAAAACAAATGCAACAAAAATTAGATGGGAAGCAACAAATTGGGGGGAAATCTTTATAACAAAATCCATTGGCAAATGTCTAATTTCTCAAAAATATAAGGGACTAAATTAATTGTACAAAAAATCAAGCCATTCCCCAAATGATAAATTGACAAGGGACATGAATGGACAGTTTTCAGATAAAGAAATGAAAAGTATCAATAAGCACATGAAACAGTGTTCTAACTCTTTTTATAATTAAAGAAATGCAGATCAAAACAACTCTGAAGTCCCATCTCACATCTAGTAGGTTGGCTAATATGACAGCAAAGGAAAGTAATAAATTCTGGAGAGGATGTGGCAAAATTGGGACCTTTATTGCTGGTAGAGTTGTGAATTGATTCAACCATTCTAGAAGGCAATTTGGAACTATGCCCAAAGAATTTTAAATATCTGCCTTCCCTTTGACCCAGCCATACCACTGCTGGGTTTGTATCCCAAAGAGATAGTAAGGAAGAATACTTGCACAACAATATTAATAGCCGAGCTCTTTGTGGTGACAAAAATTGCAAAATGAGAAGATACCCTTCAATTGGAGAATGGCTGAACAAATGGTGGTATATGTTGGTGATGGAATACTATTGTGCTCAAAGAAATAATGAACTGCAGGAATTCCATGTGAACTGGAACGACCTCCAGGAATTGATGCAGAGCAAAAGGAGAAGAATCAGGAGAACATTGCACACAGAGATTGACACAGCACAATCGAACATAATGGACTTCTCTACTAGCAGCAATGCAATTATCAAGGACAATTCTGAGAAACTTATGAGAAAGAATGCTATCCACACCCAGAAAAGGAACTGTGGGAGTAGAAGCAAAGAAGAAAAAAACATTTCCTTGATTACATGGTTCAATGGGTATATGTTTGGGGATGTAGACTCTATATGATCATTCTAATGCAAATATTAATAATATGGAAATAAATCTTGATCAATGATACATGTAAAACCCAGTTAAATTGCTTGTTGGCTATGGAAAGGTGGAGGAAGGAAGGGAGGGAATGAATAAGAATCATGTAACCATGGAAAAATATTCTAAATTAATTAATTAAATAAATAGACTTTTAAAAAAAATCCTACAAGTTCAGATTAGATGAAATAAAAGATGAAGTCAATGACCTGACAAAATTGTAAGTGGGTAAAGTTGAAGACTTTGAAATCAATGAAAATGAAAATCTTTACTGATCACAAATTCCACAATTTGTACCTAATGATGAATCAAAGAAATGGATTAAAGAATAAAGAATTAAAGAAAGTGGATTAAAGAAATACTATTAGTAATTCCAAAGATTTTTAAAATGAGATGTCATGGGGGGAAGCTGGGTAGCTCAGTGAATTGAGAGCCAGTCCTAGAGACGGGAGGTCCTAGGTTCAAATCTTGCCTCAGACACTTCCCAGCTGTGTGACCCTGGGTAAGTCACTTGACCCCAATTGCCTAGCCCTTACCACTCTTCTGCCTTGGAGCCAATACACAGTATTGACTCCAAGAGGGAAGGTAAGGGTTTAAAAAAAATGAGATGTCATATTTAAGTTGGAATTAAAAAAACAGGCTGTGAGTTTAATGTTATTAATCCAACTAGCAAATGAATTATATCAAGAGAGTAAATTTTTTTTAAACTCTGGCATTTGTTATTTGAATATATTCTCTTATAATATTTAACAGAGGGTATGAAAGTATTTCAGGAACTGTATATGCCACATATATGTGAGTTGTTGGTATAATTAAAACCATGAGTGTAAAGGTAAAGGTTTCATAGAATACTTTCAAGGATTAGCATGAAATGCCAACATATTAATAAAAACTTGAGAGAGTTATTGAAGACCTCTCTAAAGCCATTTAAAGATCACATTATTATCTCCTTAATATGAGCATTTGAAAACCTGAATACAATAATGTCCAATTAATGGTAACAGATATTTGGAACAGAATTAGGAAACATAATTATATCAAAAATTCTGGATTTCCTTTGCAACTGAAAGCAAATGCCAAATGGTAAAGGGGTACAAGGTTTAAAAGGTTAAGGCATCAAAGCAGTGCAAAGAAAAAAATAAATGTCAACATCCATCAAAATCTTTACAATCAGGATTTGAGAAATGAAGCAATTAAAAGGGAGAGAGAACTCCTAGAGGAGGAAGATGTGAAAAATTTATCATCTCTATGGTTTCAAGAAGTTCAAAATAAAACATGGTAGTATACTAATGAATGTTTAACAAGCAGCCTTCTGAAAACTCACATGATGCGAATAAGTTTAATAGCATGATTAGCATTTATCCATCACTTCATTAAATTTAGACAATCAAAAAATTTTGTCAACCTCTGATTTTGTGGCATTTGCCATTAACAATTGGCTCTTGTGGACTGGTACAAACTGGCTCCAGCATACCTCTAAAAGAAGAAAAAAAATACTCTTTTAATACAAGGGACAACAGAGTAATTCAAGTCAATGGAAGTGATTGATGCCCTAGATTTTCTGCAAAAGCTGGATAATGGTGAATCCAGGTAAAATTCATAACTATTATTTCAAACTTCATAGTGGTTCATGAATTACAGGTAAAGGAGTTTTTCAGCTTACCCTCAAACACAAACTTGACTCCACCTTTCTTAATAGAAGGCCTCTTACATTTACAACCGAAAGGTGACAAGCACTTACTCCTTCATACAGAGACATGTTTATAAATTCATGTACTTTGTCCAAAGTATATATTATATATTACTAGAAAAGAATCTATAATCATTTGCTGAAAAACAACATATTGATTGAAAAATGAAAAGATCATATCAAGAATTCCATGGGTAAAAAGAGTGACATGTTATTAATTTGATCTTGAAAGTAGTATAACATTTCTCCTGGAATAATTGATGATTTCAAATAATTTTATTAAGCTAAATGTTCGTGTCTTCATTTATTGCTCACAATGTTTCCATTTCTGTGTACAATGTTCTCCTGCTTCTGCTCATGTCTATCTGCATCAGTACATGGGGGTCTTTCCAGTTTGTATAGAAATCAAGCAGTTTATCATTCCTTACAGCACAATAGTATTCAATAACCACCATATACCGCAATTTGTTCAGCCATTCCCCAGTTGAAGTACACCCTTTCATTTTTCAATTTTTTTTTGCCATCACAAAGAGATAGCTATGAATATTTTTGTACAAACATTTTTCATTATTATCTCTTTGGGGTATAAATCTAGTAGTGGTATAGCAGGATTAAAGAGTATGCAGTCCTTTAAAGCCCTCTGGACATAAATCCAAATTGCCTTCCAGAATGGTTGAATCAATTCACAACTCCACCAGCATCCCAATTTTAACACAACTCTTTCAACATTTATTATTTTCTTTTACTGTCATATTGGCCAATTTGTAGATGTGAGGTGGTACCTCAGAGTTGTTTTGATTTACATTCCTCTAATCAGGAGGGATTTAGATAATTTTTTTCATGTGATTATTGATGGTTTTGATTTCTTCATTTGAAAACCGCTTATTTATATCTCTTGACCATTGAGGAATGGCTTAATTTCTTGTACATTTGAGTTAGTTCCTTATAAATTTGAGAAATTAGACCTTTGTCACAGATTTTTGTTATAAAAATTTCCCCCAGTTTATTACTTCCCTTCTAATTTTAGTTGCATTGGTTTTGTTTGTACAAAAACTTTATAATTTAATATAATTGAAATTATTCATTTTACATCTTGTAATGTTCTCTATCTCTTGCTTGGTCTTAAATTATTTCCTTTCCCATACATCTGACAGATATTTTATGCTCACCTAATTTACTTATAATTTTTTTCTTTATTGTTAAGTAATTTCCCCATTTTGAATTATCTTGATATAGGGTGTGAGATATGATCTAAACCTAATTCTTCCCATACTGTCTTCCAATTTTCCTAGCAGTTTTTGTCAAATAGTGGGTTCTTGTCCCAAAAGCTGGGATCTTTGGGTTTATTGAACACTAAATTGCTGAGGTCATTTCCCACAAGGCTATTCCATTGATCCACCCTTCTATCTCTAAGCCAGTACCATATTTTTTGATGATCACTGCTTTATATTACAGTCTAATATCTTGTACTGCTTTATATGAAATTCTCAATGTACAACAAGAAATGATAGGGACTGGAAGTTTGAATTGAAGTTTGAATTGGAGTTTGAATTCAGAGGTCAAAATTACCCAATTAAGGGAAGAAGTATATGATAACTATATTAACAGACAGTGGCATTCTTCTATCAATGCTGAAAGAGAAACCCGTGTTATAACAGTAAAAAACTGTATGTCAGTGTACTTGTACTTTTGAAATTGTAAAATAGAACATAACAAATTGTTAAGTATCCTAATTAAAAAAAAACATAAAAAATCAATGAAATATGAAAGCCACCACCTTAATACATCTATAGAAACATTAACTCTTTTGGGCCAAAAAGAGAATGACAACCTCCTAGACCATAATAAATAGGTAAAAAGCAACTACAAAAAATAATTTTAGAACAAAGAAATATAACTTAGTTACTAAGTCACAGTAAATGTTAGCAATAGGGGAATGCCATTATATTTGTCTAATGTAACTGAAACATATTTATTTTGGTACAGAGACTAAGAAACAACTAGCATCTGAAAATAGAATAAAAATGTATTCCATGGGCAACAACCACACAAACTCAGCCAACAATATGTTGACAACAAAACAATAAAAAATAGATTAGTCAAGTGGAATTGGTTATTGAAACAGAGGCAATGATAGCAATTCACTAGAAATACTAAAAGGATTATTCTTGAAGTGCTCAGATTTAGTGATCTATATAGATTATACAAAGAAATGGTAAAAAATGTGCAAAGTATCATTGCAAGTTGTAAAAATTTAGCACCCAACAAAATCTATCAGTTTATCACCAAAAAGTGGTGAAATTTTTTACATCAGAAACACATTCTCTTTCATGGATTAACAAATTATAAATACTCATGTTACAAATATAGATCTTCATATGCCCTGGGGAAAGCAACCAATAGATTCTGGGGGATGACAACACCAAAAAAGTAGCTAAAAATGGAGGATAGGAGGAAAGCCATCATAAGGTACTCAATGTGGACTCATGATGTTCTGTAGAAATCAAGCAAAATTACTGGTGAGAATAGTTACCTGAAAGGTTCTGAATATTCAAAGTCCCATACAAAGGAAGGTTTGGGGATGAATTTACTGCTCCACCCTCCAGCTCTCCAATCATAGGCAGAAGGAGTTGACTAATTGTTGAGTATAAAGAACTGAGTTAATAAGCATAGTGATGAGATTTCAGGTAGACCAGTTTATCTTAGAGGAAGGCATGATGTTCTGGGAAGTGGAAAACAGACAGAGCAACTTATGGAAAATAGTGTTAGGATAACCTAGAGTTCATCCTTCATTTTTGAAGAGGGCCAATGACATCATGAAGATGATGTCTTGACATGCTCCAGTTGGATTTAAGTGAGGCAGAGTTGTACAAAGTCATCAACCTCACTCTCTTTTCCAGTCAGTAAAGTCCATTGTCAGGACAAGAGTCAAGTTGGATGGTGTTGGCCCAGGACACAGTTAAAAACAGCATCTTGGTATCTCCAATACCTGACCAAGCTTCAAGTGCTCCATAGCACCTGCTTCTGCCATCTTCATGGCTATTGGAATGAATTGTTCTCATTCACCTATTTTGCCAGGGGAAGTCTTCTTCATCTTCTTGGAGTAGTCATCTCTTCTAACTCACTGATAGATTAAGGAAACCTGGTTTCCTTAATATACTTCACTGTTTTAAGTTGGAAGGGATCTTTGAGGGAGCATCAAAGAGTGAGTTGGAAGGAATCACTGAGTTTAATCCCAATCCCCTCAAAACAAATTCTATCTTCTTTATGCCCTTCAACTTTCCAATGAAGCCAGGCCATTAGGAAAACTATAAAGGAAACAAAGTTTGTCTTTAATTTCCATAGACTTTTCCTACTTCTCTCAGGTTTCCTGATCCTAATGCTTCCAGTTCTCTACATTGCTAAAATAGTTCTCAAATTTACATGAATTTAAATGACTGATAGCTCAAAGCTCAAAGTCTTTAGGAACATGCACATACTGCCAAGGATCAAACAAAACCTTTTGCTAAAGAAGTGGTTCTTAATCTAGGATCTATGGACCCCTATGAACTTGGATGGGAAAAAGCACATTTTTATTTTCACTAACTGAAATTTGGCATTTATTTCAATTATGAATATGGGCAGCAAACATTGTTCCGAGAAAGGATCCACATGCTTAATTAGATTATCAAAGGAGTATAGCAGGAGTCATCTAGTAAATGTTTAATGATCAGCTCTCCAAAAAGAATAAAGGGGAAAAATACAACACACTTTAAAGTTTAATCAAAAATATTAACATTTTCCATCACTTTTTAAAGTCTAGAAATAAACAAAATAAGAAATTGTCTTAATTTGTAATGTTTACCTGTTTCTGAGGTATGGGTGCTTATGCTGAAAATTTAGCAATTAGTAATCTAGAGCTAGTAAGAACTAGCTCCAAGCCACATAAAGATTAAGTACTGTTGAATAAGAGTTGAAGCTATGAAAGTAGCTGAAATTTGGAGAGAATGGACATTAAAACAGTAATGCATCAATTAACAAATCTGACCCATAGATGGAAAGGGGCTGGAACAAGAGACTATCTCTTATCCAGTAAGGGAAATGAGGCAATTACACACGAACATAAATTGTAAAGATATAGAATAGCCAAGAACAGTAAAGATGATACTATGAAAGATCCTAGAATTGGAGAATATTTTTCAAATGTCCTTCTTGTTTTTGTTGTTCAGTCTTTTCAGTTGTGTCTCACTCTTATACTTTTAAGAATTTGAGAATTTATTTTAACAACATAGGGGACTGGGAACAGTGGGATCAGGAAACTTGAAAGATGTAGAAAAAGTCTATGGAAATTAAAGACAAACTTTATAGTTTTCCTAGGGCTGGCTTCATTTGAAAAGTTGAATTTTAACCTTCAATTCTCTTCATGACCTTATTTGGGGTTTTCTTGGCAAAAATACTGGACTAGTTTCACATTTCCTTCTTCAGCTCATTTTATAGATGAGGAAACTGAGGTAAACCGGGCTAAGTGACTTGCCCAGAGTCATACAACTAGTAAGTATCTGAGGTTAGATTTGAATTCAGAAAGATAAATCTTCCTGACTCCAGACCTGGCACTTGATCCATTGTACCATTTTCTTTTTATCCGTTGAAGTTAGATTTCCTGGATATAACTGGTTCAAGAGTATACAAAGCTAAAAGCTGTATAAATCTGAGTAAAAATGAGGTACAACCATAAACTGTTAAGACTAATTTGGGAGTATGATTTCTAACCAGGCTCTGGGAAATAGGTAGGAGGACCTTCTAAGCAACTTTTTGTACTTAATTTATATTGATGGGGATTCGTGGGTAACATTAGGCAAGAGCCCCTCCAATGCTGGCAATGAAAAGAAAAGACAAATCTTTCTCTTGTTGGTGACTGTGGTATAGAGAGGTGGTTATAGATTGATCTCATGTTGTCCATAAGGAAGAAATCTTCCCACAGGTGTATTTGGGATATGATAAACTTGAAAACTATCCCTTACTTCTAGTGATTTGCATTAGAACAAATTATATTGCCAGAAGCAACTTAGCAAGTCTTTCTAGCGATCCTGAAGTCTTTGGCATGAACTGAAGCTAAGATGGGCACAATTGTGGTCTTTATGACTGTTGGCAATAGGAAGTAGGAGTTTCAGAAGAATAAGCTTCATTTGGAAAGTCAATATCTGGTTAAGAAGATGATCTTTGAGAACAGGATTTATGCGTTTTGACTCCAGATTAAAATATAGAAATATATCTTCACTAAAATTCTTGATCATGGATGGAGATCTATTGAGACTTTGGTAAAAACACACACTTAGAAATCTGATCAAGCATTCTCTAAATTGAAAGTTGAGAGGGGCAAGGGAAAATCACCCCCATACATCTGCCATTACAGATGCCACAGAGAGTAGCAGGAATCATACTGGGTGGGTGGAGGTGAAGCAAAGAGACCACATATTTATAAAGCACCTCCTATATGCCAAGCATTATACTAAGCAGAGCTTTCTTAAGTGTTACTCCCTTCTACACACTCTTCAACTTGCCCATATTGACCCACTTGCTTTTCCTAGCTTACAACACTGAATTTCTCATCACCCTGTCTGTGCACTGACTGTAACTCATGACTGACATGGTATCATATCACCCCAGTCTCCTCAAATCTTTGGTCATTCCACCTTCTTCAGGAAACCTTAAACTAATATATATATATATATATATATATATATATATATATATATATATATATATATATATATACACTATAAGCTATTAGAGCCTTTTCCTTTAAAATTATCTTCTCCTCATTCTGTATTTATCTTGAATA
The DNA here is from genome assembly GCF_027887165.1 of Monodelphis domestica. Lineage (NCBI taxonomy): Eukaryota > Metazoa > Chordata > Mammalia > Didelphimorphia > Didelphidae > Monodelphis > Monodelphis domestica. The sequence goes on along the minus strand of NC_077231.1, from coordinate 234,936,705 downwards.
AACTTATTTTTATGTGTCTCTTTCATTGGAACATGGTGGCTATGTTAGTTATCTTCCAGTATTGAAAGTTCTAGGCTAAAGGAATTAGATATATTCTTTACATAACCAGAAGACAGATTTAAGTGGAAGTAGAAGAGACAAATTTAGGCTCAATGTCAGGAAAAAGGAACAATCAGATTTCTCCAAAAGTGGAATAAACTGACTGCCTCAAGTAAGTTCTCCTGAACTGGAAATCTTCAAGCAGACAATGGATGACTACTTGTTGGGTATGTTCTAGTAGTTACATCATGGCAGATTAATTCCTTTTGTGAGAAAGGGTAGTTTACTATACTGGTAAACAAGGGCATATGAAAGTACACCTGTATTTCAGTTAGCATTTGAAAAAGTTTGTCATGACATCCTGAAAGACAAGATGAAAAGTTATGATCCTAGAATCATGTTGATGAACCTATGGCATGCATGTAAGAGGGGGCACTCAGAGCCCTCTCTGTGGGCACACACACCATTGCCCCAGCACAGGGTTCACCAGAGTTTGTTATTGGAAAGCTAGAGGGAGGCAGGGCTGGGCTGTACCCCTACCCCTCGCATGAGGACATTTCTCACATCATCCACCCCTCTAAAAGGTTTGCCATAACTGATCTAGGATAAGGATAGTACAGTTGAATTCAGAACTGTTTCAATTGACTGAACCCAAAGAGTAATCTTTATCAGGTCTATGTTGCTTTGAACAGAGATTTTTTCATCAGAGTCCCAGAATTCTATACTATGCAACATATTTTAACAGTGACTTGGATGAAGACAATGATTGCATACTTATCAGATCTGTAGATGACATAAAGATACAGACTCAGGCTCTAAAAAGATCTCCCCATAGGTACCACCTCACACCTATCAGGTTAGCCGACATGACAGTGAAGAAAAGTGATAAATATTGGAGGAGATGTGGCAAAACTGGGACACTAATGCATTGTTGGTGGAGATGTGAACTCATCTAATCATTCTGGATGTCAGTAAAATTCTGCATACGCTTTGATCCAGTAATGCCACTACTGGGTCTATATCCCAAAGATATAACAAAAAAGAGGAAAGGACTTATTTGTACAAAAATATTTATAGCAGCTCTTTTTGTGGCAAAGAATTGGAAAATGAGGGGATGTCCATCCAATGGAGAATGGCTGATCAAATTGTAGTACGTGTTGGTGACAGAATACTATTGTATTATAAGAAATGATAAGCAAGATGATTTCAGAAAAAGTTGGAATGATCTGGGGTAACTGATACAGAGTGAAATAAGCAGAACTAGGAGAACATTGTACACAATAACAAGCAATATTGAAAGATGATCAGCTGTGAAAACTTGACTACTCTCAGCAATGCACTGATCTAAGATAATCTGAAAAGATTTATGATGGGGAATGCTATCCACTTCCAGAGAAAAAACTGTTGAAATCATCTTTCACATCAATGTATCTTTGGTCTTATATTGGGGTTTTGGTAATGTATGAGTGTGCTCTTACAACAATGACCAATATGCAAGTGTTTTATGCTTGACAATAAAAATAAAAAACATAAGTGTCTCAAACAATTCATAAAAGGCAAACTAAATCTAAAAATATGAATGTAATAAAAATTAATGCAGGGGGCAGTTAGGTCACTCAGTGTATGAAAGCGAGACCTTTTGATAGGAAATTCTGGGTTCCACTCTTCTGCCCTGGAACCAAGACATTGCTTCTAAGACAGAAGGTAAGGATTTAAAAATAAAAATAAATAAATGTAAAGTTTTATAATTGAATGCAAAAAGGAGGAAAAATTCCTATCCTACAGAACTATCCAAAAGTGGAAGGGACTTTTTGGGGGGGAATTATTGTGTTCTCCATCTCTGGGGGTCTTTAAATGGAAGTCCAGGGCCTTAGCTTCTCAACATTTTTCATTTATTTCCTTTGGGTTTACTATATCCCTTTCCTCACCACATTGACAGGAAAAGAACTAGAGATAATTGTATCTATCTAGGGATAGAGTAATTGTAGTATGGAATAATGAGAGAGTTAAAAACTTGTGTTCCCCAAGCAGAATTTTGCCCTTTGAAAATAATCACTTCTGTAGAACAGACTGCTTCTTGGTCACAAGCTGGACTCGATGACCTCTGGTACCCTTCCCAAATCTAAAATTCTGACATACAACTCCTTTGGTTTGGGCCATCCTGTTCCCTCTTTGTTCACCATGTTCCTAAAATGATGAAAAACATAAATTCACTGCAAAACCCTATCTAAAAAATCAATCTAGAGAAAAGATTGACCATGAAAGAGCAGCTTCTCCAGCAGTTGCTCTTGCTGCTAGGAATGAGGGAAAAGCTAGGCTAATTAAACAGAAGGTCACAGATTAGAAAGTCTCCATTGTCAAATGTTTCCCCAATGGTGTTCAGGATCCTCACTTCCTAGGAGTCTTGCCCAGTATATCTACTGAATTTACATTTGTCTTGGACATTCGTTCTATGTGGTGATGAAGCAGCTAGAAGATTTAAGTCATAGAGGACTAGAGTTAGAATCAGGAAGACCTGAGTTCAAATCCCATTTCAAAGATTTACTGTGTGATCCTGGATAAATCATTTAACCTCTCAGTCTCAGTTTCTTAATTTATAAAATGGAAGCTTGTTTGGACTCAGGTTAAGTAATATATAAAGTGCTTTATAAATATTAAAGCACTGTATAAAAACTAGATGTTATTATTTCCTGGCCCAGCTTTTTATTTTTAGTGCCATCTTTGATACTGACTCTTTGCATTAGTTTGTTTCCCATGCTTGTTGACTGTCTGACTTTACTTATTCTGTACCAAATTTGGATCTGTTGATCTTTGAGAAGGAGAAGGGAATGTATAGAATGCATAAGAATATGCCATGCCAACTTATAAAATAAGTTATAAATATTCCCATTCAACATATCAATGGCTAACAATTACTTCTCTTTTTCCTATCTTTTGTACTTCATCATCTCTAAAGGCTCCTTCTTTAAACTCTCCTGTCTCCAAATCCTTACTCCTTCCTTGGAATATCATTTTTTCCTCCTCTCCTTTGTCTGTTGAATCTCTACCCATCTCTTAAAATCCCACCTCAGATGCTACCACTTCCATGAAGCCTTCATGAATCCCTCATGATCTGAGAATGACCTTATTTCTCAAGTCACATACAAATCTTTGTTCCTGCCTCCTCTTGTGTATCATTTCCCCGCATTAGATTGCAAGCTTCTTGAGGGTAGAGGCTATCTTTCTGTTTATTAATTATATCCCCAGTGCTTAGAACCATGTCTGGTACATAATAGGTGTTTCATAAATGTTTACTAAATTGGATTGCATTCTGCTTTTCTAATGCACTGAAATAATATTACTAATTATTGTTATGTTTCTATATTTTATTTCTTCCTAGACTATAAACACCATGAGGGCAGGGACTGAACCTTTTTTTAGTTTTTACAAAGGCATCCTCACAGTGCCTAGTACTGTGTTCAGCCTCCAGCAGGCAATTTATCAGGGTTTTTGAATGAATGATGACCATCATTTTGACAGACCTTTCTGAAAATAGGAAAAAGGACAGACTTCAAATTCCCTGTCTAAGCTAACAAAGGAAATGGTACTTAAAATGCTTTTCTCCTTCAGGAGCATAGCTACTCACCCCCATCATCCTCTCCAGAGAATTAGAGATCATAGACATCCCAAACAAAAAGAGCACATCGAACCTCGTCTGTGAAATATACATTCCCTAATTGCTAATGTTTCCTTTTTGATAACTAAAAAGCCTGCGCACATTAAATAAAAGGAGATTTAATTTCTAGTTTAAATACAGCTGCCGTAATTCTTATGCACCACACAGCTGTTCAGAGACCTGGCAATGGGCCACATCTTATATGTCCTATCATGTCTCTCCCAGCATTGTCTTCCTGACACACACACACACACGCAGAACATCTTTTACTGTTTAGGAAATATTTTTATTCATTTTCAGGTTGGCACAGCACTGCAGAGGGAAGTGCTTCAATATCTCAACCCCTCCAAGCTTTTGCACCTGTCAAACTACTTTATTTCCCTATTCTTGGCTGAGCTGTTTATATAGAGGAAAATCATTTGTTTTACTGGGTCTTTTCTGATCCTATTCAGAGACAGGCCCTATGGAGCAGAATGTTCCTTAGACTCCACGCAAAAAGAAAAGAAAAAAAAAAGCATGACGTGATCACATGTTTTTATTTTGGAAACCACAGAGTGAAATTGTGAGGTTGGAAGCTTTAAGAGATGTTGTCAATCGACTGTCTTTTTGGAGGGTGGGGGTTGAGGAGAAGAAGAAATCACTGCCAACTGGTTGTGTCATTCTCAATTCATTTCAGCATGAAAATAATCTTAGGAGATACACGGAAAATGTAGAAAGATTAAAGTTTTCAAGGCCATTCTGACCACTTACTTTGATGTAGTCATTCTCTTTTAAAGAGGGCTAAAATATTTTCTGCTAACTTTCAATAAAACATTCTTGTTATTGGATCATTGAGATGCAACATTCACCCAAACCCATATAATGTCCCTATTTAAAGAGGAGGGTTCCCACTAACCACTTTGGGGATTTAACTGTGGCAAGAATCCTATGATCAGACTTGACTTTACAAATCCAAATCATGGAGATAGCTCAATCTTTCTTCCCACTTCCCTTTAAGATTTGCCAATACGTCTTCCTTTCCAATTTTCTCCAGACTCAGATATGTAAATCTATCTTACTAGTCCCTAGAAACAAAAATTCTATTGGCCCATATTCAGTAAGGGAGGTGTTTTCAATATTTCTTTCCTAGTATAAAGGATGGATTTGTACTAAAATGTCTCCATTTCTTCACTTCATTTCCATGTGACCACTGACATACATTTTTGAAAATTGGCTGTGTCAAGAATTGTAATCATTATTCATGTACCAAAGTAAAGAGAAAGAAAAGGAGAAGGGGAAAAGAAATCAGAAAAGAAGAAGAAAGAAGAAAGAAGAAGAAGAAGAAGAAGAAGAAGAAGAAGAAGAAGAAGAAGAAGAAGAAGAAGAAGAAGAAGAAGAAGAAGAAGAAGAAGAAGAAGAAGAAGAAGAAGAAGAAGAAGAAGAAGAAGAAGAAGAAGAAGAAGAAGAAGAAGAAGAAGAAGAAGAAGAAGAAGAAGAAGAAGAAGAAGAAGAAGAAGAAGAAGAAGAAGATGATGATGATGAGGATGATGATGAGGATGATGATGATTTGGATGTGAATGAAAAACTAATTAAATGTGAGACTGAATTCCTTAAATCAAAGACAACAGGGACAATGTGGAGTAGTAGGATGAACGTTATACTAGGAATGAAGAGACTTAGATTTCTGGTTTTGCTCTTCTATTAATGTGATCTTGAGTAAAACTTTAATTTCCCCTCTTTTAATCTCACTTTCCTCATCTGTAAAGTAATATCATTTGGGCTAGATGGCTTCTAAAGTCCTATCTAAATTCTTTTCTATTAGTCTTACTTTGTCAATTGGTAGAATGGAGAGAATAACATTTGCACTAACTCTTCCTATGGATTGTTGTAAGGTTCCTTGAGAGTGGGATTCCTTGAGAAATTCCTTTACTCTTTGCACATGGTGTCTCAAAAGGCTTGGTGTGATTTTAAGGTCTGCTCTAAGGATTTAGTGCAGACTTAAGTCAGTCAGACATAGAACCTGGCACATAATGGATGCTTGATAAACATTTGCTAACTGATTGATAAGAAAAATATTTTGTAAGTCATTAAGCATCATCTAAATGTGAGTCATTTCAAATCCATTCTCAATATGCTCTAAGAGTTGTGGCTTAATGAGGACCCTTCCACGTTTGCCAATTCTTCACAATAATTTGCTCCATAGAGTTTCCACATATAGTAACGAATCAGAGTGAAAAGAGACCTCAGTGGACATCTACTCCAACCTATATCATTTCATTTGATTCTTACAAGAATCCCATGAAGTAAATAAAACAAATACTGATGCTAGGTCTCATAAAGTGGAAATGAGTTGCCCAAAGTCACACAGCTAATTAGTAATAGAGTCAGTACTTGAAGCCATTTCTTTATAATCCAAATCCAGTGAGACTTCCTCAGTACCTCACTACCTCATTAATCCTTCTTGTTTCAGAAGTCAGACTATTACCTGTGTCTGGGAGGAGGATAAGAAATAAGAAACATTTGAAAAGAAGGTATGAGTCAGTGGTGAACCAAAGGGTAGCCTGTTTTTAAATTTTAAATTTCACTAAATTGTGAATATTTATTCCTTAGAAATTGGGAATTTGAAATTATGATTTGATTTATTGTTCTGCTATTGTCTAGACTTAAGAAAACGATGGAGAAAATGTTAATAATCTAGCTTTAACTTAAAAGTGGGTCCTATTTTTTTCCCCTCAGAGACTTAGACTTTAAGCATTCAACACACATCATTGATATGAACCATAGACACCAAGGTCCCTAAATAGCACAGTCTATAGAGATCTGAACTTAGAGATAAAATCTAGTCTCATATACTTACTAGCCATGGGGCTCTGGGGAATTCACTTAACCTCAGTCTCTTTTCATAACTTCATTAGTAGAATGTGGATAATAAAAATACTTGCCTCCCATGTTTTTTGAGAGGATAAAATGTGATATTTATAAAGCACTTTGAAAATCTTAAAATGCTATTAAAATTTGGAGGAATAAAAGGTCACAAACTTTATTTTTCATTTATGATAGTGCAATTGGGGTTGGCCCACTAAATAACAAGAAGTAACAGAAGAAATCCCTTATATTTGTAAGGGTCTTGGTATTTTTCAAAGTACTTTTATATATAAACTCCCATCAGCCTTACCACATGCCAAGGGACAGATTATTAGCTTCCTTTGTCAGATAAAAAAAGATGAACCTCAGAAAAGTTAAATGATTTCACCTACATATCACAAGTGGGGAGTAAAGTTGGCATAAGAGCACATGGATCACCTGTTTGACCTGGCCCAGTATTTATTACTCAGTTACAGAATAGGAAATGGATTAAAAAAGAGGTTTATGGCCAACAGGTTCATGACATGACCTATAAATACAATAAAGGAAGAACAGCTCTCTACTGGAACATATCTGGAACCCATATTCTATCTATTCAACTTTCAAGGTGGTGCTCAGATCCCATTCTCTTTATTCAGCTCACCTGGTTTATTGTTGCCCACCCTGATTTGTCCCTACTCATCTAAAGGACCACCTCTTAGAGAAGATCTTTCCCCAAACTGTTAGTACTTTCCCCTCTCCAACTCCATATACTTTTTCATTGGATCATAGATTTATTTTTTTGGATCATAGATTTAGAGATGGAAGCCTTCTTAGAATCCATATTCTTCAACCACCTCATTTATAGTTGAGGAAAAAGAGACCCAGAGAGAGGTGAAATAATTGCCCGAGGTCACACAGGAGGTAGAGTTGGGATTCAGAATCTGATGCTTTAACTATGTTTATTTGTTAGCATTTCCATCAGGAGTTGAAAATTATTCAGGGAAAGAAAGAGAGGGTAAAATAAGTCTGGTGAAGCTTATAGAACCCTTTTCAGAATACTCTTTTCTTGAGTACATAAACTAAGATTACAAAGGAAACAATCATGCTAAAATATAGCTACCAAAGTAGTTTTTAAAAATAAGTTCATGGACCCAAGGATAAAGATCCCTATTCTAGATGTCCCACAGTTTATCAATATCTTTCCAGAAATATGATGTTCCCCTCTGAACACAGTGCTCCATGTTTGTGCTGACCTAGGTATGAGAGTACCATGGAACTATTGTCTCTCTGGTCTATGATACTATGCTCTTCTCAATGCAGCTTAAGGTCTCATTAGCTTTATTTTTAACCCTTACCTTCCATCTTGGAACCAATTGGTTCCAAGGCAGAAGAGTGGTAAGGGCTAGGCAATAGGGGTTAAGTGACTTGCCCAGGGTCACACAGCTGGGAAGTATCTGAGGCCAGATTCAAACCTAGGACCTCCTGTATCTAGGCCAGGCTCTCAATCCAATGAGCTACCCAGCTGCCCTCTCTCATTAGCTTGTGATAAATTCCATGTTACATTTTTGAATTCTGTTCAGATTCAGTTCACTACAATTGATTGATTGATTGATTGAATGATGCAAATGCTTTACCAGGTGAGTCAGACAAATGCTGCCTCAGTGGACCACTGTCCACTGCATAGCTCTCAGCTGAAGTTTGGGCCAAGGGTCTGACACTATCCTCTGAGTAACTTCTCTTCTGCAAACTGCATCAAAGGAGAATTGTGAAACTGGGAATCCTAGTGCTCATGCAGACTCTAAGTGGAATGATACACAAGAGGAGTGATTGGATGGGTACAAGATCAATGCAAACCAGTCCAATGGGGAAGAGCTGACAATAGAACAATGGGGCGCTGGAAAGAGCTAATCATGGGATGGCAGGGGCTTTAGCGCATCAGGGAATTGAGCAATTGAAAAGAGATAGGCAATCGGAGTTGCTAGAAATGGAGAAAATTAAGGATAGAAATGATTTGGCAGGTGCAGAAGCTAAAGTGATGGCTTTTCAACATTTACCTTCAATTCCCTTTCTGTCTCTTCTGAAAAGTAACAAAGAACACACATTTTCATGCTAAAATGCCTGGGATATCACCTATGCAGTTTAAGTGGTACTTTTAGAGACACATGATTGAATTGGCCACATGGAAAACTGATGGCTCTAACAATACAGCATCAGAAGCTAACTGTCAGGCTTAGATTGTGCACTTGACAACCAGCATCCTTAAAGTGCACATCCTTATTTGATGATGCTGGGCAGAGGAGCATTTGCTACTAAGAGGTGCCACTCAGCACAATGCCTTAGTGAATTATTTCCTTATTTCTTGGGCTACGTGGATCTTCTCCTTCTTGATAGTAATAGTAGTAACAATAAAATAATAATGTGCAACTATCTCCTTGGAGCATTTTAGGCTAAAACCGCAGTTATGTTCAAATGAAAGTTACATGGACTTAAAGCAACTGCTTTCTTGTTAACTTTCAGCTAGATTCTTCCTCTTCCCCTCAAGTCCTCTCTTGGCTTTGCCTTCCTGTGGAGTTCCCACATAGTTTGTTCCAGAGCAGTCACTGAACTTTGGAATGACTTCCACCTTAGTTCTACAAACATATCTAAAAGCTAAATACACAAATCACTCCCCTACCCCCGCCCCGGCACCCTAATAACCATCTGGTAAAGATGCATTGAGGAAATTGAGTCTAATTCTTTACCTCTTTTCTGATATTCTGCTTGGTCCTGAGGATGCCTACGTATTTCCTATTTAGTCTTTCTCCCCAATTCCTTCCATATGTCTCCTTTTCCCATTCAATCTTAGCTGCTTGCCAGGAAACAACTAAAAAGATATTCTTCACCAAAGGACTAATTAAAAAAAATACAAACAACTTTTATCCCTCCACATCCTAGGAGCTATCCCCAGCCGAAACCTTCTTCCTCCAGTGTAGGTAGTACCAGGACTGCTTCATCAGACTCTAGCTCCTAAGCCTTTAAGGCAGAAATCATGTTTCTGGCACACTCCTGGATCCTGAACCTTGGTTCGTCATCAAGGTTCAACAAGTGGTAACATATATTAATAATTATGCTCTCACCCTTTTAGAAAATGAAGAAAACCCCAAACCACAAATGGAAAGGTTGGGAGGGCGCGGTGTGTGGCCCGAACCTCCTCCAGCCATACTGGGGACCACAGATCTTCACAGGTGTTATCCTTACTTTTAACACCAATCCTCCACTAGTTGCCTTCCTTCCTGATACTCCCCAGGGACCTTGATATTAGCATGATTGGTGAGAAAGTAGGGAACCCAGGACATTATTTCATTCTTCCCTTCTACTCCCAATAAATTTATTTTTAGGATAGATTCTTAACTTGACCACTATCAAAGATATTGGGGTTCTAGATTCTCCACTAACTTGTTATGAGACCTTAGGAGGGGAAAACTGAGTCTCTCTTCCTTAGTTTCTTCCCCTCTAAAATGAAGAGGATGAACTTTGAAGGTCCCTTCCCAGCTCTAATTAAAATAATACTGATCTAACACTTTAACTTTTGCAAAGTATATTACATGCATTATTTAATTTGATCTTCATAATAACCCTCTGAGGTAGACCTTATCAGTAGTATCATCTATCCCTAAATATAGAAGAGAAAATAGAGATACAGAGAAAGGAAGGGTTTTAGTGCACTGTAAGCTCAGTATAAGTCAACAGTGGATATGGAAGTCAAGACTAATAATGCACTTGTGGGCTACCCTGAGAGGTATTTTTGTTGAGAACTGAGTGGATAAGAATTCAGAATTAATCGAAAAGCTACATCCAAAGAAGAGTCATTGCTGGTTCAAGGTCAATTTTGCAAGAAGCCTGCATCAGAATGTCCCAAGGATTTGTTCTTGACCCTGAATAATTACCTGTTCTAATTGGACTTCAGCTGGAGTACTGTGGTCAGGTCTAGGTGCTATATTTTAAAAGGACATTAATAAGCTATAGAATATCCAGAGGAGGGCAACCAGGATGGTGAGGGACTTGGAGCTCAAAAGATATGAGGAAATGGGAGGCCTGAAAAAGAAGATAAGGTAAAAGTAGGACATAGTGGTTGTCTTCAAATATATGAAAAACTGTGACATGAAAATGTGGCACAAAAGGTAAAAGCTGCAAAACCCCCCAACAATTTAAATTTAAAGTAAGGAAACTTCCTAATAACTAAAGCAATTAGAAAATGTAATGGGTACCCCAGGAAATGACTGGTCTCCCTTCAATGTAGGCAGGGATCCACCCATATTAAAGGTCACATTTGTTGGTTATGTTTTAGGGAAATTGTAGACAGAGGAAAGAGAAATTATATGTTGAAGATAACACACTCTTCAGGGCTTCTTGAGGGAACAATCCACTATAAAAAAGGAAGATGTCAAAAATAATACCAGCTCATTTATAGACAAGCCAGTGTCTGTCTAGGATTCCATTTTGTATTTGCAAAGTAGGTATTTTGAATACAAGCATTACACTTTACATTGATCTCTACTGAATTCTATCCTATTAATTTCACTTTAGAATATTCTAAGCTGCTAAAACCTTATTAGATCCCAACTCTCAGTGCCCAAACCTTTCTCTGTCCTGACCAAGTTATCCGCTGTTTTAGTTGACACTCATATATCTTGAGTCATCCACAAACTTGGTAAGCATGCCACCCTCACCTTGATCTAAGTCATTGATGAGAATGTTAAACAGTACAGTCAAAAACAAATTCTTAGGGCATTTCAATGGTGTCTTCCTGCAAAGTTGACAATGGACCATCAATGACTTCTTTCTGAGTTTAGCCACTTAACCAATTCTGAATCCATTTAATTAGAACATTACCCAGCCTATCCACAAGAATTATATGCCTTTCTATGCTATATACTCTGCTAAAATCTAAGTAAATTATATGCAGCAGTGCCCCAACCCTGCCCCAAAGAGAAAATAAAGTTATCTTGTCATTACCTGTTTCTGAGGAAACCATATTGGTTTCTTGCAATTACAGATATACTTTCCACATCACCAGGGTGAGTGAGGTGGCATCCCCCAAATCTGGAATATCAAAGCAAATATTTCTGCATCTCCCTTCCTACTTGAGAAAAAGTCTGAATTTTTTTTCTTTTACTTCTAATGGGTGTTTACAGTATCTTACTGTATAGTTTGGGTCAATATCTCAAGCATTTGTGTGTCATCTTTTGGCTTTTATGTTTTTTTCTCAAACTAATTTTTCACTTATTTTAACTTAAAAAATAAAATGTGTATATTTATGACATTGAAAGATTAAGTAGGTTGATATTATACAATGCTATTCATATAGTTTATGCATTTCTGAGTTTCTAAACCTTTTCCATGTCATCTGCTGGCCTTCTGTGTTTTCCACAGAACTCCCCCCAAATTCTCATTTAAGTTCTTATGCCATCCCACAATATATTGACACCACTATGGGAAAAATCACAGTGTGGAAGGCATATCTGCATTACCTCCTTTTTAAAATGTTTATTAACGACCTCTTTAAGCATATGTTCTATGATTTACCAACAGTCAAAGTGAAGCCTACTGGTCTGTTGTTTTCAGGCTATTTTCTCTTCACTTTTTAGAAATTTGGGACAACATGTGCCTTACTTCAGTCCTATAGTTAAGGACATGTCCAGTGAGGACATCATCCACGATCTTTCGATCATCACTGACTCCCTAGTCATATCTGCTAATTATTCTCTCAGGACCTGAAAATGTGTTTAATTAGGACCATGAAGATTTCAATTTATCAAGTTTGATATCTTCTTATTTATTTTGGGCATCAGCTCTCAAGACGGATTTTGTAATATTATTCTACTTCTCAAAAAATTTCAAAAGACCCCTAGGGCCAAGCAAACAAAACCTTTCCTCAGCTTCTCGATCTTATAAAGTCCACATCCTTTGGTTCAGTATTTCAGCCTCAATCTAAGACCTTTCTAGCCTTATCTTCCAATAGCTAAATCCTCAGCTTAAGCCAAAATGATCTATTCTGTGTCTCCCAAACACACTTTGAATCCTTTATACTTTTTCCCTCCAGGAAAGCATGGTGTGTGGCCTGATGCTCCCCTATGGGGCTCGAGGACCATGGGTCACCACAGGTATTCTCCTTGCCTTTGATATCACTCATTGGTTTTAGCCTTCTCTGAACTGCTAGCTCTTAGGCTCTCTAACTCTAATTTGGCAATTGATTACATGTGGTTGTGACATTCCTTATACTGTTTACGTTGCATATCATTGAACTTTCCATATTTATATCTACAACTAGGCTGAGTTTACAGAATAATGGCTCAGAGAATCATGAAAATTTAGGACTGGAAGAGATTTTAAGGAAAAACTTTTGTATCCCTGAGACTTCAAGAGCTGAGTATTATTTCTGGGTATGGAAAAACCCCAGGAGCTCAAAGACAAAGAAGCCATAGTTCAAAGACTATTGGTTACAAGGCTCAACCATGTCTAAAAACCAACCAACGACTATTGGTCACAAGGCTCAACCATGTCTAAAAACCAACCTAAGGTGTAGGTGACCTGATAAGCCACTTTTCAAGTTTGTTGGAGAATTATTGCAGTGAGTACTATGTATAGAAAGTGAGAAAGCTCATATTAAAATCAGTTTCCTGAGGGACATTGCTCCTTCATTGACTGGTAATTGTCTGGTAATTGGTCCAAATGTGTCAGTATGTCACTGTGGGACACATCAGGCTTTGCTCCAAAGAGAAATGGGTCTAATCTTTTGTGCTCCCAGGAGATTAGGAACCTTGCATGTTTGTATTTATATCTATGGGTGGCAGAAGGGATTTGAGAAGAATTAGCCCAAGTTCATCAGGGTATGGGAAATGCTGGCTACTGGAAAACTGACTAGACTCATTACTTGAAAAGAAGGTTCTGATATTTATTTCCAATAGAAAATGTTTAAAAAGCTTCCCTGAAAAAGGAAGAATTTTCTCCATCTAGGTCTTTTTTTCCATTTTACCAATGACAAAAATGGGACACAGGAAGGTGAATTAGGTGGTCAATGTCACATAGCTAGTTAGAAGCTGTGTTGGGATTGGAATTTGGGTCTCTTGATGACCTGTATGGTTCTTTTCCTGTTGCACACTGTCCTTACATTATGCATGACATCTTGCTCTAGTATCAATGAGTGACATTCCTTCTCCTCCTTATTGGGATGTTAGACTCTTCATCTAGGAGTCCCTAGAGCTTCTCCATGGCTAATAAATGTCAACTGCAAAAACAGAACGTTGACATATACCCTACTTCATAGGAGTTAGAGCAGGAAGGGATCTTGAAGATGATATAATCAAATCCTCAGATTTTACATAGGAAGCATCTCAGGCTCAGATTGGTTAGTTTGTTCAAAGTAACACATGGAGGAATGAGAAGTGATGGAATTAGATCTCAGGTCATCAGATTCCAATTTGTGGTCTTTCTTAAATTGCATATTAGTTGTCTGGTCCTATTTCTTCTTTTTTTTTGTTATTTATTAAATATTTGGACACCCCCACTCCTGGTGAGATATATTCTCTCTTTTTTTTTCTTCCCATTAGTTTTTCTTTCTCCTGAGCAGTACTGGAAAATGGTCAAACAGTCACTGAGTTTTGAAATAAAATCTGACCCAAAGAATATCAGTTAAATTGCCTATTCTTGGACCAATGGGACTTCAATATGTCCATAGAAACAAATTAATATCCAATAAACAAAGCACAAAGGGAGATGCTATTGAGGGCCAAATGATGAATGGACCTGGCTTTTAGAGATAATAATAATAGCAGCTGACATTTATATAGCACTTGAAGTTTTGCAAAGTGTTTATATTCTTTATATTCATTACTTTGTTTAATATACATCTTACCTATCAACCTATCTTCTTGGCCCAGCTGTATTTTCCTGTTTTAATTAAATTCTTACTATCCACCCAACACCATATGTATCATTTTAAAGCCATTCGGTGGTATCTCTGGATGAGGACCAATTTTTGCTACAAATGATAAACAGCATCATTACTTCCCAATTTAATTAGAACCATAGAATCTCAGAGTTGGAAGAGACCTCAGAACTCATCAGGTCCAACTGCTTAAGGATAAACAAGTTTTTTCACTCTCATCATATCTGAACTTAACTAGAATCTATCACTAGATCATCTGGTATCAAAGAATAGGCCATGATCTCCTAAAAGTCTTCTCTAGGGACTACAACCTAATTCTTTTTTTTAAACCCTTACCTTCCATTTTGGAATCAATACTCTGTATTGGTTCCAAGGCAGAAGAGTGGCTAGTAAGGGCTAGGCAATGGGGGGTCAAGTGACTTGTCCAGGGTCACATAGCTGGGAAGTATCTGAGGTCAGATTTGAACCTAGGACCTTCCATCTCTAGGCCTGGCTCTCAAGTCACTGAGCTACCTAGCTGCTCCCTAAAACCTAATTCTTGATGAGGTAGATTCACCATTAGAGCTAGTATAGGTTGACCAGCTATCACCACCAAGAATCCGTAGTTGTTCTCTCTGATTACCCCTTTGCTGGACCCTCAGCTGTGCCACATGCTCTATCTCTTGGTGCATTCCAAGGCTCTGTCTGGTCCATCTTCTCTTTTCTCTATTTGGTCTCTCACAAAGTGACCTCATTAACTCCCTTGGGCTTAGTGATCACACCAATGCAGATGATTCTCAGATCTCCATAAAATAATGATAATAGTAGCTAACATTTATATATTTAACACTTGAAAATTGGCTAAGTATTTCACATATGTCATCTTACCTAATCTTTACAACAATGCTAAGAAATAGGTGTGATTATATTTATCTTAAAGATGAGGCAGAAGTGACTTACCCTGAAGCATCTAACTATTAAGTATATGAGGCAGGATTCAAACTCAGGTCTTCCTGACTTCAAGTTTAGCAATCTATCTATTGTTCTGGCTAACTGCTTATCCAGCC
Organism: Monodelphis domestica; assembly: GCF_027887165.1. Lineage (NCBI taxonomy): Eukaryota > Metazoa > Chordata > Mammalia > Didelphimorphia > Didelphidae > Monodelphis > Monodelphis domestica. The sequence goes on along the minus strand of NC_077231.1, from coordinate 234,921,212 downwards.
CTAATCTTTCTCTGTCCTGAGATCTGGTCCTATATCATCAACTTCCTGTTGAATATTTTGAAATGGATGTCCAATAGACATCTCAAATTCAACAAATCCAAATAAGAATTCAACTCTCTCCACAAAAGCCTTTTTTCCCCTCAAATTTCCCTGTTTCTGTTCATGGTTTCACCATCTTTAAAGGTATCCAAGTTCCCAACTTCGGTATTATTCTAGATACTTCATGTCCTATTTATTCAATCAGTTGCCAAATCCTGTGTTTTTTTTTACCTCCACAGCATCTCTCACATATAACCTTTTTTTTTCTCTATTCACATGGTCAAAATTTTCATACAGGCCTTCATAGATTCTTGCTTGGACTGTTCCAATAGCCTCCTAATTGGTCCTCCTAAACTGAGTCTCTCCTCACTTCAATCCATCTTCCTCAGAGCTGCCAAAAATGTTTTTCTTAAAGCATAGATTTTACCTTATCTTATCTTTATGTAATAAATGAGGGTGAAAGACCACAAATGTGTTCATGTGAAGTTGCCTGGTAACTATGTCATATAAGTGCCTCGCATCACTATTTTCTTACAGTAACTTTTTAAAGTTTATTTACTTAATTTAATTTAGAATATTTTCCCATAGTTATATGAATCATGTTCTTTCCCTCACCTCCTTCCATCCCCCTCCTGTAGCCAATGAGCAATTCCACTGGGTTTTACATGTGTCATGGATCAAGACCTATTTCCATATTGATATTTGCACTAGGATGATCATTTAGAGTCTACATCCCCAATCATATCCCCATCGACCCATGTGATCAAGCAGTTGTTTTTCTTCTGTGTTTCTGCTCCCACAGTTCTTTCTCTGGATGTGGATACAGTAACTTCCTAATAAACAGCCACTAAATGAATGAATGAATTGAAGGATCTGGAATTGTTTGACATGGAGAAGAGAAGATTTAATGAGACAGAGTTAACTTCCTATATTTGAAGAACTATCATGAAAAGGAAATGAATTTGTTCTGTGTTTCTCTAGAAGGGAGAACTAGAAAGTAAACAGAAGCATATTTTGGCTCATTATAAGGAAGGAATTTCTAAGCATGGGAGTTGTCCAGCAGTGGAATGAACTGCCTCATAAAGCAGTAGGTTACCTGTTAGAAATGTTCAAACAGGAACTAGATATCCTCCGGCAGTTAAAAAGAGTCTCTGTAGTGGGTAAGTTTAGTCTAGAGGACCTTGAAGAGACCTTCTCTAGTTTCAACATTCTATGGTCCTTGTTTTGTTATTGAGCTAGATGGATAGAACACTGGGCTTGGAGTCACAAAGACTCATCTTCAATCTCTGACACAAGCCATGTTACTCTGTTTAAGTCACTTAACCTTGCTTGCCTCAGTACTTCATCTGTAAAATAAGCTGGAGTGCAAATGATTCTAGTATTTTTGCTAAGAAAATCTCAAAATGGGGTTACTAAGAGATGCACATGACTGAAACAATAACCACCAATCACAAGAAGTTCCATCCTTAACTTGTCTGTTATCTTCAAGGGGAAGACATCAAAATCAGGATTTTGACAGATTTTCCTTCTGCCCAACCCCTGCCAAAAAGGAGGCAGCATCCCCAAGCAGATGAGGAACAAAGTAAATGACACTTCATGTCCTTTTATTGGTCAGCATTTATCTGATTGCTCCTCCAGTCCTAAGTGAATAGTGTTGTTTCCCTATCAAAAAGATGGAAGGATTTCAGTATCATTTTGGGCCACTGGGTCTTAATCTTTTTTTGTCATGGGCCCCTCTAGTAGTCTAGTGGGACCAATAGACCCTTTCTCAGAATAATGTTTTTAAATGCCTAAAATACAATGTGGAGGATTCTAAAAGAAACCATATTGAAACATAATTATCAATTTTTTTTAATTCACAGACTTCAGGTTAAGAGCTTTCCTCTATGCTAGGCTTTAATGTAAATTTCTAATGCTTATCAATGTGAGCTGAACCAACCTTTTTAATGCCCTCATGGCACCCATGCCAGGCATCAGATGTCTAGGCTGCTCCTGTTCACTGCCAAACTAGGAAAGCATGCAGGCCCCAATCATGTTTCTAGTAGGAAAAGGGAAGGATTTTTCTTTCTTGTGGTTCCTGGGGACCAAAACATGTATTCACAGATCAAGCGAATGAACCTATTATTTGGCATTGATTAACAAACTGAGCACATTTATATACAAATCAAGGAATAGAAATCCTCTATCACAGAAATTTCTAAAAAAATCCATTATAAGTAGTTTTTGAAGCACTGGAATTTTATAACTAATACTAATAGTTTTGTAGGTTTCACAAATAAGTTTCCGAATCCTGGGGTTCCTCCTTTAGCTATGTGTCTCTGAATGAGTTCAGCAAGAGATTCAAAGGTCAAAGAAGCATGGAACTCATAGACTCTTGACTTGAAGTGCAAAAATTATTTTAGGATTTAACTCTAGCCCTAGACTGCTTGAGGAATAACTCATACCAATATGGCCTTTCAAGGATTGCAAGGGAATGAGGTGGCACAGTAAATAAAATATCAGGCTTGGAGTCAAGAAAACTCATATTCATGAGATCAAATCTGGCCTCAGATACTAGCTGTGTGACCCTAGGAAAGTCACTTAATTCTGTTGACCTTGGTTTTCTCATGCATACAATGAGCTGGAGAAGTTAAGTGGCAAACCACTCTATTATCTTTCTCAAGAAAGCTTCAAATTGAACAACAAAAAAAGTTTGCAAAGCCTTTACATACACCATTTTCTTTGGTGCTTATGACATTCCTGTAAACATAGGGTATCACTAGGTTATATAGCAGGATCATAGATTTAGAGCTAGTAGGATTTTAGAGGTCATTTAGTTCTCCCCCCTTTACACCTGAGAAAACTAAGTCCCATGTAGGTATAATGATTTTTACTCACATAATGGCCATAGCTATGATTTGAACTATATTCAAATGGTCTCTGACTTGAAATGCAACATTCTTTCTGCTTATTTTCCCTTATCTACAGCAAATAGGAGTTCAAAATTCCCCCTATGCTATGTTGAGAGAAATAACAGTAATATTATTTACCTTCTTATGTCCTTTCTTTTACATTTCGTATCTAATATCTCTCTGGCCTTTTCCCTGGCTTCATCCTCAGTTTCTTCACAGATATTGACATTGATTGTCATTCCCTCCTCTTAATGGGCACTATCCCTTCACTTCCAAGAGTTCACATTCTAGAGTTTTTTTTAGCCCTTCCTCAATGACCCCATGCTTCTTTTGAAATGATGAGGTAGCCAGCTAAGAAAAGTAACATGGCTATTCTTCTAATTGGGATGAGATGGGAATCACCAACTAAAACCTCATAAAATGGTGGACCACAAGGCTTTACTATCTGCTGCAGCTACTGCTTTGTCCTCCATACCCATGAACATAGTTACTTAATCTGCTAGTTTATATCCAACTGACCCTAGCACCATTGCTAGCTACAGAACCTGTAGCCTTTTTATTGTCTCTTTTCTATATGCTGTCTTCCTAGTTAGAAGATGAGCTTTCTGAGAGTAAGACCTGTTTAATTTGCTCATTTGTCTAGGACAAAAGTTCTTAACAAATGGTTTTTTTTCATCAGTTAATTATTTAATTAATTAATTAATTCATTCATTCATTCGCTTATACTCTCCTGGTTCTACACCTGCCTTTTTAACCACTCCTCTGTTGGTTTTTGCCTTCAAATCCTCTTCCTACCTTCTCAGTTTTGTTATATACCTAATGGTTTGTCCTTAGACACCTCTTTGTTTTTATATTCCTCTTAGCAATCTCATTCACACCTACCCAATTTAATCTAAGAAGCATTTATAAACACCTACCAAATATGCACAAGACACTGCTAAAAGAGCTAGAGATATGAAGACAAAATGAAAAACATTTATATTCTATTGGAGATGAGGGAGAAGAGGGATATGACATGTAAACAGATAGGTATATACAGTTTTTGATTTTTATTTTTCATCTTAAGATCAATACTAAGTATTGTTTGCAAGGTTAAAGAGTAGTAAGGGTTAGACAATTGAGGTTAAGTGCTTTGCCCAAGGTCACACAGCATGGTAGCATCCTAGGTCAAATTTGAACCCTGGACCTCCCATCTCCTAGTCTGGCTGTCTATTCACTGAGCCACCTAGCTGCACCATATGCATTATTATTTTGAAAAAAGAAGAAACTAAATTCACTAAGGGAACCAGGGAAACCTTTCAGATAGTACATGAGCTAAGCCTTGAGGGAAACAAGTACCTACTATGTGATAGGAACTGTGCAAAGTACTTTACAAATATTCTTTCATTTGAATCTTGCAATATCCCTGGGAAGGAGGTAATATTATCATCCCCACTTTGCAAGTGAGGAAATTGAGGCAAATAGTAATGTAATGATTTGTCCAAGGTCACATTACTAGTCAGGCCAGATTTGAACTCAGACCTTTCTGACTCAGACTCAGCCCACTCATCCACTGTATCCTCTGTTGCCCCTGAGCCTTCTAATTGGGGACTAAGAAGGTGTATCTTTTAGGAAACTGGGATTGGTTATAGGGGGTCACCACATAAAGGCATGGAGGCAGGAGTAGGTTGAGTTCAGGGAACAACTAATATATCAGTTTGGCTAAAATACAGATGGTGTGAAGTTCAGTAAATCTAGAAAGAGAGAATGGAACCAACTTTGAAGGGCTTTAAATACTAGACTAAGTCCTAGGGAAAAGGGAAGCTATTGAAGTTTTTTTAGTAGGACCATGATAAGTTCACTGCTGATAACCTGTATGCAAATAATATAAAATCAAATATATCTTCTCTTCTTTATTACAACTGTTTCCATCCTAGTATATAGCCATATTTTCATCACGCCTAATCTTTACTGATACGTCTCCTAGATTAAAAAAATAGATTTTGTCCTCTACTTTCTTCCCTCTTTCAGTCCATCCTTCATAGTGTTGCCAGGATCGGCTTTCTTTGGTATAGATATGGTCCTAGTACTCTTCTGCTAAAAAGTCTTCAGTGGTTCCCTATGACCTACAAATGAAAGCTTTTATTCCTCTTTTGGAGTGAGGGGATGCATGTTAGGCCTTCCACAACTTTGGGTCGTTACTACCCCTTTTTGTCTCAAAGAATATTCCATTGTAATTTGCACTTTAGCTAGATTGGTCTCCCCTACTTCCCAAACATGGCTGTGTTCTTCCTGCTCTTTTTACTCAACACACATTATTTTCTAGCTTTCAAGTATCTTCCTTTCCTCTCTCTCTCTCACTGCTAATACCTTTTCCCATCCCTGAATTCATCTTATATTTATTGAGTACATAATTATATATGTACATGTTGTCTCCCCTTGCTAGAATATAAGCTTCTTAAAGGCAGGAATTTTTACTTTTGTCTTTGTATCCCTCGCACAATGCCTAGCAAATAGTAGGTTCTTAGTGAGTTTTGTTGACTGAATCCCTCCTTATTCTGTCAAGTCCAATCAAAGCGATTTCTTCCTCCATGAAGACTTTTTGGAATGCCATTGTTGTTAATGGCCTTCCCCCCATACCTCAAACTGTACTTTGTTTTGTACCTTTCTACAATAGACAAAAACAAAAAACCTTTTTAAAAAAGAGTTTGGAAGGTAGAAATCTCTGATTCATTCTAGTAGGCTGCCTCTGCTTTGGTCCTGTCTCTCTCCTCTATTGCCCTGAAAATGTTGGTAATCTATACTAGAAAATTCCATGCCCCATACTTGGATAGCCACAGCCTCAGCAACAAAACCTAGCATGTCCTTGCCTTTGACAGAGATGGGAAACTAATTAAATATGCCTAAGCAAGACTCTAACCTATCTCTATAAAACCCAGGGACCTTAGGGGAAGCCAGCTGCCCTCTGTGGAGTTGCTAAAGGAACAAAACTTCTAGCCTTTGAAAAGGAGGAATTATGAGACCTTGGATAAGATTGGGTTGTGCTGAATCCAGATAGGCTCTCAGGACCTCCTCTGTAGACCAAAGGCAATAGTGCCCAAGGTTTTAGTGACCTTCCTGGTTATATCCTTCTCTACACAGTTTCTGCCTACCTCCTGCTTCAATTTACCACATTTATTTATATGAAACGTTTCTGTCCTTTCACCCTCACCCTAGATATGCTACTGTTTTCTGCAAAAATTAACTTGTATCTATTTTGTATTAATATATATGTATGCATGCATGTTTGTGTGTATATATAAATATATAGAAATAGATCTATCATCTTCCTATCTACCTACCTATCTATCTATCTATCCATCCATCCATCCATCCATCCATCCATCCATCCATCCATCCATCTATCTATCTATCTATCTATCTATCTATCTATCTATCTATCTACCTATCTTTCTATCTATGATAGCTAATTGATACAGTAGATAGAGCACTGGTCCAGATGTCAAGAAGACTTGCCTTCATAAGTTTAAATCCTCCTTCAGATACTTACTAGCTCTGCATCTCTGGGTAAGTCACTTAATACTGTTTGTCTGTTTCCTCATCTGTAAAATGTGATGAAGAAGAAAATGGCAAACCATTCTGGTATCTTTATCAAGAAAATCCTAAACGAGAAGATGAAGAGTCAGAAATAACTGAAAACAATTTCTCTCTCTCTCTCTCTCTCTCTCTCTCTCTCTCTCTCTCTCTCTCTATATATATATATATATATATATACACACACACATACACATACACACATGCTTTTATGTGTTTATATATACATGCATGCATACATATACATATACATCTATCTATATCTGTCATTTCCCACATAAATCAGTACGCTCCTTCATGGCAGTGACTGTTTTGCCTCTTTCTGTGTTAACAGCTGAAGAAACTGAGGTATACAGAGGTTACATGACTTGCCCAAGGTCACATAGCTAGTAAGTGTATAAGGTTAGATTTGAACTCTGGTTGTTCAAATTTCAACATTTTAGCCACCATTCCACCAACATTGTCTCATTTGAGTCTCCCATTAACACTGAGGAGTAGCCCCACCTAGCAGTGTACCTTGCACAAAATACTTGCTTAATCAATGTTTATTAAATGATGACTTTAGGTATTGGGCTAGTATGTGTTTTAAAACATACTGTAATAAAGGCTTATCTCTGTAGGTATTCCTAGTCTTTCTATTTTATGAAAACTTTCTAAAATAAATGACTAGAATAGACCGGGAACTCTAATATTCTTATCATGTAATATTGTACATTATAATTATCTATGATTGGGTCTTATTCCTCTACTAGACCGTAATATGAGCCCTAGGAAGGTAGGGAAAAGATCTTATCTAACCTTTGTGCTTTCCTCAGAAACACATAGGGACTAACTAAATGTTTGCTGAATGAAAGGCTATGATACCACCATCTAGCTTGGTGCATCAAATAGACAATATTTTGTCATGAATATGAGGATGATGATAATGACAATGATGATGGTAGGCAGAGGGATACGGTATCTGGTTCAACTGACTTTCCATCTTTCTAATGAAGGTTTCAGGGGGCTACTTGAAGATACAGTGGTCTTCAAAGTTGCCAGGCTGAGGAATATAAAGTGATCAAATGCCATTCAAAGAGTGGGTCTCTGAAGTGGTCTAAACAGAGGTCAAAAATGGCATTTTAGGTAGGAGGACTTAATTTGATGTTAACTCAAACAGCTCTCACTCTTTGCAAAGTTCAGCTAGAACTTCAACTTCTCTATCAACTGTGCCAGATGTGAAATGAAAGGGACGTTGGCCGATCTTGTTTTCAAGATGGTACTCCTGTTACTATCACTATAAGATGAAATGAGATAATAGATGTAAGAAAAGTTTTTGAAAAAAGTTAAAAGCACTATACAAATAGAAGGGATTATTACCATTATTATTATTAGGGAAGAACCTAAGACCAAAGGAGGTTCTAAAACTCCTTTGAATAGTGAGTTTAAATCTCCGATTTTCATATCCTTGGGGCGCGAAGATGAGTGAGGTCTTCTCCACCCACTTGCCAGTTTTTTTTTTATTTTTCTGTGTGTGTGTGAGTGTGTGTGTGTGTGTGTGTATGTGTGTATGAATACATATGTCTAGCCAATGGGCCTTGCTATCTAACCAAGCTCTAACAAAAATTAACATTTGGGCTATCTATCTACAAAGGGAAGGCAGAACAGTATTCTTGATATTTTAAAATTTGGAATCAAGTAGATCTGGATTGGATTCCTACCTTTGCCACTGACTGTGTAACCTCGGACAAGTTACTTAGACTCTCTAAGGTTTAGTTTCCTTAGCTAAAAAATGAGGATTTGAGTAGCTACCCCTCAGAGTTATATTGTGGCTCAAATGAAACAATGTTGGTGGAACAGTGGCTAAAATGTTGGAATTAGAACAAGTTGAGTCCAAATCTAATATCAGATACTTACTAGCTGCGTGACCTTAGGCCAGTCACTTAACCTTTGTATGCCTCAGTTTCCCCAACTGTTAAATAGAAATCATAATAGCATATACCTTTAGTTCTTGTGAGGCTTAGATAATATATGTAAAGCACTTTTCAAATCTTAAAATACTTATATAAATGCTACCTATTATTATTAATAATGATGCATTTAAAGTATTTTATAAGTGCTTTAAAGATCTCTAAAAATACCAGCGATTATTATTTACAACTCAATTAACTGTTTTATGATGAGAGCACTACTCAGGCAATCAAACGTAGCTTAACTAGAGTCACTGGTCAGGAAACATCCAATGTAGCTCAGTATGGCCAGTGTCAGTCTACTTTACCACTGAACCTTATTTCTAATGGTTGGTTTAAACCTCTACTACTGGTGTGACACTGGGCAAATCTCTTAGCCGTTCTGGGCCTCTGTTCCTCATTTATAAAATAAGGAGATTAGACTCTACGGCCTCAAACTAATCTTCCTTCCCAGCTCTGTTTCTATGATCCTAGGATTCTTGATTGACTGTGATACGATAATGGGATGGCATTCCGGAACAGGACCAAGAGACACTACCATTATGTTGTAATGGCAATTGTAGTTTTTTCAAAAATCCACGGTTTAACCTCAGCTTTCCGTTTGAGAGCTTATACATGTTATCTTTGGAAAGTTTAAGGAGACTTAATTCACAATCCATCCTGTTTCACAACCCCGTGAATTGCAGCCTTGGACGCCTAACCGAGGGGCTTCTCCTGGTGGCATACACAAGCAAGGCAGCCGTATCACCTTCAAAGGGCCAAACAGGAGGCAGAATACTCTATTTATAATTTGGGGGATTTTCGAAATCATAACTCTTTCATTATAAAATGCCTTAAGCCCTCAGACACAGCAGTCAAATACAGCAATATCCGGTGTCATTTTAAAAGTACCCTGTGTATTTTTAAAAACATTATCAAAGAGCTTAAGTCTCAATGATGTTCAGTGAAGGAGAACACTTATGACATTGAGGGAGAATATTTATGACTAAGAGGTACAAATATACTTATCAATGGGGAGCACCAAAGTGGCTCAGAACTATGGATTACTTTACTATCAGGACCTTTCTTGATGTGATACCATCTTTTAAAATATTTTTTTGACATAAGTTTATAGATATGTTCACATGCCTCTGGTCTAACCACTAATTTTCAAATCAACCAGACATCTACTTTATGGGGTAATTCAGGATTTTTGTCTTTGAAATCCCCTCTTGCGACTTGAAAATCCAGTTTGTTATGTCTTTCTTCAAGGCTCAAAATAAACTAACATTGAATTGAAACACATATTGAGGTTAGTTTATACACCAGCTTTTTTTCCTGTAAAATGTCTTTTATATCCCTTTTAAAACTAACTCCAACTTGCTCCCAAACTATTGTAAACTACTCCAAGATTATTGTTTTCATTTGATAATTCATAATGGAGTAATTTAGTAGTAATGTATTTAACTTAATGAAATGAAAATATGATATTCCTGTTTTTGTAAGTTCCTCGAAGACAGGACATGGGATGCGTCATATAGTTACTTTCCCTCATATTGTCTACCAGAGCATCTTGTGGGCATTTTAATAAAAATTTGTTGTTTGATATGATATTTTAATGGTCAAAGACAGCACTATACATGAAACAGGGTGGAGTAGGATCTTGAACTCTGAAGTGAACGTCTTTCTCTGCCTCATTCTTCCTAAACCTTTTCTTTTTCTCTTCCTTGACCTCCAGTCCACTCCTCTCTGTTTTTCTGGTCAATCACCCTTATTCTGAATTCCCTTCACAGATTTGTCTCCATAGTTAATCATTTCAATGAGGCACTGTCCTTCATCTTTGAATCCCTTGCATTCTTCTCCTCCAATGGATGCCCTGACAACCATCAATCAAACTTGAGTCCCCACCACTAATTCTATACTTCTTTTCCTGAGCTGCTAATGGCAAGGAAAGCATGAGTTCTTAAACTAGGGTCCACAGATAGATTTCAAGGCAAGTTTGATCATTGTAATTATAACATTCACTCCCACCCTCCATTTATATTATTGTAATTGTATACATTGTTTTCTTGGCAGTCCTCTCTCATTATGCATCAGTTCATGAAACCAGTCTTCCCAAGCTTCTCTGAATTCTTCTTATTTACCATTTCAAATTAAACGGTCAAATTTCATCAGATTCAAGAACCAGTTTGTTTAGCTATTTCCCCCAAATGATAGACTTCTACTTTGCTTCCTGTTCTTTGCTATTGCTAAAAGGGTGACAGTGAATATATATGAGATCTTTTTTATGCAACTTTGACTTCCTTGGTGTATTTGCAAATGTTTACTTCCAAAGCTTGGACTGATTGCCTTGCAAGAAGCCCTAGATGCTAAAAGACCTTGAAAATTGTGTTTCTTCCTTGCTTTGGAAGAGAGGAATTGATCATGGGATCAAACTGGAGGGCAGAGTTTTCCAGTGCAGTAGTAATTTAACTTTTTTTAAAAGTTCTCAGGAGAGAACACCGGAAAGGTAGAATGGTAATGTTATGGTAGCAGCAGGAACAACATCTACAGTTCCCTTCCTCAAACCCTCAAGGGAAATTGGAGATGTAATAGCCATAGCACAGGAGTTGTTTTTCTTTCTCTCTTAATAGCAGGCACTCACTCAGGTGACTGTGGACTGCGGAGCACTGAGAGGAAAATATAGCCAAATTATAGGAAACGCAGAAGAACTCATGGTCCTTATCTCCTTCCCTTCCCTGCTTTCTTTTAAGACCTAGATGGGATTGGCACCCATTTCTAGGCGTGTTTATTCTTTATTTAATTAAATACAGCATCTTTCTGATTGAATTTTGTTTCTCATAAACCCCAGTAGTTGACCCTCCTTTTGTATTATCTTGGGTTCCTTTGTTTACCACTTGAGGACATGGGATTAGCTCTGGCAGCCACATAGGGAATAGTGATCTTTCCTAGGGCAAGACCAAGATCCCATCCCTCTAGCCCAATGCTAGAGTTTTTTCTGATTGATCAAGGGCACAAACATGACATTAATGTTTCATAACTACACTTTCAAAGGTAGAATTACCATGAACCATGGTATTTCAAATTGCTCCATCAGAACCTGGGGCAGCTTGTTGGTATGGTGACTAGAACACTGGGCATGAAGTAAAAATACTTAGTAGCCATGTGATCCTGGGCAAGTCACTTAACCTCTGTTTGCCTCAGTTTCCTCAACTGTAATGTAGGGATAATTTACAGGGCACCAATCTTTCAAGATTGTTGTGAGGATTAAATGAGATATTTGTAAAATACTTACCATAGTGACTGGCACATAATAGGTACTATGTTAGTGCTAACTATTATTATTCTTAAGCTTTTATTATTGTGGCCCAAAGTAAAAAAAAAATCTTTCCCTTCTGTTTTAGAAAGGATACTAAATTATTGGTTCCAAGGCAGAAGAGCAGGAAGATCATTTAGGATACAGTGACTTGTCCAGGGTCACACAGCTAAAAAGTATCTGAGGCCATATATGAACTCAGGACCTTCCATCTCTAGGGCTGGCTCTTTATTCACTGAGCCATGTAGCATCCTCAACATCCATTTCCTAGTGTAATTACTCCTAATAGTTGATACAAAAAGTATGGACATTTTATCAGCCCTCTTAGCAATTGAACTATTTAAGTAGAAACTTGTCTCCCTGACTCCAATTTCTCCTTCCTTTCTAATTGACTCTCCATCTAGCTGCCAAAAGCATCTTTCTAAGGCACAGACCTGGCCATGTCACACTCTTGCTCAAAAACCTTTAGGGGCCCCCTATTGCTATTAGAATAAAGCACAAAATGACCCACCACAACCTAGCTTCAAACTTCCCTTTCTAATCTTTCACAACTTCAAATACTCTTTGTTCACATTCAATTGAATTATTTCTATGCTTCATGTACATGCTACACCAGGTGCTGGGAGAGACATAAGGAATGGCACCCAGTTCCTGCCCTCATAGGGCTTTTAATCAAATAGAGGAGGCAGAACAAAGCTGTAGGAAGAGTCAACAATTCAAGGCAGCCTAAGGTAAGTGCCAAGGGAGTCTAAGGACTAATTAAGTACCATGGGACTTGATGGGATGTACTGGTGTGTTGGGTGGTTGGGTGATAAGAGAGCACATGGAGTGAGAACTGGATTTGTCCTCCCAACATGAATAGAATTTACATAAAAGGAAGGAAGGAAGGAAGGAAGGAAGGAAGGAAGGAAGGAAGGAAGGAAGGAAGGAAGGAAGGAAGGAAGGAAGGAAGGAAGGAAGGAAGGAAGGAAGGAAGGAAGGAAGGAAGGAAGGAAGGGAGGGAGGGAGGGAGGAAGGAAGGGAGGGAGGGAGGAAGGAAGGGAGGAAGGAAGGGAGGGAGGAAGGGAGGAAGGGAGGAAGGAAGGAAGGAAGGAAGGAAGGAAGGAAGGGAGGGAGGGAGGGAGGGAGGGAGGTAGGAAGGGAGGGACGGAGGGAGGAAGGGAGGAAGGAAGGAAGGAAGGGAGGGAGGAAGGAAGGAAGGAAGGAAGGAAGGAAGGAAGGAAGGAAGGAAGGAAGGAAGGAAGGGAGGGAGGGAGGGAGGAAGGAAGGGAGGGAGGGAGGGAGGAAGGGAGGAAGGGAGGGAGGAAGGGAGGAATCAATAGAAGATGAAAGTCAACAAGCATTTATTTAGCATTTACTATGTGTCAGACACTGTGTTAATCACTGGGGAAACAAGGAAAGAAAAAACAGTTCTGTTCTCCAGGAGATCAGTCTAAAGAAGGAGAAAACACAAATAATGATGTGAAAGCAAGATATATACAGGAAAAAAAATTGGAGATAATCTTTGAGAGAAAGCTCTAAGATTGGGAAGGAATGGGAAAGACTTCTTGCAGAAGGAGGGATTTCAGCTTAAAATTGAAGGGAGCCAGAAAGGTGAGATAAGGAGGAAGAGAGACAACCAATGAAAATGTTCAGTCTGGAGATGACCTGAGATGAAGCATAGATCCAAGGCATAGGGGCATAGAGAGGAATGGAGTGAGGGTTATGGTTCTCTGAATGAATGTAAAAAGCAGGTGTCAGGGGCTTCTAATGGGCAAAATATTGGCCGAACACTGGAGATATACATAGAAAAGTAACACAATCACTGCTTCCAAAGAGCTCATGCTCTAATGAGGTGGAAACTATATGTGGAAGGTTTTGGTAGCAAGTCACATGGAAAGGTCCCATGCTCTTTAGACACAGCTGCAAAGCAGATGGCCATACCTCTTCTTTAATGAAATTTCCAATGATAAAATCACACCAGTTTTTGATGTCAAACCATTTAACAGAGCCGAGGACTTTGGGGGAAGATTTTTTCTACTTCTAGGTCTTCAGTACCTGTGGCTATAGCATCTACAGGTGCAATTGCTAGATTACATCCCCCATAGGAGTTGCTCTTCCCAAGTTTTCTAGCAACCATGACAATGTGTAACAAGGAAGCAGACTGTGATCATATCCAGCCATTCGGCCATCTAGAATTCCAAACACTGTAATATTTGTCTTACCTTAGGCTGAAGAATAGCTAGCTCATCTTGGTATCTGGAGGGTCTTTTCTGGTTTTGTTAAATGTCTGTCAAATGGAAACCCAATAGTCAATCAACATACATTTACCAAACATTTACAAAGTTCCAGGGGCTGTGCTCAGTGTTGTCTTTTCAGTTGTTTCACCTGGGAATTAGGAAACCATTGTACAAGACCCTAACTCAGATTCTTTTCATGTACCTGAAAAGTTGCATTTCTGTGAAGCTTGGCAAACTTTCAAGCAGTTTCCAAGATGCTTCTTGTATGAGGGGAATCTTGATTTGCTGATTAAGACAGGTTTACAGGGTAGGGGAGTTCATGTATTATAAGACTGTCTGCATAAAGAAATTGGTCTCCCCCCACCCAACTCATCCATCCATCCAAAGCAACAACTGACAAAACACACTAGAAATGCTGAGATGCTAAGAGCTGATCTGGGTTGCGGTGGGGTGCGGGGGCATTTGTTCATGCGAGAAAAACATGGAGCTTTTGTAGAAGCAGCTGATGTTTGTAGAAAATATAGCAAATTGTTACATTTCTTGGAGCTGTGGCTGTTGCCAACTCTCGGCCAGATTTTTTCACAGGGGGACTCAGGCTTCACTCTCCTCCTTCCTGCCCAGCTGAACACGCATCTCTTTGTCTTGGGTTGAATTGCACACCTGTTCGGCCATTTCTAAGGAGAAGAGCTCTTTTGGAAAGGGATTTAAGGAAACACAAAAGGGTGAAGTTTGATTTCCCTGAAAGATAGAAAAGCGTTTTATGGGAGCAAGAAACCCAAAAGAAAATAGAATAATGACTCGGTAGAGCTAGGGCCATGAAGTTTATCTAGTCTGTCCCACTTCTTTTGCAGATGGAGAAACAGAGGTCCAGAAAGAGAAAGCATCTTGGCAGAAAGGTCACACAGCTTGTTAAAGGAGGGACCAGACCCCAGGATTTGGATTCCCAATCCAGTGTCCTTCCTTGAGCCTCATACTACATTCATACAGTAAAATATTATTACAACACTGCTAATATCTATGTTTTAATAAGATAAGTATCCTGAATACAATTAGAACATGGGAATGTGATTTTCAGGCATCTGTCTCCCAGTTCTGGGCAGTTTTCCTGGCTGGCCTCCATGCTTAGAATGATCTCCTTCCTCATTCCTCCCTCCTGGTTTCCTCCAAGTCCCAGCTTAGATCCTACTTTCTACAAGAAGCCTTTGCCAATTCCCTGTAATTCTGGTCTCTTCCCTCTGTTGATTATTTCCAATTTATCCTGTATATAGCTTGGTTGTACATAGTTGTTTATGTACACATTTTTTCCTCTTTTGGGCTGTGAGCTTCTTGAGAATTTACCCTTTGGCATATGCAGATGCTTGGCACCTAGGAAATTCTTTATTTTTTTATTTAAACTTTTAATTTATTTATTTTTAATTTTTTAATTAAAAATTAACTTTTTAAACCCTTACTTTCTGTTTTAGTATCAATTCTGAGGCAGAAGAGCAACAAGGGCTAGGCAATGGGGGGTAAGTGGGTTAAGTGACTTGCCCAGGGTCAAAATAAGGAAGTATCTGAAGCCAGATTTGAACCCAGGTGTTCCCATTTATAGGCTTGGCACTCTTATCCTCTCTGCCCCCTACCTGCCCCAGACATAGTAGGTTCCTTTCTTTAAAAAAATGAAAACTCTAACCTTCCATCTTAGAATCAACACTGTGTATTGGATGCAAGGCGGAAGAACAGTAAGGGCTAGGCAGTAGGGGTTAAATGACTTGCCCAGGGTCCCACAGCTAAGAAATATCTGAGGCCATATTTGAATGCAGAATCTCCTATCTTTAGGCCAGGCTCTGAGTCTACTGAGCCACCTCACTGCCCCAGAAATAATAGGTTCTTAATAAATATTTATTGTCTGAATGACAGCATATGATAGTAAAGTAGAAAGAACCCGGGAATCAGGAACATGGATTCTAATCCTGGCCCTGCTACCAAAGATCTGGAATGCTTGGGGCCAATCCCTCTGTATCTCTGGACTCCTGATGTATAGTCTCTAGTCAAATGCCTCTGGGATCTCTTCTTGGCTTTGTGTAACTATTTTTTTTAAATCTCTGACTTGGTTAGAGGCATAAGTGCCATTCTTGCCAGTTTTACAGATGGCACAAAAACTAGAAGAGATAATTAAGATGTTTGGATGACAGAGTCAGGCCGACACAGCCTCAACTTCATGAGTGCAAAGGGGAGAAGGTATGGCTAGGCTGGAGGTCTTGGGGGGTATTCTTGCAAGTTTGACATGAGCAGCTATAAAAGCTAATGCAATTGTGGATTGCGCGGAGAGAGGCAAAGCCCCTAGAATGAGAGGAGAGAGAGAGAGATCTCCCACTGTCTTCCCCTCTTCTGACCCCAGAGAAGACTGCTGTGCTCAGTTCTGGGGAGCCTATTTGAAGAAGAACAGTGTCAGCCTGGAGAGGATATGGAGAAAAGTGGGGGGCTTATATGGTGAAGGGCCCCAAGATCATGCTGTATGAGGGCACTTTGAAGGACATGGTGATGTTTAACCAGAGGGCAGAAGACATGGAAAACTTGGGGTCTTTGAATACCTGAAAGGCTGCCTTGTGCAAGAGCTTTTGGATTTATTTTGTTTGGCCCCTGAGGACAAGAGATAGAGCAATGGGCAAAAGTGGCCCTCAAGCAGATTTAAATGGATTTTAAGGAATAATTTTGTAACATTTTAGTTCTGTACAAAAGTAGAATCGGCAAACCTGGGATGGCGATGGTTGCCCCTTCCTCTGAGTTCTTTTAGCAAATTCTCAATAGTCCTTTATTGGGGATGTTTGAGGGGAATTATTGAAATACAGATCCTACTAAAATAATCTCCAAGCTATTTAAGATTATGTAATTCTGTGATTCTCTTTGGATATCAGTGCCTTATCTCTAAAAGGAGAGAACTAGATTAGAGAATTTTGAAGCTTCTTTCACCCTAAAATTGCATGGTCTGGTGAGATAATTGTGACTTTTCCAGAAGCCATGAAATCTTCACCATGCCATTCATTTCCTTCACCAACTGTCCCTTTGAACTATGGTAAGGTTTGGATGTAGTGTCTGTTCAGTTGTTGTTCAGTTGTGTCTGATTCTTTGTGACCCCATTTGGGGTTTTCTTGGCAAAAATAGTAGAGTGGCTTGCCATTTCCTTCTCCAGCTCATTTTATAGATGAGGAAACAAGCCAACCGAGTGAAGTAACTTGTTCTATTTGAACTCAGATCTTCCTGAATTCAGGCTTGACACTATCCATTGAACTATCTAGTTGTAGTAGGCATAATATGATTGTCAATCGAAGTCCCTCCCACAAAATAATCCCCCCCCCTACACACACAAATACATATACACATGCCTATTATAGGAATACTTGAATTTCACGTTATTACTCTGGGTTAGAGCCTAAAGGCATTAATTAGAATGTAAATGTTACCTCTATTTTATATTAAGCTATTTTACATCACTGACATCTTAATTTCAATTAATATATAAAATTGTCTAAAGCGAAGGAAACGGGAGAGGATCACCATGAGTGAATTGGAAACAGGGTGGAAAAGTTTTAATAAAAGGAGGTCAGGAAATTTTTTTTTAGATTAAAGAGTTAGACTAGAACTTAGAAACTCTCTAGTAAAACTCCCTCATCTTGTAGGTGAGGAAACTGAGAGAGATTAAATAATTCACAAAAATAATTCCTAGTGTAGTCCCTCTTCCAAATTGGAGGCTTCTGAATCCAAACCTGGGGCTCTTTCAACTAGAATGATCTAAGCCTTTAGGGATAGTAGCCCCTGGAGAAGGAGTCCTGCTAGAACTGTGAAGACCATGGACAGCACTGGAGATGGCTGAGAGACAAAGGCAGCCTGTGGGCTAAGGAACATAGACTCAGGATTTCAGTGAGGAGAAGGTAAATACACAGAACTTCAATGGAAGGATGCTGAAGGCTAAGCAACTTTACTGAGGACAACTTTGTGCAAAACCTGCCCTAATAGGGACATATAATTTAAATAGTAGTAACCCAAAAACTTAGAGGTGGACAGGATATGGGGCACAACCTCATCTGATTGAAAACTGAAGGAATTTCCTCCACAAAACTCCAAAGAATATTCATCAAAGCTTTACTTTAAGGCCTCCAGTGATAGCAACCTACCACCTATCAAGGCAGTCCATTTCATGGAGGGGCCAAAACGAATTGTTATAAAGTTTTCTCCATAAAATGCATTTAAATTTGACCCTTTGAATTTTCTACTCCTTGTTCCTAGTTCTGCCCTGTAAGATCAGGCAGAATAAATTAAATCTCTCTTCCATTCCTTTTGAATGCCTGAAGAGAGCCATCTTGTCCTTCCCAAGACTTCTTCTCCAGACTAAACAGACCTAGTTTTATCATGCATACACAATTTTTTTTGTCTTAGTAACAACTCTAAGACAGAAGGGCAAGGGCCAGGCAGAGCTCACACAATCTTGAGACCCTTCCCCTATCCTGGTCACCTTCCTCTGGACTCAGTTCCTCAGAGAGGATGCTCCGTACTGAACATAATATTCCAGATATGTCTTCATCAATGCATATATCCCTTTTTGTTATATTCTAGATTTTTCCCCTTTCTTTTAAGAGGAAATTTGCTTTTTTGGCCACCACCATATTATACTATTGATTCATACTGAGCAGAACATTCAAATATATAAATCTTTTTCACATGAACTTAAAAATTAGCCAATGCTTCCTCCACAGTCCACTGTAGAATATATATTTTTAAGCACACATATAGGATTTTATATTGATCTCCTTTAATCTTATTCAATGATTTAGCCCAATGTTTTAGCTTGTGGAGATCTTGAGGTCTTGGATTCTAGTCTGATCACTCATTTAAACTTTCTAACACTTACTCACTAACAGAAAATCTGGGAAGGTGTTTTTCCTCTCTGTGGGTCTCACTTTGCCCAGGTGTTGAAGTTACCTAAACCTATCCCACAGGATCTGCGGAAGTTGTTGACTTCAGAGTACACAGAGTGATAAAAGATCCTGGAGAAGTTCAAAGTCTTAAGTAAAACGTAATTACTCTTATAAGCAAAACACCTTTCAGAGACAACCTGAAATGGCAAGTCTGGAAACCTCTTTGGGCCTAGAGATTCCACACCTGTAAAATGAGGTGATCTCAAAGGTCTTTTCAAGCTCTAAATCCTATGATCTATAAGACTATGGGCCTTCTGGGCATCAGTTTTCATGTATAAAATGATCATATTGGACTACATGGTGTCTGAGGTCCCTTTCAGGCTTAGGACTATGATTCTATGATTCCTCCTAAAATGCACATTTCTTCTCATACATGCATATTCAATCCAAAACCAAGTTGCAGGTTGGCCTCAATACCAGCAGCCCACCTAGTATCTTTGTAAAAAAAAAAAGGATGATTCAAATCTTATGGGAAAGAGCAAGTGAAACCCTAACCTACATATGCAAAGCTCCATCCTGGTGAGCTCGTTAAATCTAATGTTTTATGAAAACAGGCCACAAAATGGACTACCAGTGGAGGGGACAACTTGTGTCTGCTTGCAAATCCCTAAGGACAACAAGAAGTCTGGAAAGAGATTATAGATTGTTCCATCTGAAAAATCCTCCTTCTTATTAGTTTTTCTTTAATTCCTTCCTTTGATTAGCACTTATTCCTGTTTAAAAAAAAGGAGGGGAGGGGAATCCTAACAAACAATAAACATTTAGTACACAGTCCCACTATCAATGCCTAAATTTTCACCTACTCAACAGTGTCAGGAAACCTTTAATAAACACCTACTATGTGCCAGGAATAAATTGTCCATTGTGAAAAATCTTCCTTCTTATTTGTTTTTATTTAATTTGTTTCTTTGTTCAGTACATATGATTAACACAAATTCCTATTCCAAAACTGGTGGGAAAATCCTAACAAAAAATAAATATTTTGGTAAAGAGTCTCCCAAATGCCTCAATTTTCACCTATTGTTCTTTTATTTGATTGGACAGTGGGATAAATTGGGGAAAGTCTCAGAGGGAAGGCGCTAAGATTAGGAAAGGCTCTTTGCAGAAGTTTAGACTTCAGTAAAGACTTAAAGAAAGCCAGGAAAGCCAGAAGGTGGATGGAACTGAGGAGAGGGAGAATTCTAGGTAGGGGATGGGGGACAGTTAGTGAAAATGCTTGGAATTTGGAGATGGAGTGTCATCTTGGAAGAACAGCAAGGAAACCAGGATGTCTAAATTATAGAATCCATAGAGGAAAGTATAACAAGACTGGAAAAGTTGGAAGGGGTCAAGTTATGAAGGACTAAGCCAAAAAGAAGATTTTATATTTGATCTTAGAGGCAGCAGGGAGCATTAGAGTTTATTCAATTGGGGGTGGACGGACATGGTCAATATTGTGCTTCTGGGGGATCAGTTTGATAGCTGAATGGGTGGAGGGAGGATTGATTGAAGTGGGGAAGACACTTGAGAAAGGATGCCCCACCAATAGGCTATTGCAATAATGAAGGACTACTAATTCTTATCTTAGTTTTGGATTCGGTACAGAGGAAATTCCTTCCCTACAGTTAGAGAATTTTCTGAAAGATGCAGGCACTTCAAGATATAAAATCACTTTATTCAGTAGGGCAAAATGAGACCATAAAGACTTGCTTCCAGTGTATGGAAAGACTATATAAGGTCTCATTAAGGTTTTTAAAAAGTGCTTTTACATGCATTATGACCAGATTAGGAGAAATTCCAGTTGAGTCTGTTTGCAGGTGATATGGTGATAACTCCTTTGCAAGTTCTGGAGCACTGCGGTGCCTCCAAAATGTGCCTTGTTGTTGTTTCTCAGTCATTTTCAGTTGTTTATGAAGGTTGGTGACCCCATTTGGGGTTTTCTTGCCAGATCCTAGAATACTTTGCCATTTCCTTCTCCAAAATGTGATGATCTGTTGTCACTCACAAGAGTCTGGCCCAACTATCTACACCAGAAAAAAAAAAAGGAAATGAGGACTGCATATTGTCTGGACTGATATATAGTTGGACCAAGCTCATTGGCTGATGCATCTATCTTGTACAGAAATGAAGGTGATCAATGAACTACACCCAGAACCAAATTGGGGAGGAGAAAGAACTGGGTCTCCTACTGAAATTTTCTCATTACTTTTAATGACACTAAAGTTCTCCTTAAAACCAAGGTCCATGTTTTCAGCAGCATCACTGATGAAATATGGTTCCACTTCATGTAATACCAGTCTCTAAGTAATCACCATTTCAGGGCCCCCAAGGGTCAATGGAGAGAAACATGGTGGGTGTGAACAATCTGCAACATTTTATCAACTATAAACTACCCGCACAAATTGGTGTAGAACATATCAGAGAAATTGAAAAGGGGGTGGACTTGTCATGCCATGTAGAGAAAGTGGTGAATATCAGATGGACAACTGGAGGACTGTATTAATACTTTCCTAATATAGAGAGGTCCAAAGGAAGGCAGATCCCTAGATTATTTGCCATATTTAATCCTTTAGAGGAATTATGGGAGGAAATGGACATGGGTCACAAAAGAAAATAATTTCTAGGTGGGTTTCAATCAGCATTACTGGAGGGTATACCCACATCAATGAAATCATGCATCTATTGAAATATTAAAATACAAAAGAAGGATGAAAAAGATTCTGTGAGAGTCAGGAGGGAAATAGAACTTTCAGATGAAAGAGATCAGAGACACTTCATGGCAAAGGTGATATATGAGCTGGATCTTGAAGGATTAGTACATGTAAAATAGAGATATAAAGGGAAAACTTTGCCAGGCATGGGAACAAGATGGGCAAAGGCCTGGAGTTGGAAAACCAAAGAGGGTCATAAATTCTGGGTCAATCTAGATTTTATATAATTATCAAAAGTAATTCTGTGGGAAATTATAAGATTGAAATTATATTTTTAAAATATGAAACTGGGCGCAGTATGTAAAGTAGGTGTGTGTATCTTATATGTATATATGTAATTGTAAGATATATATGTATGAAATTTATAAATTGTGCATATATGTATTGTTTATATAATTCTATGTTAAATAATATCATTATGAAAAGATGCTTTACATTCCCATTTGCCCTCTGGGGGATACCTGGGGCTATGACCATGGAAAAATACTATAACAAGCCTCTGATTATTATTATTATTGGTGATAATAATAATAACCATTTAGAATGACACCAATAATGATAATGATAGATTCTCAAATAATAATGATGCTTTGTAACATCATATCCTCTTTCATCTGTAGATATCAAAGCACCTTGAAAATATTAATTAAGTCCTGGGTGGTAGGTGTTATTATCTCAATTTTATAAATGGGGAAACTGAGGTGAAATGCTTTGTTATGGGTCACCCAAAGTGAATAGGTAAAGAACTTTCTTGTGTACCAGACTCCTAACTGCTACTTTTAAAATATATATGCATGACATGTTCAAATTAAATTAAATAAGTACTAAGCACCTACTATGTGCCTAGAACATGCTTAGTACAAAAAGAGCTTTGGTCCTTAATGAAATAACCCTGTTGTTGGGAGTGGGAGGATACATACATACATATATATATATATATGTAATATATGTACCTGCTGCATTTATCAAATTTTTAGAGTTAAAGACACTTGGCCCCCCACTTAGCCTTTCTACTCATTTTATAGATAACACTTGTCTCTAAAGTGAACAGCCAAAAGTCATGCAGTTAATTAGTCAAAGTCTGGATTTTTATCCAGGTCACCTGACTTCCAATTTGATTCTCTTTATCTATTACCTGGTGGTGCAATGGATAAGTGCCAGGCTTGGAGTCAGGAAGACTCATCTTCCTGAGTTCAAATCTGGCTTCAGATACTTAATAGCTGTGTGATCCTGGGCAAATCACTTAACCCTATTTGACTCAGTTTCCTCATCTGCAAAATGAGCTAGAGAAGGAAATGACAAAACACTCCAGTATCTTTGCCAAGAAAGCCCCAAATGGGGTCATGACTGAAAAATGACTCAACAACATCGATGGCTTACTCTTTTATTGCTTCTACTCCCTCTGTGTGATCATGAACATGCCCTTCAATCTCTGAATCTCAGTTTCCTCATCTGTAATGGATAAAACCAGCCAGAATCAGCAATGGATAAAACTCCTGGTTTTCATGAGCATTAAGTGCTCATGGTTTTAATGTCTGCTATTATGATTATGAACTAAGCTAGATTTTACCTACTTAAAGCTATCCTTGCATGGTTATTATGGCTATGCTCATAATGAATGATACTTCATCACACAGAAAGCATATTTTCCATTCTGTCCTACTTATAATCTCATGATCCCTCCCTACCTGACGGGGGATTATAGCCTGATTGGTTACCAGTAACAAGCCAATGAACCATTCACAGTAATATATGGGAAGGATTGGATGTGAGTTCTGGATAATACTGGGTTTATGGATGACACTATGTTTGGGGAACTTGGTTTGAAAGAAACCATCATCGTCAGACAAGGATCTCTACTGAGGCTGGTTTCGTCTTTCCCCAATTAGTGCACCTGAGCAGCACTAGAACCAAGGCCAAACTGGAACCAGAAATGAAAAGTAGGTCCTTTGACTCTGACACCTTCCCACATCCCTCATTAGCACCCTGGTCCTCCCTCAGGGAACACCCCCTCCCACTCTCTTAGTCATTCTTCTCACCCTGACCACCTGCCTGGTGAGTCATTCTTATTCCTAGTTGCATGTTGGTTAATGGTTAATACCTGCAGAGGTGCTAATTGAGACCCCAGTTTTTAGCTTATAACTACTTAAGAATGACCACTCTCTGTTGCCTTGGCTTTGGAAATGAGGGATTCAGACAGAGATCAGGCAGATTTTGGCAAGAAGGATTAAGGAACACTTGTGAGAGTTCTACTTTGAGTTATGGACCCTCTGCCAACCTTACCCTTAAAAAAGCATTTATTCTTTGAGCCTCTGTTTCCTCATCAGTAAAATGGGAATAATGTTCCTTCCACAATTTACCTTCCATGATGGTGGGGGGAAAGTCCACTGTAAATCTGAAAGGCTCAGAGGCGAGTGATTCTTTCTCATAAATCCAGCTCTCCAAAGATCATAACCCATCACCAAGGCAGAGACCCAACAGGCCTCCATCCAGACACCTGGAAGGAGATTTAATAGACCTGAAAGAGTATCTGACAGATCCCAGGAACTGAGTTGCCAGTGCATCCTCTGTGGTTCCCCCTCTTCCTTTTAGCTCAACCTCTTTCATGAACAGCTCAGCCAGCTGCTCTCACTGATAGAATCTACCTTTCTCCCCAAGTATTTTATTTCCTTTCATATGTGGTGGCTACATGTAATCAGCAGCAGCTTAATGATGCCATAGGAATATTTCAAAGTGGAAGGTTGAATGGTCGCTTTGTGCTTTTCTGGAATAATTAAAAAGAAATTCCCATCATAGATACACTCTACTTTTCTGGTGGTCAGACTTCTAGTTTCTTTAATCATCTAAGAATATCCCTGGTGACAGGGTGACCTGGAAGTTAGAAAAATTTTAAAGAAAAAAAGCATCTAAGCAATGGAAAAGTGTTGCCACAAAGCTCATGCACTTTCCTTCCCAGCAAGATACAGAGAGAAACCATCAAGGTAGATCCTATTGACTTAAGTTAAAGTTATTAATTGACTAAACTTGTTTAATTTATTATCCCGTTCTTTTCCCACTGTCACAATGAATTATAATGGAAATCAGATTTCAGTTATGATGTGAGGGTGGAATGGAGAAGAGAAGATGGAGAAGGGAGGACTCCAAGTAACCCGCTGGAAAACGAAAATCAAAGCCCATTCCTAGAATGCCTGCCTACCCTAATCCTCTTTTGCCTATTGAATTTCTTCCCATCTTTGAAAACTCAGACTCAAATGTCACCTCCCCTAGGAAGCTCTCTCTGATCATAATAAGTTGTTGTGTAGCTCTCGGCTGCATTTATTATGCAATAGTGTGTCCTAACTCCCTACTAGACGACAAGTTCCTGAATGTCAGAGACTGTATGGTATCTAACATTTCCACTTTCTTCAGAGACTAGCTTGATGCTTTGCTTATTTTAGGTGCTCACTAGATGTTTACTTCTCAGTATGGGATAATCGTGTAGAAAATTCTGCTTTTGATGATGCAGGGAAATGTTTATTATATGGATATACATATATATCTTTAAAAATGTCCTATCAATGATCTTTTAAAATGGCATTTCACCTAGAACAACAGTTCTTTCTCCAATCGTTTCAGATAAATGAGAAGAGTTTTTTCAGAGAAAGTGGGAATCAATCAGGACCAGGGAAAAGAATATGGACTTTTAACCTACAGGCAATACAGTCACTTGAGCCCCCATATATGAAACTAATCCCAATAATAGTAACAGAATTGCTAGCATTTATATAGCACTGGAAGGTTTACACAGTACTTCACATGTTATCTCACTTGATCTTTGCCATAATCCTCAGAGGTAGGCGCTATTTTTATCATTTTACAGATGAGGAAACTGAGACAAATGGTCAGTTAAATGACTTGCCCAGGGTCATACAGCTGGTAAGAGGCAGGAAGGTCTTCCTGCTTCTGTGTTCAGTGCTCTATATTCACTGTTCCACCTAGCTGCTCTTCTTGAACTGGAGTCCTTGAGTTCTAAGTTAATTTACATGATTACCTGGGAACCCTCAGTGTAGTATGTAATTGTTAAGGAAGAACAAAGAGGAAAATAATGGGAAGAACCCAAGAGAAGCATCTCCTTTGTGTCCCACTAATTTCTGGTTCAAAGTTCTGATGAGGAAAAAGTCCCTTCCAGAATTAATTTGGTCCAGTGACTATTCAAACAAAAACTGATAATCACAGAAACAATAAATCAATAATCATCTTGTTTTTGTATAACTTGTTTTTGTTTTGCTTTTTAATATCTCCAGGCACAAAGATATCAAAAATCTGGGGCAGTGAGAAGTGATTCTACTCCCATCAAAGGGTATAATGCAAGGGAGGAGGATGTTTACCTACTAACCCTTTCTTCTGGAAAATATTAGGTTAGGAAAAAGAAAAGTAGAATTCAGAAGGGAATGTCCTGATTTGGTTCTGGATAAAAGCCAGGGTTCCTCTGACAGGCTACATTACCATAGTGGAGCCAGCTGAAGCCAAGGTCAAGGACTGGCTTTAGCAGATCTAGTACTAGAAAGGACCTCAGAGGACTAGATCAAGCAGAACTTAACAGGCAGCTACAATTCCCTTCTCCTTTCCTATTTGGACCACACTAGCCAAGCACCAATGGATTTCAATATGATAGGAGACCCTTGTAATTCAAGAAATGATCTACAGTCATCTTAAGAGTTAGAGTATGGAGACCAGAAAAGAAACTTTCCCTGTTCAATATCCATCAATCCACATTCTATTTTGCCAGACTCTGACATTAAAGATATTGAAGTAGATACGGCCATCAACTCTTAACAGCTGGTACCCATCACTACATTTTCTTTTAATTTTTTAAGCACAGAATAGGAGGGTTCTATATGATAGCTTTAACCATATTTAGAAAAATGGTGGAAGATAGATCTAATTAACCACATCCTAGTAGAGATTTACAAAGGTATCTATTATAGATGTTAACCACTCCCTGCCTTCCTTATCCCCACACCTCTTCTCTGCCCATTCTATGTCCTTCTATGACTATGTCTTCCCTTTCCAATATCTCTTGAGAACCCTGCTCCATTGTTAAAATTGTCCTCTAAATTAGACCTCTTCCTCTCAAATTTCCAAATTCTTACAAGTAAAGAACTACAGTTTTCTTCAGAAGAAGACAAGGAAACCTGTGGTCATCCTAATTTGATCAGATGTTCCTCTGATGCCTCCACACATTGGGCCAAGATGAAGACTAGACTTATTCCTTGTTCCTTCTTGCTATACCTTTCCACCATCACTCAGCAACCTCTCTTCCTTTAAGATACATTCTACTCATATACATCACCTGATCCAGATCCTGAGAAAACTTAGCTGCCACCCAGTAGATACTTTTCTTTTCTCATACTTTAATAACCAGTTCATGGTCTTCCTCACTAGTTGAGTTCTGGCTCAAAAGTATATGTATAATTAGGAAAAAATCTTTGCAATAAGTTTCTCTGATAAATATCTCCAAGATACATAAAATATCCCAAAATTCTTTGGGCAATTTTAAGCCATTAAAGCTTAAATACAGGACAGGTAAAAACTATTTAAATTTAACCTAAATTAAACTACTTTTAAACTAAACTCTTTTAGTAAAGCTTAAGACTCCTCTAAGACCCTTGTTCAAGCTATCTTGTAAAAGGAACTGATTTCAAATTTCTAAGATCAAGAGTCATTCCTTAATGATAATTGCTCAAAAGTTATGAAGCAGTTTTCAAAGGAAAAAGCTCTTATTAAGAATGTTTTGAAAAAATCACTAATAATTGGGGAAAATCAAATTAAAGCAACATTGAAGTTCTGTATCACATCTATCTGACAGGCAAAGACAATAAATGAGAAAAAGACACATATTGGATTGGAAAAGCAGGTAGGTACATTCTTAGTGAAGCTGTAAATTGGTCCAACAATTTGGTCTGACACATTGCTCCTCTGTTCAAGATGCTTCCTTCCTGCTTCTGGGAAAAAATGTAATTTCTCTGTCTCATGTTTAAGTCTTTTATAAAGTGGCTTCCACCTATCTTTCTAGACTGATCACTCATTATTGCCTCTCATGCACTCAGCTCTATGACTGTTTCCCATACACATCAAACCATCTCCCATCTCTTTGTCTTTGCTCAGGCTGACATCCTGGCCTAAAATGTTCTTCCTCATGCCACCTCAATGAAGCTCTCACTTTCTTTCAAACATAGCTTGTGTCATTTTCCTATAGGAGACTTTAAAAACAGTTTATCTCCATTATTTGTGTTTTCCTCACTACTCCAACCTCCTGAAACTGCTTTCTATTTCTTTTCTATATATTATTATGTCTGACTTAAGCATGTTTATGATCATTTCCCCTCCAGTAGAATGAAAATTCCTTGAGGTCAAGGGATGTTTCATTTTTGTCTTTGCAGCCCTAGTGCTTGACATATGGTCCTCAACAAATGCTTGTTAAATTGAACTGAGAAGGGAAGTTGAGGAGGAAAAAGGATAGATTGCATGAATGCAGGCAAAGGCAAGGTCAAGGTCCTGTTAATTATACATTTGAACCCGAATTCAAGAATGAGAGTAATGTCAAAAAATTCTAGAAAGTTTCGTTTGGACTCATATGTTTGAAGGTTTTAAGTGCAGACTGAAGAGTTTCTTTATTTATGAAATACCCACATCTGTATAGAACATAATACTAGGGGGAAAAACTTGTAAGTAATTAGTTAATTAATTTATTTTTAGCATTCTTTTTTTAATTTTAAGTTCCAGATTTTCTCCCTTCTTTTCAATTCTCCCACACCTAATGAGAAAGCAAACAATATTATATCAACTATATGTGTGAAATAATGAAAACATATTTCCATATTAGCCATACTGCAAAAATAAAGAGAAAAGGGAAATTATTCTTCCATTTATCCTCAGAGTTCATCAGTTTTCTCTCTGGAGTACAACTTCATTTTCATCAGTTTATATAGGTCTTGCCAAGTTTTTCTGAAACTTCTCCCTACCCTGTCATTTGTCATAGTATTCTATCACAACAATATGTCACAACTTGCTCAGCCATTCCCCAATTGATGGAAACACCTCAATTTCTAACTCTTTGCCACCACAAAAAGAACTGCTATAAATATTTTAGTACATATAGGTTCTTTTCTTTTTTCTTTGATCTCTTTGGGATACTGACCTAGTAGTGGTATTATTACTGGGCCAAATGATATTCCCAGTTTTATAATCCTTTGGTCATAGTTTAAGATTCTTCTCCAGAATGGTTAGATCAGTTCATTACTCCACCAACAGTTCATTAATGTACCTATTTTGCCCCACCTCTTCTAGCACTTGTCATTTCTGATAGATGTGAGGTGGTACCTCAGAGTTGTTTTAATTTGTTTTTCTCCAATCATTAATGATTTAGAGCATTTTTTCATATGAGGAGAGGTAGCTTTGATTTCTTCTTCTCCAAACTGGTTATTCATATCCTTTGACAATTCATCAATTGGGGATAGCTCATGTTTTTATTTTTTAATTATTTGACTTAGTTCCCTATAAAATGAGAAATGAAGCCTTTATTAAAGAAACTTCCAGTAAAAAAATCTTGATATTACTTAATGTCTATGATACCTTTACTCAAAATGTAATTTCCTTGATTATCACTTTTTATTAGGTCCATTTTTGTTTTTGTTTTGTCTGAGATCATAATTGCTACCCCTGCCTTTATTTGATTTAGATGAAGCAGAATGGGTTCATCTCCAGCCCTTTATTTTAATTCTGCATGTATCTTTCTAAATCAGTTATGTCTCTTGTATACAACATATCGTTGGATTTGGGTGTCAAATTAATTCTGCTATCTACTTCTGTTTTATGGGTTGATTCATTCCATCCATATTCACTGCTATTACTTACTGTGTATTTTCCTCCATATGGTTTTCTTCTGTTTATTCTTCTCCTTTTCTTTTTATACAGCCCCGCCTTAATAGTCTGTTTTGTTTCTGACTATTGCCTTTCATAATCTTTCTTTTTAAAATTTTCCTTTCCCATAAACCTTATTTCCTTCCCCTCCCATTTCCCATTGGGTAAGATTTATTTCTATACTCAACATTTTTTCCTATTCTACCTCTTCCTTTATGTTTCTTCTAGAACAACCCTTTTTTCTTTCACTCCTACATTCTTTTTTTTATTTTTGGAGGTTATCTTAACCTATCAAGTAGACATAGATTCATGACACCTTGTCTATGCAGACTTCTTCTAATTAGCCCAATAATGATAAAGTTTTTAGAAATTACAAGTATTATTTTCTCATATAGAAATATAAACAGTTTAACTCCATTGAGTCCTTTATCATTACTCTCATGTTTAACTTTTTATATTTCTCTTTATTCTTCTGTTTGAATGTCAGATTTTCCATTCATCTTTGGCCTTTTCATCAAAAACACTTGAAAGTCTTCTACTTCATTAAATACCCACTTTTCCACCAAAGGATTATATTCAGTTTTTCTGGGTAGCTTTTTCTTGGTTTTAATCCTGGTTCCTTTGCCTTCCAGAATATATTCTAAGCTGTTTTATCTTTTAATAAAAGCTTATAAATCTTTAGTGATCCTTACTGTGCTTATACAATATTTGAATTGTTTCTTTCTGGCTACTTATGCTATTGTCTCCTTGGTCTGGAAGCTCTAGAATTTAGCTATAATATTTCTGGTAGTCTTTAATTTGGGATTTTGTTCAGGAGGTGGTCAGTGGATTCTTTCAATGTCTATTTTACCCTCTGGCTCTAGGATGTTTGGGCAGTTTTCCTTGATTTTTTTTAACTATAACATCTATAGGTTCTTTTTTTGATCATGGCTTTCAGGTAGTCAAATAATTGTTAAATCATTTCTCTTCAATCTATTTTCTGGGTCTGTTGTTTTTCTGATGAGATATTTCATATTTTCTTCTACTTTTTTCATTTGTTTGACATGATTTTGTTATTTCTTGAAGTCTCACAGATCCATTAGCTTCCAACTGGCCAATTCTATTTTTTAGGAATGATTTTCTTCAAGTTTTTGTATTTCATTTTTGATTTGACCAATTCTGCTTTTTAAAAAGGCTTCTCCTTTTGTGAATTTTTGAACCTCATTTTCCATTTGACCTATTCTTTTTTTATATAATTCTTTCCTTCAATGAATTTCTGTGCTTTTTTCATTAAGTCAATTTTGTTTTTAAAATGCTATTTTCTTCAAAATTTTTGTGCCTCTTTTACCATGCTTTAATTATATTTTCATAATGTTTCTTATTACTCTCATTTTGTTTCTCATTTTTTGCTCTACGACACTTATCTCTTCCTTTAACTTTTCCAGGAATTTTTCTTGAACTTGAGGCCAATTAAAATTTTCTTTGAGGCTCTGCTTGCAGCTGTTTTGACATTATTGTCTTCTTTTAAGTTTACGTCTTGGTCTTCCCTTACACCATAATAGCTTTTATTGTTCAAGTTCCTTTTTGTTGTTGTATTTTACTCATTTTCTCAGTCTATGTTTTGACCTTCAATTTTATGTTAAAGTTGTTAAAGGGACTGTTCTAAGCTTCAGGGGGTTTTGTGCTACTATTCTTAGAGCTGGCTCTGGTTGTCTTAAAAAGTTTCCTGTGCTTCCATGGTTGTGCTATCCTGAGAGAAGTATAGTCACTGCTTTCCTGCTCTATATTTTGGTCTTTATCCAAAAAAACCACCTGTTTTTCTGAGACTAAAAGTACTAGTAGTTCATCTTGGACATGGAAATTCATCCTTTGCTCTCCTCTAGTTGCCAGGGCTAGAGTTGCTCTTGGTCCAAGAACTATGATCAGGGTCCCTGCTCCTTAGTCACCTTTAACAAATACTCCTCTCTATCTTGGAATTGCAACCCCAAACTCCATATGGCCAATGGACTTGCCAATCAGCACCAGCTGTATCCAGTGCCAGCATTGTGCCTCTTGAAAGGTTTCTGACCAGTAGTCTGATCTCCTGACAATCTTTTGGCTGAGAATTTGCAAAGCTGCTGTTGTTATTGCTGTTGCTGTTCTCATGGCACTGATGGTACTTCTTCTGTGTTCAAGGCTTGTGCCCACTCTGGTGTTACACACTGTGGACGTCCTAAGTTGTCTTCGGCTAGAACAATGTTTCCCTTGGACTTTTTGCTGGCACTGATACTACAAAAATTGATTTGAGGAGTTATTTTTAAGTTGTTTGGAAGTGAATGTTGGAAGAATTCAGCTGGTTCCTGGACTATACTCTGTCCTTTTGGTTCTGCCACCTACTAGTACATACAAAGTTTTGATAGGATATGCTCACTGCCCTCATGGAAGCAACAATCCAGAAAGGAGACAAGGACATATTGAGAAAAAAAACCCATAGCGTACATATAGCAGCCAAAAGCAGAGAGGATTTATGGCAAAAGCAACTAAGTAGTTTTGAAAAGATTTGGCCCTTTGTTCTTGCTCTTAATAGGACAGAGGAAAAGTATCAGTGCATGTGACAATATGCAGAAAGGAATGAGTAACTGGTGGAGAGACAAGTCACAACAAAGACAAACAACAGAAGTAATCATTGTTTTCCTGGTGTAAAACCACCCTAAGCCATCTCAGCTGGAATCAGAGTATAACAGAAAGGAAAGGCTTACATGGTTTGGCAAAAGCCAAATGAAGTAGATGCACGAAGCAACTAACCAAATCTTAAAGGCCTGGTCCCATTTCTCATCCTAGTTTTCTTTCAGTATTATTGAGATCTAGACTCAACTACCCTATCTCAAAGGCTGTTGTGATTATAAAATGAGATAATACATATATAGGGTTCTGAAAGCCTTAAAAAGTATTTCAGTTCAACTCAATAGGCAATAAGTTTTTGTTTTTCCCCATTAGAACATAAGCTCCTTGAGAGCAGGAATTTTGTTATCGTATTTGATTAAAAGACATTTATATTCTATTGTACAAATACTACATAAATGTTAAATATTTTTAAACTATCTTTCTATGTCCCTTTGCTTATGATGTTTCTCAATTATGTACTCTAAGGAGATATGTACAGAGTACATTTATACCTCCAGTAAGAGGGCTTGCTAAGTTCTTTTCAGGGATACTCATCCCCCTTTGGTGTCTATTTGCCACCCAGATCTCCCCAATGGTTCCAAGAAGCTCTAGCACAGTCACTGGCCATATCTTAGAAAACAAGTTTGGAAAGTAGGTTTGCTTTACCAGGTTGAGGGTAACTGACAATCCTCAAACCAGTCAGTGATTTGGGGGATATCGACTCCAAACATGTGAAGACCTCCTCTGGTGGAATGGGTAGATGAGAACAATTTGTTCCAAAGGTCACAAAGGAGGTAGAAATATGCACTGAGGAATGCTTAGAGCTTGGTCAGACATCGAAAATTCTAAAGTCATCCACTAAGTCACTGGCCATCACCAGTTATCTTGGCTTTTGACTTGCCACTGGATTTTTATGGCTTGGGAAGAGAGAGTGAGGATGATGACTTTATTCAATTATACCTGAAACCCATTTAGTGCACAAGTCAAAAGACACCATCCATATCATTTTATCTTTTTAGATTTCACTATTTTACTTTCTCATTATTCTCAAAGTAACTACAGGATATACAAATTCAGAGACATCTCTATCCCAAATGATTTTGTGGGCTCTTTGTGGCTGACCTGTGGGAGAGCCTTCTGTGCTTATACTGGTATGATCAGTCATGGTCAGACACACTGTACAATAATGACCCTAACATAATGATATCACTTTGGTCTTTTTCATGTAGATCTCAATAATACTGAAAGAAAACTAGGATGAGAAATGGGATCAGGCCTTTAAGATTTGGTCAGTCAGCTATTCCCTAAGGGCCAAATCTTGTGTATGACTGGAAAACCTAGAATGATTTTATATTTTAAAATAATTTATATTTAAAAACTAACAAAACTATTCTTAGGACATGAATTTTATCAAAATAGACAGAGGTTGGATTTTGATCTTTTGAAGTGCTTTGTTTTTTTCGTGATCTATTTCCTTTGAATTTCTCTGATAATAGTGATCAAGCTCCAAGAAATGCCTTTGGTTCTCCATAATTCTGAAAACATGGTCATATTGTGAGTTATGTCTTCCCAGAACAGTCCTCATTCCCTAGTGAGGTACTAAATGACCCATATACTTGACAGAGACTTCACAAGACTAGCACATGTCAACTGATAGTTTTAGATCAATCTTGTCTAAAACCCATTAAAATAATCTTTTCGTAAGCTATTTTAATACTTTCATGATTAAAATAAGGCTATCCAGATAAACTGATATCTCCAATGGTTCCTGCTCCCGACCACCTTTGCCTTGAGCTGCCTAAAAGTGACAAAGTCATAAAGAATCCCTTTGGTCATAGATAATCATGGCAGGATTTTAGTTATTCAATTGTTTCAGTCATATATGACTCTTTGTGATACCATCTGAGGGTTTGGCAAAGATAGTAAAATGGTTTGCTATTTCCTCCCCCAGCTCATTTTATAGATAAGGAAACAGAAAAACAGGGTTAAGTGGCTTGTCCAGGATTACACACTTAGTAAGGGTCTGAGGCCAGATTTGAACTCAAGAAGATGAGTCTTCCTGACTCCAGACCCAGCACTCAAACCACTATGCCACCTCACTACCCAAATGGCAGGATTACACAAGTCAAATGAAATCCATCGTTCATCTTATATTCGTCTACGATGGGGATTGGATTGAGCAGGTCCAACATAGAAATAACTGACTTGCCTAACAGGTTTTCTAGAGTATCCAGAGCTCAAAGTTAGATACACACACACACACACACACACACACACACACACACACACACACACACATGTTCTGTTATTCTGGTCTATTATGATACTCTTATACAAATTCCAATACCACCCACTAGATAATCTTTCTATTCTTCTTTTGTTTCCCCTCAATGAGTGAAATAATACAACCAGGGGATCCCTTGAGATGCTTATAACTCTTCAGGCAGTTCCTGAAGTCTTTCATCTTGGAGACAATGATTTTTTAATACTAAGCTGGGAAAGAGCAACACAGTAGATCATGTATGTAGTCTCTAGTTTGGTTCTATTCCCAAGTCATCAAGGAATCTCTAAGGGTGAATTTCCCTGGATCCCTCTCCATCCCCGAATGGAGGATTCAGGGAATCCTCTGCCTTTTCTGCCAATACTGTCTGTCCTTGGTGCTCTTGAGAAGTACCTGGGAGATATGGCTTATGCGGATGTTCAAGAACCAGTGTGTGAAGAACCAGTTTGCTGTTAGTAATGCCCTCCTACTACTATGACTAAACAGGCCAGAGTTAGAAGAGAGGAAGGAAGAAAACAAGCACTTATTAAAAACATCAGGAACTGTGCTCCTTACAAGCATGATCTCATTTGATTCTCACAAAAACCTTGAGGTAAGGTGCCATTATTATCTCCATTTCACAATTGAGTATATAGAATCAGATGAAGGTAAAGTGACTTGCCCAGGGTGATATAGCTAGTGTCTGGAGTCAAATTTGAACTCAGGTCTTCCTAACTCTATATCCAATATTCTATATACTATACTTCCCAGCCTCAGTCAATACCAAACCACAGAAAATGATCTGGATATTTCAGGTCACATTGTTCACTGCTTATAGATACTGATATTTTCTTTATGGCATCATGAGCTCTGTAGGCTTATGGCATAACTGCAAGGATATTATCATTTAAAAGATAAGCATTTGTTTGAAGAAAAAGCCTGGGGCCTGGCAATGACTATTATTGATCATGAGATCAATGAAGCAGTGCTGACTGCAATAGAAACTACATAGCATGCAAAAGCAGTAAGAACAAGTCTAGCAGAAGCAGGAATATACTGAAACCAGCTAATACTGGCTTTCAGGAGCTTATTGTTAAATTTTCAGTGTGAGCATTTATATTTTGTAATCAGCAAACTCTATAAATAAGGGCTTGATTTATTGTTTTGTTGATTGGCTCAAGAGAATGATGAAGAAAACATTAATAAAGATTATATTTTAAAGTGTGCCATGAAAAAAAGAAGGAAAAGAAGTCATTAAAAGCACTAGGAAGTTTCCCAAATGTTACTCTGACCCTCTCTCTTCCTCCTATTCAATAATGAACCAAGATTACTGTCCCCCTACAATATCTGTCTGAGATATACCTCAGATAGGTTGATATCATAGGCTACTTTTCCTACTACAAGCCACATGCTATATGTTCTTGGCTTTTAGGAGGAGAATACAACTCTCATTTATGAGGCTCTTCAGGGTTGCCGGGGTTGATTTATCCAGCACAATGCCACTGGAGCCTCTGGAGCACCCTGGTATCTGTGGGAAAGCCTTCTTACATCTGGACACCACTGGAAATCCTCCATGACAGTAATAAATGTCTTTGGGTAAAAAGAGTCTCCTTGTTGTACTCCTTATTATTAGCAGTTAATTGTTGAAAAAGTTCTCTCTGTTTTAGTTTTTAAAAGAATCTTTTAAGATCATTTTAGCAGATATATGAAAGACTTATTGCTGAGACCATGTAAAGTTGTGTTTTCCTCCCACAAAAGGAAGCAAAGTTTAAACACAAAATAATCTTGAACTTTCTGTAACTGTCAGTCAACTGTGTGATTATAAAGATGTGGTCTGTGTAAAGTATCATTTGAAAAATCTGGTCTGTTTCCTTCTCATGTCTTAGACAAAGATGACCTGGTTATGTCTGTAATTTATTCTCATAAAGATTTTATGGAAATGGGAAAGGATAAGTGGTTGATAGTTGTTACTACTTTCTCAAAAGTATTAATAGTGTCCTTGATGTTTTCCAGGTGTTTGTTATCCTCCCTCTTTCAGATATTTTGAGAATTGAACCTCTAAAGCCCTGAAAATTTTGTCCTCTCAAGCATAGCCTTCTTCTGTATATTCTTCATCTGGTACAGCTCTGCAACACACATGACAAATGATCCACCAACCTTTGCTTGAAGACCACCAGTGAAGAGAAATCTGTTACTGCCTCAGGCAGTCCATTCCACTTTTGGATAGCTCTAATTATTAGGAAGTTTTTCCTTACATAAAGCCTCAATTTGCCCCTTTGCAACTTCCACCCATTGCTCATAGTTCTGCCTTCTGGGGACAAGTAGAACAAGTCTAACCCTTTCAAATGATGGTCATTCAAATACTTCAAGACAAATATTTAAGTCCCTTCTTCTCAAAGTTAAAAATCCCCAGTTCCTTACCTGAACTGTGTGGCACAGTATTGCAGTTCTTCACCATCATGGTTGCTCTTTTCTTGATATGCTCCAGCTTTATCAAGCTCTCAAGTATTTACTAAGCATCTACTATGTGCCAAACATTATACTGGCCAGGGATACAAATAGAAATAATGAAATAATCCCTTCTGGCAAGGAGCTTTGTTAGTTTCCAGTGGGGAAGGCAACAGGTACATAAAAAAATAGCATAAATGTAAAGTTAACCCAAATGTAACCCAGGACTCCAGACTAGGCATTTACAAAAGACGTTAATGAAGACATTGATTACTCTACCACTTTTCAAGAGGACGTTACTTCTGTCTTCCAAACTCAGAAGACACAAGATTCCAGGTCCTCGTCAGTAGAAGGCTCCTGAAAAAGATAGGAAGAAGCTAATATATGGCAGCCATTGCCATCCCTAATTCTAGAAACTGTCCCTCTTGTGTGAAACTGGAGGTTGGAGACTCTCTTTCTCTCTCTCTCTGTCTTTCTCTGTCTCTCTCTGTCTCTCTCTCCCCCTCTCTCCCTTTCTCCCTCTCCCTCCCCCTTCCTCTTTATATTGCCTGGCATATTCTACTATATTGGCTTGAATAAATTTGTTTATTTGATAGGGAGGGATTACAGTCTTTGCATATAAATGGTGGATATATCTTTCCTGATAACTAGTGGTCTCAATCTCCTACTCACTTCCTGGAAGGATTGAAAGTCTCTAATGAAAAGAGTTGGTTGAGACTGCAGAGAAAGCTATTCATGTTCCACTCTGAAAGCCTTAGCGCAAAACCCAAATGGACATACATATAACATATGTGGGCAACACACATAAACATATACACATGCAAATATACACACACCTCTTACAAATACAAAATAATTAAATACAAGTAGTTTGGGAGGGAGAAAACTACATTTGAAGGGATCAAGAAAGGCTTTATTCAGGTGATATCTAAGCTGCATTTTAAAGAAGAGAGGGAGCCTTTAAAACAGAATTAAGAAAGGAATCTATTCCAAGCATGAAGGACAAGCAAATGCTGAAACTAGAAAGTGCCATGTGTTAAGAACAGAATGAAGGCTAGTTTGCCTGGGTCATAGAATGTTGGAGGGAGAATAAAATCCATTGATGCCATAGAAATAGGCTAGGACCAGGCTATGAAAGGCTCTAAAAGCAAAGCAGAGAAATTTATGCTTTATCCGAGAGATAGGATAGAATAGGAAGCTACTGGATTTGACTGAGTAGAGGAATCACATAGTAAGATATATGTTAAAGGGCAATTACTTTGATAGCATTGTGTACGATGTATTGGAGTGGAAAGAGAGTCAAGTCAGGAATATCAATTAGGAGGTTATGGCAATAATCCAAGTATTGAGAAGTATTGAGGTACCGAACTAAGGCTGCAGATATGTAAGCGGTGAGAAGAGGTCAGAAGGAAGAGATATTGTGAAATCATAAATAGGAAAATTTGGCAACTAATTGTATATTTGGGGTGAGAGAAAGTGAAAGGTCTAGGATAATGCTGAAGTTATAAACCTAAGACATCGGGGCCTATAAACCTCAATCAAAGTCATTCTGTGAAAGTCTGGGCCATACATACCCTAAGGAGTTTTATAAAAGGAAGAAATTATCTTAGAACCAGAGATAGAAATTTTGAAGGTTGGAAGTAGAGAGGATGAAACTGTCACACAAAATAGAGGCAGGAACAATCACCTATGAGGAGAGCAGTAGAAAGAGAAAGAGAAGTAGATCTCTGTTGTAACAGAGGAAGGAGATATCAAGTACAGCGCCCTTTCTTCAGGTGTACAGCGCCCTTTCTTCAGGTATCTAAGAGTAGAAGACCCAGTTTGAGTTATCATACATTGTTGACATATTGAGCTTTCTGGCTACAAAGACCTTCAGGTTTTTTTCAAATCGCTATCTAGTCACACATATTCCCCCTCCTCATTGTTTACTTTTAAAGTTGATTTTTTAACCTAAGTCTAAGACTTTATATTTCTCCCCACTTGATTTCATTATAAAATTAGATTATTAGGTTCTGTCCAATGTCCTAGTCTGGCAAGGTCTTTTTGAATCCCAACTCTTTCCTCCAGTGTTAGCTATCATTCCTAGCTTGGTGTCATTGCCAAACTTAATAAGCACACACTCTATGTTTTTATTCCAAGTCCTTAAGAAAAAGTCAGATAGCACAAGGTCAAACAGAATCCTGGAGTCTAGAGACAATCATATCATTGGTCAAGGAATCCATGTTTTCAAGCAAACAATGGTCTGGTAAAGTAACCAGTAGAACACTGATATCAAACTCAGAATAGAAAGCATATATTGTTTGAATTTGGAAGGTGTTATCAAGTTCACAGAATTTCTCCACTTCTTCATTCCTTGTAATAGATGTTGGTTTATGAGCTATAATTGATTTCATGATAGTTGTTTTACAAATACTCTTCATGAGCACTTAAAGATGAAATGAGATGATTATTCCATAAGATGGCTTTTCTTGTTTTCCTTGGACACATGATTATTTCAACCCCGCCAAATCCTTTATTTTTATTGGTCTTTCAGAGGACAACCTATGAGCCACCCTTCTGTTTAGCTGAGACATTCTTTTGTCTTTTGGTTTCTTTTATAGTATGTCAATATTGATATGAATCATTTCCTCCAGAAGCATGTCTAAGCATTGTTGATAAGCTCAGATTCTCATATTTAAATACCTAAATTAAATACCATTTAAAATACCTAAAGTTGTCTAAAAACTTTATAATTATTAGTTTATGCCATTTTCACTGCAGAAGCAAAGGATCACAGAGCATTAAAAGTATTTGTTTCATGGATGACTGTCATCAAAGTGGCCAACTTCCTAGTTCATCCCGTGATGAAGTATTGGACAGATGCAGTAGTTCTGGAGTAAATAGGAAGTGGGGAGAATCTCAAGACAACCTAGAAACTGTAGGATGATGCTGAAAAATAGCAGCAGCAGTAGTGAAAAATAGGTGGTGGCATTGAATAGGTGCTGGTTATGGTAACCCAGAAATGGGAAAAGGCAGCAAACACAGAGCTATCATAATATAAACTACCAGAGAAGATGAAATCAGTTGAAAGTGAGCTAACTATGGGACCTCTGATAGACCCTTGTGTGACTTGTATGACTAACACCATAGGTAAGGGAGAAGGAATGCCCTTCATAAGAAGGTGGGTTATAATCATTCCCTTGTTCATCAGGCTAGGATACTCCCTATTTTGTTCTTTAAATGCTTTTAAATAAGTGTCTGCTGTTATCCATGAATTGTTCATTTGTCTTGTTTGCAGAGAATTGGGGAAAGGGAGGTAAGGCATGGAACACAAGAGGTTGTATGCCATACTGGTGAGAATGTCAGCCTTGTCATCAAGGAGACCCAGGTACAAGTTCTGCCTCTAGCAATTGCTAGTTATTTGGTCAGGAGCAAGTCACAAACTCTCAGTGTCACAGGCAGCACTCTTGAGACAGTAAATTACAAAGTGCCCCTCTTCATTGGCAGAGGAAATTCCTTATACTGATAAAATCACAGATCTGAACAAGAAATGCAAAACGAAACAGAAACAATTACAAGGTCCAGAGAGGAAGACATCAGGCAAAATAAGTTAGTATCAGGATTTCCCTGAGTGTGATGAGTCAAAGACAAATGGCTCTCAGAGGCTCCCAAAGACTAAATTCTATCTATGATGCTCAGAGCTTTAAAAACAAGATACCAGTTAAACAGAATAATACAAAATGAGTGTGTATGCATGTGAGAAGTACTATGTGATAGACAAACAGGGATTTTTAACCTGGAGTTCATAACTTTTAAAATCTATTAATAACTTTCAATAGAATTCATTTCCTCTTTGATTCGATATATTTTATTTTACACATTTAAAAATAATATTATAGGAAGGACCCTTGGGCTTTACTAGACTTCTCAAGAGGTCCATGACTTGAAACAGGTTAAAAACTCATTTCCTAAATGATGGAGCATTTGAGATGGGTTTTAAAGGATGGGTAGGAATTTTGAAAGTGTATGTGTACAATGTATATGTGTATGATACAATGAAAACAGCACTACATTGAAAGCAGGAGGTCCTATGTCCAAATCCTGGTCTTATCACTTATTACCATGTAAATCTCTCTAGAACTCATTTTCTTCTATAAAATGAAAGATTTGGATTCAATGGCTTCCAAGTTCCCCTCCAGCTGTAAGTCTATGATCCTAAGATACCAAATTAGTATACAATATTACAGATATTTGGAAGTGGGGATGGAGGGCCAGTGGAGAATGACCAGTGGCATTTTAGATGTCATTTTCAAAAATAATGTTTGGTTTGCTCATATATCTTAAACTGTAGAAAACCTGGGCTGTCCCTTCTGTGCTAATGGGAAGTTCTTAGAATAGGAAGAGAACTGTTATGAGCTCAGTGACCCTATCATTAGTCATCCTATGAATGAAACCAAAAATGAGTATATTTTTCCCTTGTGCCCAAACTTGAATTTTTGATATGAATACTTGGCTTCCTAATTCCTGCCAATGTGCTAGCATGTTCCTGAGCATTAAGCTCTTTTCCCTTTACCAATCTGTCAAGCCTTTGAGACATCGTTCTTCCCCACCTCCAGGCCCCTGCCCTGCCACCTCTCCTCCACCCTTTTCCTTCCTTTCCTCACCTCATTTCTGAGGGAGAGCTCAGAATCTGTGCTGTTTAGCCTCTTCCTATCTACTGTAATTTTTTTTTTGTTCTTTTGGAACAGAAAACCACCTTTACCTTTCTCCTCCAACACCTTCCATATGTTTATGCAATATTTCTTCTGGCAGTCCCAGTAAACACTTTTTACCTCATGCCATTCTCCACAGTGCCAGTCATTTTGTGCCAATGGCTTCTGATGCAGATCCTCATGAGTTTGTTGTTGCTTTAAAAAATGATGTGGGAAATGGTCGTCCCTGGAAGCTGACCAATTTCTCACTTATTTATCACACCTGGCTCCCTTCCTAGGACAGAGTAAAAACACCGTCTGTTCTTGTCGATTGCTCAACAAACCGTGTTAGGAGACGGTCTTTTCGTTGGTCTGGGCATGGGGTCCCTTTTTGAGGCACGCTATCCCTCCTAACCCAGTCATCATCTTAAACATGGTCCTTGAGCCAGCCTTCTCCCCTAGGCCTTCTTTCGCCACATCATATGCTGCTTGGTATGTCTCTTTGCTCTGCCTGGGGTTGTCTCTTTCAATTTTCAAATATTTCCCTTTAATCTTTCCCACTTACCTCTCGGGCTTTGCAGCAGTAGCCAAATTGTACATGTAAACTTTCTTTTAATGGAATGTTCTTGATTTTCAACTCACCACGCCTGCTCCTGGCTTTCAACAGCAATTGGCTCTCTTATTCCTGGTTCTGAGCCCTGATGGGAACAGATGTAAGTTCCTGATTTGGCCTAACCAGACTGGGCTGGGTCCTAACTTTGCCACTTACCTGATAGTTTATGTTAATCAAGTCATTTCATTTCCCTGGATCTCAGTTTCTTCATCTATAAAATGGGAGTCATCTATGTCTACTACCTCCTACCCTCCAAGAGATGTGAGGAATGAGAGAAAGAACAGGTGTATAGAAGAAAGAACTCCTTCCAAATGATTCCAGCATCAGTGGACATCTATGGCTAAAGTAATAAGACCTAGGGAGTTGCCCATAACTCAGGAAAATGACATGACTTGAGTATGGGGACACACGGCTAGCAAGATATTTTGACAGAGTGGGTGACACACTGAAAACGTCACTAAATTGAGAGTAGTGAGATCCTGTGTTCAAACCTGAACTGAAGGTTTCCTAATTTCACACCTAGCCTGGGGGGGGGGGGTTGTCTTTAATGATGATAAAAGCAATATTGGGAAATAGAAATAGTCCTGGCTCTGGAGTCAGAGGTCCTGGAGCCAAATACCCCCTCTGATACTCACTGTTTTTTATGGGCAAATGACTTCCCTAATCTGAGCCTTTGTATCATCATCTACAGAGCCAAGGGATTAGATCAGAAGTCCTCCTTTCTATCTCTAAAGTTATGACCCTGTTTTGGCCAATGAAAAGCCCTGAGGCCATGGGATAGTTATAGTAAAAGCAGCAAAATGGAGATATGGGTTCAGATTGTAGCTATATCACTTATTCCAAAACCAATGTGATTTATTAGTCTCATTGGCTCTCAATTCCTCCCCCTGTAAAATGAAAGCTTTAGTCTAGATGTTCCCTCCTTGTTCTAAATTTTATGGTATGAATGTGAACCTTTATTATTCAATCATGTCCATTACCACTTTGAGAAGTAGTGTTGTAAAGATGAATATGGTGTTGGACTTGGCATCAGGAAGAGCTAGATTGAGTTTCCACTTCAGACCCCTATTAGCTGTGGGTTCCTGGGCAATTGATTTAACCTTTCTGAGCTAG
Source organism: Monodelphis domestica (assembly GCF_027887165.1). Taxonomy (NCBI): domain Eukaryota; kingdom Metazoa; phylum Chordata; class Mammalia; order Didelphimorphia; family Didelphidae; genus Monodelphis; species Monodelphis domestica. The sequence continues at coordinate 234,877,973 of NC_077231.1, read as the reverse complement.
AGATTCTTACTCTAAAATGAGGAGGTTAGATCCATTCATCTTGAAGGTCCCTAAATCTATAAATGGATTGTCATAATACAGACTCTGGAGCTATACTTCCACTCTCAGTTTGCATGAATTCAGGGTTAGGTTCCCAGAGCTCAACTACTCTCCCCTCAGAGGCTATGAGTAGCCCGAAGGGGCTAGGAGTATCTCTTTAAGGCTATAGCTCACAAATGCCCACCAGGATGCTGTCCTCCAATGATTATCATTTGATGCCAAGGTTGGCCAGGCAATCAGCTTTTAGAAACATATATTAATTAAGGTGATATAATGGGTACAAATTCCTCTAAAAGTCTGTGACACACTCTTCTAGCAGTACCTACAGAATCAAGAGGAAATTGGCCTGAACTTAGAGATCACATGTGGCAGAGGGTTAACTCAACTTCTGGAAGGTCTTCTGTTGGAGTCCTCAGAGAGGTGTAGCTTTTTTACTGAGTTTTTTATAGAACCCGGACTCTGTCCTTCCTCTTTTGTGAAGTTTGTTCTTGGATCTAAATACTGGTATTGATAGCAGATTCTATTGGTTAGGAGATGCTGCAAGGATACCGATAGAAAAGTCCAAATCCCAAACCTGACTCTTGGGTGCTCATAAGGTGTTCTTCTAGACAAGGCTGAGGCCATCTTCTCTTCCCAGTTTCTACCCTGCCCCAAGTAAATACTTTTTAGGAGCTTATCTGAAAGGCTTCCATCCCAATTTTCTAGATGCTTGCTTCTCTTGGGTTCAAAACACAAAGGAGTTCTTGGTTTTACACAAGCTCCCCAGGGAGTCAGGATAGACTTCCTATCAATGGCTCTCTAGTTCTTTCAGTGTTATTTAAAAAAACTTTTGAATTTAGTCCAAAGTATTTGATTGGTTGAGTATATATGCTGAGATTTGTTCTCATTTAGTATTTTATTTAAGTGTGGTGGGGTAATTATCCAGGCTTTGACCTCTCTGACACCCCCCCCAAACACACACACTTTCACTATGATTCTATGAATTTTCTTGCATGGCTGGATTGGTTTTTGTCTGTATTTAAATGTTAAAGGGAAGAAGAGATCCATTTTCCATTGTTCTTTTCTTGTCTGATATAGAGGGAAAATGAATGATTATCTATGCAGGGTGCAGGGAGGGCAGGGAAAGCAGCAATAGCCCCGCCAATGTCAGTCAACTCTAACCCCTAACTCACTTCACATTGAGTCATGATGTCTGAGATCCCCACATTACTCTATTTTTTGTCTGAAGGCATTATAGATCCATATATATGTAAATGTGTAAATATCTCTATTATGTCCATGCCACACATTTATATGTGTACATAATGTATATATAAGTACACATGCATGTATTATGTATAGATACATACATATAGGGAAGTGTATATGTGTGTTTAAATATATACATAATCTACATTTAGGCATTATTTTTTAAACCCTTATCTTCTGTCTTAGAATCATTATTGTGTATTGGTTCTAAGGCAGAAGAGTGGTAAGGGCTAGGCAATGATCAGCTAGGAAGTGTCTGAGGTCAAATTTAAACCCAGGACCTCCTGTCTCTAGGCCTGGCTCTCAATCCATTGAGCCACCTAGGTATGCCTACATTCAGTCATTATTTACCATTGCTACTTTTCTTGGAATTGCCTATCTGTTTATTCTCCCAATAGCATATGTTTCTTGAGAATATGAATTAGCTTGCTTCTATATTATTATCCCAGTCTCAGCACTGTGCGTGTCACCCATTTAGAACATTTTAAAATCTTGTGGAATAACTTTTTGGATCATAGAATTAGTTTGTCAGACCAGACCTTGTAGAGAGCCAGACCCTAAGGATATATTTTTTCAACTACTTTAAAGTTTTGTAAAGGGCCTTCCTCATCTTTAGACCTTAGAACTAACTTTTTTTTTTATCTGTGTCCATTATAGTCCCAAATTAAAACTCAGGATATATTTTCTACTTTCTAGAAATCAGCTGATTTCCTCCTCCCTGCTCTTACTCAAATGCAGGTCAGCATTTAAAACATTCAAAGATAGACAGCCACAAATGGTAGGCTACAAAACTCACCGTGTCTATCTTCAATGGTTTGGATTTCTGCCCAGGTAATCACTCATCTGCATCCTACTCCACTGTAATTCACCCATCCTGTTCTCATGCAGTTCATCTCAAATGTTCAAAATCAGTGTTTATCTTGCACACATTTTCTCCAAACAGCTCTCCACAGAGTCCATGCAACAAAAGTTTCAAATGTTTTCTATCTACAGTTTCCCTTTAGCTGGTTACAACAAAGCTGTGGAAGAAAGATGGAGGTTGGGGAGAAAGGATTTACTGGGTGAACAAAAAATTTCTCTTTCCAAATGACTGAACTAATTTAGTATTTCTTCCTATACAGGACCTCATAGATGACAGATTTAGAGCTGGATGGAAAAGCTGGATAGAATCGCAGACACCAACAATACAATCTCCTAATTTTACAGATTAGAAAACTGAAATTTAGTAGAGAGAGTTGTCCAAGGCAAGTTACTATGTCAAGCACTCAAATTCAAGGCCAATGAGCGTTCAATCCCACAGTTATAAGCAGATGATACATGTATCAAAACATCAGACATTGTAGCTGAGTCTCCTTGCATAGCTTCTAATGCCTTTAAGATACTTTTAAATACAAGAATGTAATGTCTGTGAATGGGGTTTGCTCTCAGAGGAAACAGAAAGACCTCAGTCAGGGAGATGCCCATAAACTGGGGGTGGCTGAACAAGTTGTGATATATGGTTATAATGGAGCACTATTTCACCATAAGAAATAACAATGATGATTTCAGAAGAATTTGTAAAGAGTTCTATGAACTGATGCAAAGTTAAGTAAGCAGAACCAGAAGAATATTATATGTAACAGAAAACAGAACAGTACGATAATCAACTGTGTGAAGAATGAATTTATCAGCAATGGAAGAATCCAAGATAATTCCAAGGGACACATGATGAAAAATGCCATCCACAGTCATAGAAGTAATGGACAGAATGTGAATATAGATCAAAGTATAACATTTTCACTTTATTTCCTTCAAGTTGTTTTTTTTTTGTATGTGCAATATATATCTTCTTTCATCAAGTGAAGAATATGAAAATATGTGTTGCATGACAGCACTGGAATAATATCAGATTATTTACAATTTCAGGGAGTGAGAGAAAATTTCTGATTTGGTACCAATACTAGAAAGGAAGGGAGGAAAGGAAAGGAAAGGAAAGGAAAGGAAAGGAAAGGAAAGGAAAGGAAAGGAAAGGAAAGGAAAGGAAAGGAAAGGAAAGGAAAGGAAAGGAAAGGAAAGGAAAGGAAAGGAAAGGAAAGGAAAGGAAAGGAAAGGAAAGGAAAGGAAAGGAAAGGAAAGGAAAGGAGAAATAAAGAAAGACCAGTCAGAGTCATCAGGCAGTGTAGAAGGCAGTGGAGTCTGCAAGGACTTGTATCGCTACTACAATCTTTTCTTGGTATCTACGACATGGACCGAAGGATAGAGAACTAGGTCTGGATTCAGGAAGATATCTCCCGGAGTTTAAATCTGGTCTCAGAATTTTAGCTGTGTGTGACTCAGGGCAATTCATTTAACTCTGTTTGCCCCAGTTTCCTCATCTTTAAATGAGCTGGAGAAGGAAATGGCAAACTACTCCAGTATCTTTGCTAAGGACATTCCAGATGGGCTCAGAAGAGTCAGACACAACTGAAAAGCAACTGCACAACTCTCTCTAGGTTCTGCTTTGCTTGTCTTCACAATTTAGAGACAAAAATATTCACATTAGGATTTCCTTTGGAATTAGAGGATGTCCCAGAGAAGCATTAAGAACACACATAATAAGGAACCTCAAGGACAACCTCAATCACATTGGCTTGGTACTTATGTACTTCTAGTAAATATATAGAGGACGCAGATAATCTACTTCCAGAGGACAGAAGGGAATGATACTCTGAGATCTAGGTATACTTATGCATCTAAGATAATTTAGTGGCATAGGGTCCCCAAACTGAATGGTACCACTATACTTGGCATAGACCAGATCATTTTTGATTATTGCATCTATTTATAGATGCCATTTTTAAGATGCATATTCAGTGTATCCAGTGGAAGGAAATCAATGTCATAAAATGATAGATTTTAGAGACTGAAGGATCTTAGAGTACATATAGGCTACCTTCCACCAACTCTCAGAAAAAAATGAGGCCTAAAGAGATTAACTGACTAACCCGAGGATCTGAGTCAATTTCCTCTTACTCCAAATCCTCAAAGACTTTAAAACTAAGTCAAAGGAAGAATAGTTGGAGTAACTGAGATGATTTAGTCTGAAGAAGAAAGTTATGAGCCTCATACAGGGTAAAATGACCAATGAATATTTTTTGAATGACAAATGTATGAAAAGCTAGCTTTAACTCTCTGAAAGGTTGTCAAGAAAGACAGAGAAGATATTCTATGTTGTTCATGTGGCAAGAACTAAGACCAATGGATTGACAGTGTATTGGAGGAGATTTTTATTCAAGACAGGAAAAACTGTAATAAGCAAAGGACAAATGAACATTTTTCCGGGAAATTATAGAAAATATTTCTGACCTGGAAAAGAGGTTGGACTAGATGACCACTTTGTTCTTTTCTGATTTTGTCATATTATTCTTTACTAAATGTGGCTGGTTGGTCCAAGGTATAAGGAAAGAAGAAGCTAAGGGTGTATTTAGCTTCATTAAATAGATATGTGGATGTGTCTATGAATAAATCATAGAATTTTGGAATTTGAAAAGATCTCAGAGCTCATTTTTTTCCAATTCCCTCATTTTACAGATGTGACCTTGGGTTATTCACTTTTCTGTAACTATTTACCTGTGTATAAAATGAAAGATTGGGATAGATGTATTAGAGAAACTCCCCAGAGGAGATGGTATTTTTAAAAAAGATCTTAAAGAATAGGAAAGGTTTTGTCAGCATTTTATAGGTTAGTCCACTGAAACATGATTAAAGGTAGGTAGTTTTGACTCTTTGTGACCTGATTTGGGTTCTCTTGCAAATATTCCTGGAGTGCCTTATCTTTTCCTTCTCCAGTCCATTTTACAGATTAGGAAATGGATGCAAACAGAATGAAGTGAGTTGCCTAAGGTCATACATATATAAATTTAGAACTACAATATTTTAGAGTCCATCAACGCTAAACCAATAATTTTTAGATGAGGAATATGAGGCTAAGGCTAATATGTTCTTGTCCCAGAGTAACAAAGCTCCAAATATGTGAGCATGAATTGAACCCAAATTCTGTGACATCAAATCTATTGCCCCACCATTATACTATGATGTCTCTCCCAAAGGCACATGCATGGGCCAGGAAATGAACCCACACTTTATGTATGGCAGGTGAAAATTCTACCCCATAACTATTTATTATCCTTAAGATCTCTTCTAATTTTAAATATCTCATATTCCGTTTCCTTCACTAGGAGATAACAACATTTGAAATAATTACCTGACAAGACTGTTGAGAAGAAAGTACTCTATAATGGACAGAACATGACCAAAATGTGAATTATTATTAGTTATTAAGAAAGGCAGCATGGTCTCTCCATTAAAGAAGTGGATGAAGCCATGACAGCAAACCCATGGAACATATTCTAGAGGGGGCACTCAGAGCCCTCTCTATGAGCTCATGCGCTGTTGCCCCAGCACAGAGTTCACTAGAAAGGCAGAGGGACACAGGGCTTGGCTTCTCCCTTCCCCATCTTCATAAGTGCCTGAACACATTTCTCATATTACCTTCCTTTCTAAAAGGTTTGCCATGACTGGGATAGAATATAGAGCTTTGCAGAGATCATGTTGTGGCATCGTGTCCTGAAGCATGACTTTATATCACAGAACTTAGAGGAGCAATCATATACACATGCCTGGATAGTCTTCTGATTCTCCAATCATCCCAGTAGCATGCTTCAGTTCTTCACTACAGAGAATAATATAATGTCCTTGAATATACAGAGTTTGAGAATTACCAAGTTAGAAAAGGATCTTTGAGGGAAGACTGTCACGGTCCAGTTCTACCTTTGAAACAGACTGGCCATGAGATCCAGCTAGAATTCAATCTACTGCAGGAAGTCTTTTCTATCACCACTTAATTCTAGTGCTTCCTTCTGTTGATTATGTTCTAATTTTCCTACATAGGAGGGGAGTTAGGTGTCACAGTGGCTAGAGCACTGGTCTTAGAGTCAGAAAGATTCATTTTTCTGAGTTCAAATCTGGCTTCTGATACTTAACTAGCTGTGTGGTAAGTCACTTAATCCTCTTGACCTCAGTTCTTCATCTATAAAATGAACTGGAAAAGGAAATGGCAATTGGTTTTCTTTTCCAAGAAAACTACAAGTAGGATCACAAAGAATTGAACATGACTGAAAACAACTGAACAATAACAGCAGTCCTATCAAGACCTTTATATGTGGATGTTTGCATGTTGTCCCCTCTTAGACCATGAGCTCTATCAGGACAGGAGTTGCCTTTTGCCTTTCTTCATATCTCCAGAACTTAGCACAATTTCTGGCACATAATAAATACTTATTGACTGAATAGCTGGTCTTGAGTAAATCACTTAATCTCTCAGTGCCCAGAAGAACTCTCAAAGACAGTATGTTTCTTAGAAGGTATGGATTGGTAGAGAAGGGATCTATCTCTACTTGAGAATTCCTATATAAATTAAATGGCAAGTCTGATAATAAAAACTAAAATTATTAGTTAGTAGAAGAGTCAAAAGTAGCATGTCAGCCCCTTTACTCCCAAGACAGGGATTTTCCCTACTTTGTTGGTTTTTTATTTAGTGGATTTTTTCCCCCTTAGTCAAAACCAAATAATGTTAACTAATCAGCTTTTAAAAATTAAGAGAAAAGAACACAAACATTTATTACGCAAATGAACTGAGTATTAACAAAGCTATTTCTGTTCCATATTATGACCAATGGATGGATGAGGGAGGAAAGGAGAGAGACAGAGAGAAAAGAAGACAAGACAAGACAAGACAAGACAAGACAAGACAAGACAAGACAAGACAAGACAAGACAAGACAAGACAAGACAAGACAAGACAAGGCAAGACAAGACAAGACAAGACAAGACAAGACAAGACAAGACAAGACAAGACAAGACATGACAAGACAAGAGGAGACATATAGAAAGGAGGAGGCAAAGAAATTGCCTGGGGGAGAGAATATCAGCAAGTTGACTAGGGCAAGAGAACAATCAGAATGAATGGGAGAGATAGAAAGATACAAAAATAGAGACCTGCAATGAGGAAGAGAAAAGAAAAAGAAGGAAGTAGGGAAAGACAGAGGACAAAATATTCATTAGACTTTGAGGTTTGAATTGTTGATCACTGGATACCCACTGGCTTTGAAAACTTAGCTGATTACCACAGATCATCAAAATGCTTTGCTCCTAAAACTTTTAGATAGTCACAACATTTTACTTTAGGGTGATGGCAGTTTTGGATGGACTACAATAACAGGGACCAGAGAAATATCTCTATATGAGCTATATCAATTCCAGCTAAGGGTCTAAAGGCCAGGTCTCTTATTTCTTATTCTCAGGGCACATGATGCAAGCATTCCAAATGGCAGAATATGTGGTGTCATTTGCATAAAATATTTGGTTGATGGACTGAACTTTTCACTTTTTATCCAGATGTTCAAGTTGTGGGTAAGCGTGGCCATTTTCTCTCAGATTATGGCTTCTATAGGGAGAACCCAACTTATTTGAGAGTCAGTTACGAAGGTGACTTTTCTAAGTGTTGCCTAGTAACCTAGGATTAGCTAATTCCTTCTTTCTGCTCTTATATGTAGCATTGCCTGGCTTGTCTTCTAAATTTGCTTTCTTTCAGAAAGAAAATTAATTTAAAACACACATTTTTTAAATCAGAATCTATTGGACAACCACATAAGAAAAATATCTTCTCAGAGCTTGTGGCCACTGTCTCAAAGCAACAAATGCTAAGACTTCCAAGAATCCCTGATCTCAGGAGACTTCCAACCTACTCTCCAGACCAAAAGGGTTTGGAAGAGGGGAGGTAGTTGGGTTTTTTGAGGATGGAAGTATCTGACTGTTAGATCCAGCCAGATGCAATCATGTGAGATTTTACTGTTTTTTGATAACTTTTATAAGTCTTCCTTTTTATAGTAATGTGAAAATCACATCTAATAAAATGGGAATTAGAAGGTGAATCTCACTGAGCTTCAGAGATATACCAATATCATTAAAAAAAATAAAAAACCTTACCTTCTATCAGTCCTAAATATTTGTTCCAAAGCAGAAGAATAGTAAGGTTAGGCAACTGAGGTCAAGTGACTTGCCCAGGATTACACAGCTAAGAAATATCTAAGGCAAGATTTGAACATAAGACCTTCTGTCTTTAGGCCTGACTGTCCACTAAATCACCTAATTGCCCCTCCAGTATCATTTTCTGTCACAGAAAGTGACACAAAATTCTAGTTCAGTCTGCTCAGATCATAAAAACCTGGTCTTCTTTAATAATTGATCTCCAGCTAACATGATGTACAATATAATAAAAAGAGCATTGAAGTAGAAGCTTTATGATATGGGTTCTAATCCTGGGTCTAGCATGATTTCATGATTTGTTTTGACCTTGAAAAAGCCATTTAACTGTGGAGAGCCTTAGTTTCCTTATAAGTGCTGGAAAAAAAAACAAAGTAAATGTAAGCTATCATCAATAATGACATATCACTATCAATAAAGTGTTGTTATAATTGTTGTTTCTCTCTTCTGAGTCTACTTATTTGTGAAATAAAATGAATAACACCTTCCTTACCCATATCACAGGACTGTGGTAAGTATTAAATGCATAGAATGATGTAAAAAAAAAGCTTTAGGAAGATTTATTAAACACGAATACAAATGCAACAGATTCAAGAGAAAACAAGGTTTGAGTCTCACTTTTTTGCCACTGACTAGCAGTGGCGGAAGGAAGGAAGGAAGGAAGGAAGGAAGGAAGGAAGGAAGGAAGGAAGGAAGGAAGGAAGGAAGGAAGGAAGGAAGGAAGGAAGGAAGGAAGGAAGGAAGGAAGGAAGGAAGGAAGGAAGGAAGGAAGGAAGGAAGGAAGGAAGGAAGGAAGGAAGGAAGGAAGGAAGGAAGGAAGGGAGGGAGGGAAGGAAGGAAGGAAGGAAGGAAGGAAGGAAGGAAGGAAGGAAGGAAGGAAGGAAGGAAGGAAGGAAGGAAGGAAGGAAGGAAGGAAGGAAGGAAGGAAGGAAGGAAGGAAGGAAGGAAGGAAGGAAGGAAGGAAGGAAGGAAGGAATTAGAACTTTGAAATGGGGAGAGAGTAGTATTAAAATTTTGTTATCTATTAGCAGATTCTGACATTGGAGGTTTAATTGAAACAATCTTAAATTTTTTAAGTGTCCTGAAGATCACAAGACTGTTACCAAAAAAAATCATGATGAGTTAAATATAAATGAATTTGAAACATCTAAATTGTATTTCTCCTAAATTAAACCTCAGTTTAAAAATTAAGGAAAATATTGCTTGGCAAAGTGTACTGTGGGTTTTTATTAAGCCTCAAATATTTGAAAACTATTTTGAGATGTTTCATTGACCCTGACCAGGGCTATGTATGTTTATAGAATCCTACAATGGCATTGCTGAAAGAGACCATACAAAGAGATAGTCATGACCTACCATGTAATTTGATAGATGAGGTTGTGACATAGCCAAAGTCATCAAGTTAGTGGTAGAATTGCAATTAGAATCCAGACTCTTAGTCCAGAGCATTTCTGAAAAATAACATTGACTTTTATTTTTACACTAGTTTCATTGGATTCCATCCTGAGGTTATTAATTTTTCTAATTTTTCATTTGTTCTTTTCAATACTTTAAAAATCCATTATTTCATCACTCTGTATACTGCATATGTTGATGCTGATGACAACATCCCCATGCCTTAGCAAACTGTTTATGAATTCTTGTGGCCAAAAATATGGATCATGTTGGGGCCAAGTAGGTGGGGAGCATCCCTAAATAGGGCTTCCTTTCACATCCATATGCCTAGGAAAAAATTGTTGACACTTCTTCACCTTTCTCTCTGGCTGTCTTTATTTCTGTTTCTCTTTATATAATACACATGTGTATATAGCCATTTGTGAGTATACTATGTATATGTATAAACATATGTATCTAGTACTTAACTATATAAGTGTTCATAAAGTAAAGAATTAAGAAAACACTTGAAGGTGAAAGAAGAGAGTGTAAAAGCTGGCTTAAAGTTTAACATTAAAATGATTAAGATCTTGGTAACTGCTTCCATCATTACCTGGCAAATAGAAGGAGATCTTATGTCCTTAGACTCAAAGATCACTGCAGATGACAACTGCCTCCACGAAATTAAAAAAAAAAATACTTGCACCCTGGAAAAGAAAACTATGACAAATCTGGGCAGCATGCTAAAAAGCAAAGATGCTACCTTTTTGGCAAAGATCCATATAGTCAAAGTTATAGTTTATCCAGAAGCAATATATGGCTGCGAAAGCTGCACTGGAAGAAAAGCTTAGCAACATAGAATGGATGCTTTTGAATTATGGTACTGGAGAAAACTTTGGAGGGTCCTGTGGACAGCAAGGAGATAAAATCAATACTTTAAGTCAATACTTATAGAAATCAATCCAGACTATTCACTGAACAATCAAATGCTGAAGCTGAAGTTTAAATACTTTGGCCACATAATGAGAAGACAGGACTCACTGTGAAAAGCACTGATGTGTGGAAAGACTGAAGGCAAAAGGAAAAGAATGACAGAGGATGAGAGGGATAGATAATGTCATGGAAACAACAAACAGGAGCTTGAACAGACTTCAAGAGATAGTGGGGGATAGAAGAACCTGGCAAGTCCATGGCATCATGAAGTTCAATGTGACTGAATGACTGAACAGCAACAACACATATGTGATTTCCCCCTAGTTACAAGGTCCTCATAGCTGAATCATCCTGAATTAGGGAGGAAGACAATGCCTAGTCTTTACCCCTAGAGTAGCATTGGCGAACATTTTAGAGATTACATATCCAAACTGCACTTCCAAGTCACCTGTGATCCCTGATATTACCCCCAGAGAGGGGAAGAAGGAAGTGTTCATATTGGGCTGTTGGGCAGAGGGGTAAGGACGGGCAAAATGTCCTTAGGCATGGTGGAGAAGGGGAACAGAGAAACCCTGCTGGCATGCTGGGGCATGCATACCATGTTTTCGCTAACATGACCCTAGAGAATTCAGCAGCCATTGTTTCCTCATTAATCCTTGTGCACCATAGGTGGCATAGGCTCAAAGATAATAGTGTTCTGAAAAGCCAATCTTGCCAGGAGCTAGCATACAATCCCAAGGCTTCAACTGCATGTAAAACTATGTGGTAGGTTTTTAAAAATATTGATCACGCGTAAGATCTATTAGGGTCATTATTACCCTGGCCTGGAGGTTTCACACCCTATACCCATGTTGGGGAAGCTGTGGCAGGGGTACCAGGGCAGCACAGAGGGGGTTGTTCCATTCCCCCTCTCAATAGTACCTGAGGACATTTTTTGTATGCCATGCCCATCTGTCCAACCACCCAAGCAAGCACTTCCCCTCTCCCCTCTCTGGGGTAATGCAGTGGGAACAGGGGTTCAGGGGGGCTCACAGGCAGCTTGAAGGTACAATTTGGGCATGTGATCTTGAAAATGTTCATCAATTCTGCCCTATACCATTCCTCTTCCAACTTCCTTCTCCCACTGGTAATTTCCTTCCAGAGTCTCCATTTGGGGTACTGGTCCAGATTATCCCCCATTACTCTCTTGGCTATGCTTTTGACTCTCTCTGGACTTTTTTCACTCCCCACCCCCACCAGCTTTTTACTTTTATTTTATATATTGTCTTTCATATTAGAATAGAAGTTCCTCAAGGGCAAGGCATGTCTTTCTTTTTGCTTGTGTGTGTATTCCCAATACTTAGCACGGTGTCTGGCACAAAGTAAACTCCTAATAAATGCTCATTGCTTATTGCCTATCTTGTTTAATGAATGAAAGAGGAATGGCTTTGAAGTCAGGTAGGCTGGTCCTCATACAATACACTATGTCCCAGAGTGTACTCTGAGCCTTTTGAATTTGGAGGACCTGCCAGAGCCTGCCCTCCACTAGCATAACTTTCAAAAACCCAGGTTCATTGCTACTGAGACACCATGATGAAGACTCTTAATTGGACTTCAGTAGATATTTGTTTTAAATAATCTAAAGAAATTCACAGGTTTCTAGAAATCAACCTTACTGGGGATTTTTTCCTTAATTTTTTCATAGTGAACTAAAAGTCAACAAACATAAATATTTTTGATATACAAAGAACAAAAGAGATGACTATATAAAACCATGAAAATATATTAAAAATTGACCTAGTAGTAACAACATTGCCCTACTTGTCTGTGCTTGTCTTTGAAGTACTTTCTGTGCTCTTCTGTGTGTTTTTTTAATGTGTCATTAAAGCTTTCTTCTTTTTTATCAACTATATTTATAGGGATGAGGAGAGGGAGATGTCTACAATAATGCTAAAGTTGTGAACTGGGTAATTGTCAGGATGGTGGTGTCCTCAGAGATAACAGGAAGGTTTAGCAAGGGGTGTGGGTTGGAAATGGGGGGGGAGATGATTTGTTTTGCACATGTTGAGTTTGAGATGATTTGTAGACATCTAGTTTGAAATGTATATATCAATACAGAGAGAAATTTGAGAAACATCTGCCTAGAGATAATTAAATCCATGAGATCTGATGAGCACTGGCTCTTTCATCAATGGACATAGATTCAAATTCTACCTCTAACGAATAGTATCTATTTGAATTTGAGCAAGTCATTTAACCGCCATGATTCATGGATATTGTTTTCTGCATCTGTAAAATGAAGGGATTAGACAAGATGAATGAATGAGTGAGGAGTGGCTTTGGAGTCAGTTAGGCTGGTCCTCATACAATAGACTATTTCCCAGAGTATACTCTAAGCTTTTTTCAGTTTTAGTTTTATGATCCTAAATCTCTGTTTGCTTCTTTCCTATCCATTCCCTAATACATCCATACCCACCTACTGTTCCCTTGGAAATTCTCATGTTATGTCCTGACTTCTTAGGAACTCCCAATGGAGAAATCTAGATAGGCTTCCCATAGCTAGTTGTTTCCTGCTCTGGGTCTTTCTTAAATCCTACCATCAAAATATTCCTGTCTCATGTCCCAATCCCTGTGCTTTGCTAAAGTTGATGGAACGAACTAATTTAAGCACATGTATATGCTAAACTTCCTATGTAAGTCCTGACCATTTACTTATTTATATTTTTATAGAAAGTGATTAATGGTGAGAATTTGGGGTAATCTGCTAGTCAATGGAGGAAGATAATTTGGGAGGAGTAGCGTTCATTAGGCCCTAAAACAATATTACATGGCTACTCTGTCAATGCAGGAATCTGACTTTTTGTTCTTTTCTTCTTTGGAGAGGGAGAGGGATTGGGGGATGGAAAGAATACAAAAAAGTTGGAGTTGTTGTCTTTCTGGCATGTGTGGACTCTTGGGGCCCAGGAGGGGAAAATCTGTCCCTAGACAGGATTGATGATTCATGCAGTTGGCACTTGCCAACAGTTGGGCCCCTCCCAGATGCCAAGTAAAAAGTACCCTAGACCAAGAGCTGAGTAAGTACCTCCCTTCTTCCTTACTACATAGGCCTGGAGGGAGGAAACTTATCTTGGGGCAAACTTTCCGCAAAACTGTGAATTGGGCAAAGTTTATATTTGGGTTGTCCCACTTCATCTTTCAGTGCTGTCATTCCATCCACACCCTTACTCCAGGCACCCCATGCCCTCATGTTCCCTCCCCATCACCTTTAGCTAAACCTTTCAGGTGGCAACAAGCCCAGTAAACTAAACCATAGAAAGGTATAAGTAAATGGCTTAGAATCCTAGACTCTGAGAGGTGGGAATAGACCTTAGAAGTCATCTAGTCAAGAGTAATCCCCTCTGATGTTCTTAAAAGTGGTCATTTGACCTTTGTTTGAACTGAATTTAAAAATGATTGAATATATGCATAAATATGCAATACTCCTCAGATCCCCTGCCCAGGAAGAGGTTGGCCAGCCTCAAAACTTTCTGAGATTTGTAGTTCTTCCCAGTTTGGGATGGAGAGAACCAGCAGGAGTTGGACTGGGGAAGAGGGGGATTTTCACTCACACTGAGATTTGAGAGACTAGGAAAAAAGGAAGAGAGAAGAATGAAGAGGTGGCAGGTATCTTAGAGCCGTAGCACAACCAGGATAGCCTGTCCCATCCGGGGTTTCCCTCTGTAAAACTGTAAGAGGGATCTTTCCTAGTGCAAGGCTGGGAGTTCCAACCTCAGTCTGCTGAGAGAGAGAGCTTCGCCTTCAAACTCAGGACATGAGTACGCATCATTTTCTGATAACTTTTCTTAGTGTTGAATCAGTTTGCATTTGGCCCCCTTTTATAAAGCTACTTCATAAAGCTTACACATGCATACATTTGTTTTTGTTAGGACTCTGGTAAGCTGGGCTTCCAAAGGATAATATGGTGCTATCCAATAGCCTTTTGGACAGCCTATATGATCTACACTTTCCCAGAGCATCAAGAATGGTCCAATATGCAGATCTGGTCTCTTCTCTTCTCCCTCTATATGACTTCACTTTATGATTTTATTAGTTCCACTGGATTTAATTACTTTTTTCTCTGCTGATGATTCTTAATGCCAAACCAATCTCTGCTGACCTCCAGACTTACATCTCCAATTGCCCTTCAGATATCTTGAAGTAGATGTCTAGTCCACATTTTAAATTCAACATTTGTATAATTGAACCATTATCTTCCCTTAGAAACCTTCTACCACTCCTAGGTTCTCTATTGCTGTTGAGGACAGCACCATCCCCCTAGTCCTTTAGGCTCACAGTCTAGATGTCATTGACTCCTCCCTATCTCTCACCATTTCCCTACTTCCTATCTCTTCCAATGCCCATTTCTCCCTTGTAATGTCTCTATTAAATTCCTCCTTTTGTCAATGTTACCACTTTGGTACAGGCTCCTCTCACCTCATCCCTAATTATTATTGCAATAGCTTGCTGGTGAATCCACTTGTCTCAAGTCTCTCCCTACTCCCATCTATCTGTTCAACTGCCAAAGAAATTTTTCTAAGACATAAGTCGGCCCATATCACACCCTCCTACTCATCAACTCCAGTGGCTCCATATAGACTCGGGGATCAAATACACAGTCTTCAGCTTAGCATTCAAAGCCCTTTATAACCTAAACTTACTTTCAGTCCTCACATTTCTAATATTCTTATACCTTACTCCCCACGTACTCTCCCATCCAGTGATAGTATCGTTCCTTCTGTTCTACAAACAAAATATTCCATATCCTAGCTCCAGGTATTTTCTCTGGCTAATTCCCATGACTAGAATTCTCTCCCTCCTCATTTCCATCCACCAGTTTCCCTGTCTTCCTAAAAATCCCAAGTAAAATCCTATCTCCTTTAGGAAACCTTTCCCAACTCCTCTTAATTCCAGGGCCTTCCCTCCCTATTTATCCTGCATATATCTTATTTGTACATATTTTTTGCTTGTTGTTTCTCCCATTAGATTGTGAGTTACTCAAGGGAAGAGACTGTCTTTTGCCTTTTTTGATAGCTCTAGTTCTTAGCACCAGTGTCTAGCATGTGTAGGCATTTAATAAATATTTATTAACTAGCTGAAATAGCAGGGGTAAAGCAGCCTGGACTCAGACAAGAAGATATTATTTTGGCATTCCTGGCTCCCTGACCCTAGATTTATATGCTGGTCAGTAGAGAGGTGAAAGTCTCCTTTGGATAAAAACAGTGTGGTATACCAGAAAGAATACTGGATTTGGAATCCGATGACCTGAGTTCAAATGTTTGCTATCCTGGACAAATCACTTCATCTTGTTTGGGCTAAATTTCCTGATCTATAAATGAAATAAGGAAGCTATATTAGATAATGTCTCTGAATCCTGTGAAATATAGATGCTTAAGAAACTATAAATTGTTTATTCTCAATTTTCCTTCCTTACCTCTCTTCATCAGTTGACACTATACTCCTGGACACCCTGCCCTTTCCTAGTTTTTCATGACACTAATTTATCCAAGATCCAAGTTCTCTGACCTATCTAGACATTCCAAAGTTTCCTTTGAAATATCATCATTACTGTTCTACTCCCTTTGTATGAGTGCTCCCCAAAGACTTTTTCTGGGCCCTCTTCATCACTAGTCTCAACATTTTCCCTAAACAATTTTATCAACTGCCCATGGGTTCAACTATCTCTAGGCTGAAAACTTCCAGGTCTTTTTATCCAGACCCAGTCTCTCTCCTGAATTCCATTCCTGCATCATCAAGTGTCCATTTAACATCTTCATAAAAATGTCCATGGTCATCTCAAACTTAAGATGTCCAAAATAGAATATAGTATCTTCTTTTCCCACCAAACCTTTCCTGTTTCCTAACTTTTCTGTTGAGAATCCCATCATTCTTTTAGTTCCCTGTTTCCAATTTTCTGACTCTTCTCTTTCCCACACATGCATCAGTTGCCAATCAGTTGTCAGCTCTTCTATTACAGTATATCTCGGGCTTTTGCTAATTTTTTGGGGGGTAGTCTTTTTTCAGGACCTTGCCTATATGACATTATTGTTTTTCTCAGGAAGGAAGAGAGAGAGAGAGAGACAGACAGAGAGAGAGAGAGAGAGAGAGAGAGAGAGAGAGAGAGAGAGAGAGAGAGAGAGAGAGAGAGAGAGAGAGAGAGAGAAGCTTCAAGGTCTTCCTCTTTTTTCTAAGGCTGGCTTCTCTATTTGGATTTCATAACCCTCCACAATTACTACAACCTAACCTTTCCAGGCCCATTAAATATTAATATGCTTATCATACCACCATCTACCCAAATTGGCCTATTTGATATTTCCTTTCTATTTCCTATCTCTGTGTCT
Source organism: Monodelphis domestica (assembly GCF_027887165.1). NCBI lineage: Eukaryota > Metazoa > Chordata > Mammalia > Didelphimorphia > Didelphidae > Monodelphis > Monodelphis domestica. Next base: position 234,860,962 of record NC_077231.1, on the reverse strand, counting down.
TTGCTCAGGCTGTTCCCCATGCCTATAATACATGACTCTCTCACCCTTTGCCTCACAGAATCCCAAGCTTCCTTTTTAATAGGTTTTAACTGCTATCAGTCACAGGATTCTTGAAAAGCTGGAGAATAAGAGAAGCACTGTGGCATAGACCCCTGGTCTGGAAGTCAGAAGACTTGGGTTCCTATCTGGGATCTGCCACTAAGTCATTTCACCTCATGGAATTCAGTTTCCTCATAAGTAATACAAGGAAGTTAGACTAGACAATTTCTAAGGTTCCTTCTAGCTCTGTAGCTCTGTGAAGTTGCTGTGAGCACTATGGTGGACCCATTCTTTACTTGGCCAGGCACCATTTTTTCAGCAACAAGGAGGCTTATCACTAGGGTATTTCACTGATTAGAAGTCCTAGCTGCTGTACTATGCAGCAGATACATGGATTGTTCTATCTTTCCTAGTCTTTCTGGGCTCATTTTCCATCAACTTAACCCATTCTAGCAACTATTTTTCTCAAGATTATATAAGTAACCCTCCCAAGTAACTATTCCTTCTTTTTTTAAACCCTTACCTTCTGTCTTAGAATTTATACTATATATTAGTTCTAAGGAAGAAGAATGGTAAGGGCTAAGCAATTGGGGTCAGGCGACTTTCCCAGGGTCACACAGCTAGGAAATGTCTGAGGTCACATTTGAACTCAGGATCTCCTATCTCCAGATATGCCTCTCTATTCACTGATCCATCCACATGTCACTATCCATTCTTTCTAATATTATAGCTATCTGAGTTCCAATTTGTAAACTTCCCATTAACAAATCAGTCAACTCTTTGACATTGCCCACTCTGCTTGGCCATCATTTCGTGATCCTAGGAAGGCTTCAGAACAGACTTAAAGGGTCTGGCCCTTATAATGTACAAATTATGAGATTATACGAATTATCAAGACATGAAATCACATGGACTTTTCCAGCAGGTGAATGAACTAAGTGACCTACACCAGTAGACAGCTCCATCCCTACCTCTGAGCCAAGATCAAACTTTAAGGGCATCTGTTTTCCTAGTTTCCATTTCTAAGCATTACCATCTGGCTCTCCTTCACAGAATGTCCTACCAGTCTCAAACATATGCTATGCTGAAATGAGGAAACTTAGATTTTAAAATTTACTTGGATCAGGTATTTAAGTAAAGCTACTGAAGAATTTGTTATTGTCTACTATGATACAGATAAAAGAAAAGGGAGAGTTGGATAGATCCACATTCTTGGAGCTAGAGCTTCTTTAACATGTTAGGAAATGTCATTGTAGAGCAAGAAGCCCTAAATGAAGTTTTTGAAATATTGCCTTTCAGTGATTTTCCAGCTATGTGTTAACAGTCCCTTCATAAGCAACCTCTTGGCTCACAGCTAGGTTGTGCTAGTACCCAATGTGTTAGGATGTCAACTTGTTCTTAAACAAGTCAAACAATCATCCTTGTTATGACCTACAGAACAGTGAAGTCTGGAAGAAGCAAGCAACAGTATTATAACTAGGACTTCCTATTGTTTATTCCAAGCATACAAAGACTCCCAACAGTGGAATAGGAGCATTAGAGCAATTTATTCCAACAGCCATGAGGGCAACTGAAGGAAGTTCTGTGGAGCACTTTGAGCTTGGTCAAACATTGAAGACACCAAAGTCATCCACTGAATTCTGGGTCATCATCAGTTGTTCTGACTTTGGTCTTGATGTTGGACTTGGATGATTCTGAAGAAAGAGGAAAGCTGATGCAATTCTGCTTCATAAATCCAATTCACTCACAAGTCAAGATGTCATTCCTTCATGTCATTACATTAGACCTCTTCAAAAATAAAAGACAATATAACAACAAAAAGGTCTTCACAAATCACCACTTGGGCCATAAGCCTGAAAACTTCTGCATCCATCTCCAGGACTGGTTTAACTAGTCTTGGCAAAATGTGATTCTTCTTCTTGGCCCAAAGGTAGTGTGTTATAGTGGATAAAGTTGACCTTTGATCCAGGAAGACTATCCTGCTTGTGACACATATTGGCTCTGTGGACTTAGAACAGACACTTATCATGTCTATACTCTAGATAGCTCTCCAAAACTAAAATGTGTTAGAAGGTGATGACTTGCAACAGTGTCCTCATCCAAGAATTCTCCATACTAACGGAGCACAGGTTCTGTTCTATCTCTATCCCTTCTTTGGCCCAAATAAGTCAACAATCTTTCTCTAAAATGTGTGAAAATCTTATAGGACATCTTTCACAGATGTACAAAGTATTGCCATGAATTCTATACATCTGTGGATCCTACAGAGCTGAACACAGTGGGAACAGATGGTAGATGTGTGTTGCCTTTAATGCATACCATGTGACCCAATTATTATTTGTTTTTTTTTCTCCATTATGTTAAAATTGCTCTTGATTTTATGCATATCTTATCTTCCCAATTTGATTATTTGGTCCTCAAGGTCAGGGACAAGGGGTTATCTCCCTTTTATACCTCTCCAAGCTTCTTGTACAAAGTTAGTTTTCTCAGAAGGATTCCCCCCCAAAAAAGCTTATTGAATGGATGCTAGCAATTGCCTGGGAGAAGGAAATGGTAAAGCACTCCAATATCTTTGCCAAAAAAGTCCCAAATGGTGACATGAAGAGTCAGACATGATTGAAAAGAGCAAACAACAACAAAAGTGATTGCTATTGATTTAGGATTTTAGTCTTTCATACTAATAAGGGCTTTAAGAGTCATTTTAGAATAGTTAGTTTTTACAGAAGAGAAACTCAAGGCCCAGGAAGTGATTGATTGTACTGTTTCTCCCAAATCAATTGGACATATAATTTGGAATGAAGTAAAATGAAGAGGATCCAACAAGCTTCTCTGATAAGAATTACAAGAAGTCAATTTGAATTCCTTTGCATGAATTGATGTAGAGTAATGCAATGAACTCAAATCTCACAGCCAGAAGACCTTATTTTGTGTGTTAGCTCTGTCACTTTTAGCTGTGGGAACCTAGAGAATTCATTTAACTTTTTTGAACTTTAATGTCTTCATCTGTAAAACCTGGCAGCCTCACAGAGTTGGGGGAAGAGTCAAATGAGCTAATGCCACAGGCATGCAATTCAGCAAGCAGTTATTAAACATCTACTTTGTACCAAGAGTGAAGACACAAAGACATCCCCTACCCCAAAGAAAAGCAATCAATTCCTACCTTTCGGAGTGAGGAAGCATAGTTCCGGAGTCAGGAAGACTTGAGTTCAAATTCAGCATAAGATACTTATTTATTGTGTGACCCTGTTCAAGGTGCTTAATCTTTCTCAGGTCTCAGTTTCCTCATCTGTAAAATGAGAATAATAATAGTCCCTATCTCTTTGGATTATTAAACATTTGTAAAACACTGCAAACTTTGAAGTGCTACATATAAATGCTATCTAGTAGAGTACAACATTTAGATAAACCAATAAATATAATTTGAAAAAGGAGAAAGTATTTATTGAGGATTTAGGGAAAACTTCCTGTGAGAGCATTTTGATCTTTAAGGAAGATAAATGATCTATAAAAATTATACAATTTGTTAACCCCTTTTTGAATTTCCATGAGTATCTAAAAAGAATCACACAACATTTCTTCTATAAATTCTATACTTTACATGTTCATAATGAATGCATAAGGGTACTTTAAAAAGTAAAGCAATAGATAAATATAACTTATGATGAGGACTTTTTTCCTTCTTAAATACAATGAAATATGTGTTCCACTTGTCTGAGCTTCCCTTAGGTCTCCTCCTATCCAAATCCCATCCATCCATGAGACTCTGGTCTAGTCTTTCTTCCATGAAACCTTTATGGACTACCCAGAACAATTCTCTCTCTTCTGATGTATTTATAACACACAGTTTAGTACTCTATTCCATCTTTGATGTGATGATTACCTCCACCAAAGCAGATTATAGTCTATCTATAATAGCAGATAAATTCTAGAATTACCATGCCTCACGTTCCAAGGTCACAGCTAGTATCAGAAGCTGGATTTGAACTCTGGTCTTTCTGCTTTCAAGTCTAACAACCTTGAATTTCTTGTTGCAGGGTGTGAGTCACCTGATCAGTGGTCTAGCAGTGAATTCACTAATCTCTATATAAACAAATAGCCCTGTTAATTTTACACCTGTGCCTTCACAAACCCCTTTGGCAAATTCATTTCCGATTCTCCATAATTCCTAAGTGATCTCCTTCTTGTTCTCAAACATAGTTTTCCTTGAGGCTTCCGGACCAAACATCAAAATGCTTTCTATTTGTCTTTCCTCCTTCACCTATTATTACCACCACCCCCACCCTATTCCTACCCCCATTTTTCCTGTGCAGTAAAAATGCTCAACTCCAGCTCCATGAATTAAAAAGCAGAGCAGGTCTAGAGAATTCCTTCTTTGTAATAAGTTATCCATTAAATACCACTTAAGCTTTTCTTGTTTTAAAATGTATGTCAACATAATCTCAAATACTTTTTATAAAGTACTAGTAGTAAGACATTAAAAATGACAAAAATGTCTTTAATCTGCAAAAAAAAAATTTAATCATCTGAGATATCGCTTGCTACACAACAAAACAAATATGGCCTAGACTGGTCTATCCTGTTGGTTACTCCCATGGGGAAGAAAAAAGGGGGATAGTTTTCTAATAGAACATCAATAACATTTGCATCTTTTTCCTCTTCATCAAGTGAAGTGCTCGCTCTCCTAGTTGTTGCTAAAGTACAATATATGTTTAACATTTTGGCAGCTGAGTCTATTGTATGCATCAAACCATTTTTTAAAATGATTTTTTTTTGGCATTTAAAAGGAAGCACCAAGCTATTTTTAAAAGAGACAGAAGGGCCTCAACAGTTAGAAATTCAAGCTGCTGTGGGTCCCATTTATCTACTAAATGGAGACCTAAGATCTTCCTCAGATCAATTGAACAAATGTTTAACTAGTACTTGCCAACTGCCTAGCCCTGTGGTAGAATCATAAGCTTATGAGGAGGGTAAAAGGTTCTTAGAGATCATCTGGTCCAACCCTAATTCATTTTAAAAATGAAGAAACAGGCCCAGAAAACATAAACAATGTGCCCCCCGAGTCACACAGGTATTAAAAAGAAGATCCAGAAGCTGAACCCAGATCACTTAAGTCAAAATCTAATGTTGTGGGAGATATAGTTGTAGTGGAGGATTTAGAAGAATGAGTCCTAGAAGCTTGCAAAACAGAGGCAAAGCTATTGATCTACACAAGAAAAGGAAACTACCAATACCAAATAAGATCTAAGTTTCAATAAAATGGAAGAGATAATGAAGGTTAAAGGAGTTTAGAAGAGGGATAGATCACTGCAGGATGGCCATAGTCATGGAAAGTTCTATAGATCACTGAATCCATGGTAGTTGGGGCCAGAAGCCAATATTTCTTGTCATGTTTCCCTAGGAAGGCAATTTGCTGATAATATCTTCCTGAAAATAAAATTAATTCTGCTAGTGGAAACATCAATGAATTCATTCCTGACCAAACAACCAAGAGTCTGTGATTCTAAATCTCAAAGAGAACTCAAATACCTTGGACTCTTTGGTCTGAGATAGTTTCACATGTGGCCAACATCCATCACTTTTCTGGGGATGGAAAACTGGGAATCAATTCAACTGATGCAATTTAGATAGGCAGCACCAAGTTGGATCTAGGAACCAGACTTCCCTCACTTACTTTCCCAATTCTAGGGCACAATATCTGTGAATTCTGAAGCACAGGGAGCACAACATGTGGCTGTTGTGGCTACCATGACACCTTCAGGAAACACAAGGACAACATAAGGGGAAAATTTCCAGGACTAAAGTCTACAGGCACTTATAAGCACCATGACTGTACCCACTCATTCCAACCCCAACCAGTCTTATCTGAATTGCTCTCAAGTACAGGCCAGCTTGTCTCAAGAATTCACCAGTCACCTTCCCATTCTCTGACTCCCTTATATAAATTCACTAGCACAAGTGCTGGTACAACCAGGACTACTCATTTCAAATGTTCATGGTAATCCTGCCAGCATAGTACCAGGATAATCTCCTATCTGACTTCTTTTCCACTCAATAGTCCCCGATTCTCTCTACTGATATGCTGATGAAATTTTGCCTGCAAAACCTAAATTGCCAATTCAAGCTTTGCTCTTATTTTTCATTAGGCTAGAACCCCAAAGCACATAACTGTCTATGTACAAAATAGTTTATAAACCATGAAGATCTGGTATAAGAAGTCATAAAAAATTGAGTCATAGAATGACCAGATTAATCTTTAAGATGATCTACTGCAATTCTAGCCCCCTTTAAGAGTTTGCTCTATGACATCCCTGACATTCAAACCTCTGCTTAATACAGGTGAACTCACAACCTTACAAACCATTCATTCCATTTTGTTTTGGGATATTTTTAATCATTAAGATGTTATTCTTTATGATAATTCCCAAACTACTTTCCTAGAGCTTCAAACATTATACTAATTCTATCATCTGGAAGGACACAGAATAAATCTGATCTCTTTTTAAGTACTTCCCCTTTAGATATTTGGCAATGGCTACTTCACTTAGTATTATCTTCTTTAGGGTAAATTTCCCAAGTTCTCTCAAGTCTTTCTCATATGATGTGGTTTCAAGACCTCTTTTTCCTGGGTTCCCTGCAGCTTATCAATGTCCTGCTAAATGTGGTATCAAGAACTGAAATTAAGGTGTAGCTAGGGAGCATGCCTGGATAGAGAGCTGGGCATATAGATGGGGATGGAGTCCTGGGTTCAAATGTGGCCTCAGATATTTCCTACCTCTGTAATCCTGGGCAAGTCACTTAAGCTCCATTGCCTAGAACTTACTACTCTTCTGTTTTGGGATGAATACACAGTATTGATTGTAAGACAAAGAGTAAGGGCCTTAGGGAAAAAAAGAAACTGAATACAGTAGGTCTGATCTGGCCAACATGATAAATAATGGGAGTGGGATGATTATCTCTTCTATTTAGGGGTACCATATTTCTACTAATGTGGAGGAAATATGCATTCACTTTTGGAGTATGCCATCTTATTCTATTGATATTGAACTTATAGTCAAATAAAGACCCTCCAGGACTCCTATTTCTTAATTTGGGCATTTGATTTTTTTAAACACAATTGCAGGACTTTGTTTATATTTAAAACCCATTAAATTCTGTTTTCCTGGTTATGGTTCATCATCCTAGAATGTCAAGAGAATTCTGACTTAGATTCTGTCAAATAGAATATTTAATTTTTCTGATAATTGATTAAGTATACTTCTATTTCTTCATTTAAGTCATTGTTTAATTGTTGAACAGCACAGGTCTAAGGCTAGGGCTCTGTGGTCTACTACTCAAGACTGGCTTCAGAGCACACTTACCAAGACTTCATTAGTTTTATAATCAATGATCTTTGGGCATGGTTGTCCAAATAGCCATGAATTAACATGATTGCACTATCATCCTGCCCAAATGTTTCTGTCTCATCCCCAAAGATTTCATAAAAGACTATCAAATGCCTCATTTAAATCCAGATAAACTAAATACAGTGGTATTCCTTAATCTATAAGGCTAGCAAAAGTGTCCTTTGTCTGTTTCCTGTAGGCTTATTATGTGGTAATAGAAAAAATCTTTTACTTGATTGCTGGACTATAAACAATTATGCATAGAAAAAGTAACACCAGAGAAAAATGTTCTGCCCTCAGCTTTTGAGTAAGGGAAGAGAAATGTTTTGGGCTGCTAGGTGAGGAGAAAAGGTTGTTTCTAGGTGGGCTCCCATATGGCTATGAACACATGGCTACTATTTCTTTTGTCCCAGTTGTGTTGAGTGTCTCCTGATCTTGGTTAATTGTCAAAATCAGAATGGACCAGCTTGTGTCTTGGGAGTTTCAAAAAATCAGAAGAATAGCAGAAGTTTAGAAATTAGAATTTGTAACAGTATGCTTTGGCAACGAAGTCCAATAAGACTTAGCCTTGCAGTGAATGCATTTAGCAGCTAAGAGTCCTGTATACAAGGAAATGACTCATCATCCATCAACTATGCTGCAACCAATGGTGGAAGAATAAATCTGAATCCAACCTCCCAGGGACCTATATAGGGATATGTGGAGATGAGAATATGCCCTGGTTAAGAAGGATGCTTTGAGTTTCCTCCCCTTGCTATACTTTCCTAATAAAAACCCTTTTGCAGAAACTAGTTGATGTTAATTAGTAATCAATGATGTTAAGAAGATACCACTTGGTCAAGATAATATTGAGAGAGTCATTACTCATTCAATATTTTGAAAAGATGCTAACTGGCACTAGTCAATCAATATGGGAGATACCTACCAATTGATATGGGGAGAAACTTAAGAGTAATAGCATTAGACAGATACTCAGACCCTTGAGAATTGCCTCTTGGGAGGGGGGGAGAGAGAGACAGAGACAGAGACACAGAGAAACAGAGAGACAGAGACAGACAGAGACAGAGAGTTAGAGAGACAGACAGAGACAGAGAGACAGTGAGAGAGAAAGAGAGAGACAGAGAGACAGACAGAAAGAGAAAGAAAGAGAGAGAAAGAGAAAAAAAAGAGACAGAGAAACAGAGACTGACAGAGAGAGGCAGAGAGGCAGAAACAGAAGTCAGAGAGATAGAGAGAGAAGCAGTGACTTTACTCTAGGGACCTGACATGTCAGTACTCGTGAGGGCTAGGATAAAAGGGAGTCCAGAGCCTATATATGTGCTATTTGCTAATTCATATAAATACCATGTGACAATATTATCTTTTTAATACACAGAATATATTAACAATCGCTAGGCCTGTGAATCTCTGTAGTTTCCTGCAATTCAGCCAATCACTCACAAGTCACAGAAATCTGAAGGTCAAAGATTCTGCACTATCAGGTGCCAGGTTCACTGTCTGATTTTACCCTGGGAACAAACCCAGGCCACAGCAGGGCCTTGATAAAACAGGAGCCAGTCAGGACTTTCATAGCTATCCAGAGGTGGGTCATAGGAAACCTATCTAGACATCTAGGAGATATGGAAAACTCAGGTAATTAGTCCAAAAGAAAAGTGAAACAATTCAAATCCTTCATAGAAAACATATGAAAAATCAAACACTGTAAGATTTCAAAGTTGTATCACCCTTTCCCCAACTCATTTTCTTTCTTTTTTTAAAAAATCTTTTTCTTCCTTAGAATTGATAGTATTGATTTCAAAGCAGAAGAGCAGTAAGGGCTAGGTAATTGGAGTTAAGTGACTGGACCAGGGTCACAGAGCTAACCATCACCTAGTTGCTCCCCATATTCATTTTTAAATCATAGCTTCCTGGAAGTCTAAGAACTCAAAGGAGAGGAGACAGTTAGAAAACTTTAGTTCTTTAGATCATCTATTAAAACCATTATTGAGAAAAATAAAATCCCCAAAGAAAAAATTTACTCAAAACCCTCAAGTAGTAAGCAAAAGATTCACACCCAGCTCCCAGTTGCTTTTTGTTCAATGCTCATTGCTGTTCTTACTTTCTCTCCACCTTTTTCTCTTCCTCTAACCCCAATGCCTACTGAAGAGGATAAGAACATTGGTACTGGAGTGAGTGGGTATGACTGAAAAGTGGAGAGAAGGCAGAACCTAGAAACGGGAGGTCTGGGACATCAAAGACAAGTTTTGTCCATTTCCCAGTTTTGATGATAAATGCTTTCCGCATCTTTGCTTCTTGATCTCCTTAGGTTCCTTCGATCTTCAGCTCAGTTGTGAGCTCCTACATTAAAGCCTTTACTGAGCTCCTTAGTTAAAGGAGGCTTCTCTGCCCTTCCCATATTACTCTGAATCTGCTCTTATCTTCATAGAGGTGGCATCCCCCCTTGAGGGCAGCAGCTATTTTTTATCTTTGTATCCTCAGCACCTAGCATTGTGCCTAGCATGTAAATCTTGTTCATATTTATATTTAGATTGTTTTAGAACTAAATTACACTGCCAACAAATGATGGTACTTGGGTCAGAGAAATGCCAGAGTATTATTAATTAAAGGTTCTGGTTAGTTAAGTTTGACCAATATTAGATTTGATTAAATCATGAAAGGTAATAATTAGCTGACCTGAAGGGCAGGTAGATGGCACAGGGAATAGAGTGCTGAGCCTGGATTCAGGAAGACTCATCTTTCTGAGTTCAAATCTGGCTGGAGACATTTACTAGCTTTGTGTCCTGTGGCAAATCACTTAACCCCTTTTCCTCTGTTTCCTCATCTGTCAAATGAACTGGAAAAGGAAATGGCAAACCATTTTTTGCCAGGAAAACCCCAAATAGGGTCACAAAGAGTTGGATACAACTGAAGAAGAACTGAACCACAATAGCCCATCTGATGCATTCTGGGAAAAGCAGACAATGAAATAGTATAAGTTTGATCATTTCTCTGTTTGTGCATCCCTAACTGCTGAAACTTTTATTAGAGGTGGGGTAGGGGAGGAGGTTCTTATCCATGATCCTCTGCATAAAACCCATTGATATGGAGCTATCTGAATGAAGGCTTCCCATGGAGTGGAAGGAACTCCACTGAAATCTGCCTTTTTAATGTTCAACCATGAATCGTTTTTTACATCTTTCCTGTAATTAAAATATGTAATCCTTGCTTAATCCTCTGCCTGAGTGCACTGCCCATCCCTCTCTCTGTTTGCTTTGCCTCCTACTTTTATAATGTGAGCTCACTAGGCAGGGACCAGGGCTGCATAATAGCAAGTTTTTCATGAAAAGTAGGTGTGAAAAGTTTTGCCACTGTTTCTTGCAGATGTTTTTTTCATAATAGAGCACAAAAAGATATACATGACTGGGAGAGTCTGAAAATTGAATATAACAGAAATGACAAAAGATTTGTTTTCTAACCCAGTCTTTTCAGATTTGGAAAAAGGCTGTTTTTTTGTTATGTTTTTCTCCCAATACCCCAACACACATACAAATGTCCTCCACATTTCTCATACTAAAGCAACCCTCTAGAACACAGCAATGATGGCTACTTTAGGCTCTAATGAAAAATGTAAAACATTTTTTATGTGCATCTTCAAAAGTTTTTGTCGTCACACTAATAGCTTGTTCATTTTGGTTAGACACTCTCATTGTTCCAGGCCTAATCTTCATTCTACTTTCTTGCTGTTTATTTTTTAATTGCTATCTTTTGTTTTTATGTCATCTTAATTTGTGATTTAATCACATATTTACACATATATTTTTAAAGCCTTCCCTGTTTCTCTATCTAGTGTCATACCTTCTCACAAAGAATTTAAAAAGAAAGAATTTTTTTAATTCCAAAAGTTCAAAAGATTCAACTTCTACATTAAGTGAGTATATGGAATATTCTGAGAGTATATATAATATTCCAAATCCGACCACCTCCACCGTTGTAATAATAGGCATAAGATCTTAATGAGCACTGTGGGCAATGAATTCTGTAAGAGGAAGAGATGAGTAAAGAGTGATTATGAGTGGGATGACTATTACACTAATTTGTGATCACTGAAGACCTCACCATAGATTAAGGAATATCTGGAATTCTAATTCCTCCTTAAAGCCTTGTTTGACCACCCTCATTCATTATCAATCATCCAGCAATATTCAATAACTGTTTCTTTAGTCAATTTCTTATTTCCCCAACTAGACAACAAACTCCTTGAGGGCAGGAATTATTTGTTATTCTTCTGTATATCTTCCATAGGACTGAGCAGTGGACACTCAAAATGTCTATGAATCAACAAATTGATTTGAATTAGTGATGTGACAGTATTGGGTAAGAGCTAAGACACTGAATACTTTCATAGTCATTTCCATCGATCCAAGGAAATACCGAGACTCCTGGGAGTTTCCTATTTGTCCTTTGTCCCCTCACTATTCATCACTGCCCAGCCACAGCCAACCAGAGCATAAATATGGCAGCCAAAAGAATCAACATAGGTTTAATTGCAGAAAAAAAATAAATGATGAAATTAAAAGAGCTAAATATAAAATATACACAGGCTTAAAAAATAACTGTGAACAGGGTGGGGGAGATCTGTTTTAACAACTATTTTTATGAGAAAGATCTTGGGTTTTTAGATGTACCTGACTATAATCTGAGCCAACACTGCAAAGAAGCTGCTTAAAGTCAAAATATGGAGGGAGAATGAAACAGCATTATCCTATGATGCATTAAGGGACATTGAGTTTCCAGATCTCACAAGCAATAATTTCACTCTTCTTTGCTTTTCATAGCACATCGGAGCACTGTGTTTCATTTTAGATGTAATTTCTTTTAAAGGTTATCAATAAACTAGGAGCGATGAGGTGACTCAGTAGATAGAGCCAGACCTAGAGACAGGAGGTCCTGGGTTCAAATCTAGCCTCAGGTATTTCCTAGCTGTGTGACCCTGGGCAAGTCACTTCACTTCCATTGCCCAGCCCTTAACAATCTTCTGGCTTAAAACCAACATATAGTATTGATTCTGAGATGAAAAAGTAAGGATTTTTTTAAAGTTACTGACAAAATAGAGAATGACAAGTGTGTGTGTGGGGAGGGGAGTGTGCATTCTTCCACCTTAATGGGTGAGGGGTGCAGCAACCCAATAATCTAGAATTTTTTGGCCCTCCCTTTATACCAGAGAAAACAAGGGAAGATCTCTTGTAGAAGGTGACAATTTACTCAAGCTAATGACAGAGGGCAAACAAAATACTATTTATAAAAGATGCTTAGCTCAGTGCCTGGCACATAGTTGGAGCAATATAATTGCTTTCTCCCTTTCCTTCTCCTCCTCAGAGATTCTTCGATGGATGAGTAATTGGAGAAGGGTTAGCCCTATGAACTCTGATACCTGTGGCTACCTCTTCTTGCCATATCCCAAGGGCAGCAGGGGCTCAGTTTCCAAGACCCCCAATGAGTGCCAGTAAGCTTTTTTAGGAAATAGGTTAGAATCTCATGAATAGTTATGTTTCTTCCACATTTGTTGAACATCTGAACCCTGAGCAAATAGATTGATTAAAATTATTTTTTCAATATTCACGAAATCCCAGAATTTTAGAGTTAGAAGGGATGTTAAAAGTCAGACCGCAGAAGTAATTCCTTCTATAATATCCCTGACAAGTGGTTATAATGCCTCTGCTTGAAGCCCTCCAAAGAGAGGTCAACTTATTTCTTGAGGCAGCACTTTTGAAAAGCTCTAATTGTTAAGAACAACTTATATTTGCAATTTCTGTGACTTGCTCCTGGTCCCTTCCTCTTTTGTAGAGAGGTTGGAATTGTGAAGATCTGGGTTTTAATCCTACCTCAGATCCTTAATAGTTGTGGGACCCTGGATAAATCACTTAACCTCTCTTGGTTTCAACTCTGGAAGTAAGGAGCCTGAATCCCATGACCCCTAAGGTCCCTTCCAGATCCAATTTTATGAAGTCAAAATCCTATGACAGGCTTTTGAAAACTTGAACATGTTCTCTCCTTGATCCCTGCTGAGTTTTTTCTCTTACACACTGAATGTCTTGTGTCCCTAACCTGCACAGGATATCGTCTCAAAACCCCTCACCATCCTGGGTGCCCTGCTTTGGATGCCTTCCAGCTTAACCAAGCTCTTCCAAAATCAGGTACCCAGACTGCAGACAATAGTCCAGACGTGAACTGGCCAGGACTGAGCTGTAGAGGGAGATGATTATGCCTCTTTATTTCCTGAAGAATTCACACATTTCTAGCTGTGTGACTCTGGGCAAGTCACTTAAACCCCATTGCCTAAACCTTACCACTCTTCTGCCTTGGAGCCAGTACACAGTATTGATTCTAAAATGGAAAGTAAGGGTTCAAAAAAATGCACACATTTAAGACAATGCAGTGCTATTGGCTTTGTTACAATTCCATTTAAAATGTATTGTTTAATTTTAATTAAATAAAAACATTGATTTAAACTTGAGGGGCCATGATCTAGTAACAGGCAGCTAGGGGATGCAGTACCAGGTGTGAAATCAAGAAGACCTGAGTTTGAATCCAATTTAAATCAAATTACTAGCTGTGTGAGGCTGGGTAAGTAACTTAGCCATTGTATGCTTCAGTTTCCTTAAGTATAAAATGGAGATAACAATAGCATCTGCCTCTCAGGGTAAGATAATATTAAAGCACTTAGTCCAATGCTTAGCCCATAGCGGGCACTATATAAATCCTTATTCTCTTCTTTTTCCCCTTCTCCTTCTTCCATGTGCTGTCTTTTGATGAGTCCCTTAACCTCCTTGGACCTTGATTTCCTCCTCCACCAGATGATGAAGTTGGATTTGGGATGCTCTCTAAGTTCTCCTTGGGTAGAGCAAACTGAGAACTAGGACCCTGATCCTTATTGCCACATACTGAGTACTCTGAGGGATGCAAAGATGGCTATGTTGGTCCTTGATGGTAAAGGCTATGACAAATGGGGAAGATAGGGCATTCTCCATCATATTAGAGGGAAATCTGTACCCACCTTGAAAGACTGTTTCAAGGATCATAGGATACACAAACCCAATGACAAACTCAAAAGCACTATAGAAATTCTGACTATTAATAATCTGACCAAACTGTGGGGTTTTTGAAGGTTCCTTTGGGATCTAGTCCCCATTTAACTGAACTCCTCAAGGGCAGGAACTGTCTTTTGTCTTTATTTGTACCCCCTGTACCTACTAAAGGGCATGGCACATAGTAGGTGTTTAATAAAGGTTCTTTGACTATCCCTTTCATTTTATAGATGGGGAAATTGAGGGCCAGAGAAGTCAATCAACTTGTTAAGTGTTCCAAATTTTGGTCCTGGACCTGATGATATTTATTGGTTTTGTGAACCTGGGCAAATCATTTTGCCTTTTTTAGATGCTGAACCTCCATCAATTTCAGTTCTAATATCTATAAAATGATGCTGGTGATACTCATCTCATAGAGGGGCAGCTGAGTGGCTCAGTGGATTGAGAGCCAAGTCTAGAGATGGGAGGTCCTAGATTCAAATCTGGCCTCAGGCACTTCCCAGCTGTGTGACCCTGGGCAAGTCACTTAACTCTCCATTGCTTAGCTCTTACTGCTCTTCTGCCTTGGAACCAATACTTCATGTTGATTCTAAGACAGAAGGTAAGGGTTTTTATTTTTAAAAATGCTCACCTCATAGAGCTGTTATGAGGAAGGTATTTTATAAAACACAAAACACAAAGGAAATATTAGGCACCATTGTGAGGAGTGCCACGTTCCATAGTAACCTCAGTGTTAGAATTCAGTCTGGAGTCCATGCCAGACTTCGATCTAGCATATGTTCTAGGGCTTGCTCATAGAGACATCTCTGAACTGCTTTAATTTGACCACAAGAGTTAGCAAGCATTTAGTACTTTAAGGTTTGCAAAACATTTTATAAATATCTTGTTTTAGCTTCATAACAAACCTGGGAGGGAATTGGTGTTATTATCCCCAGTTTATAGATGAGGAAAGCAAGGCTGCCAGAGCAGAAGTGACATGTCTGGGGTCACACAGCTAGTAAATGTCTGAATTTGAATTTGAATTCAGGTCTTTCTAATTCCAAGGTCAGCATTCTAACCACTATGTAACCTAGCTGCTCAACAATAATAACAATAATTGGTCATTTCATAGTTTCAAATGGGAGTAAAATGTCCAACCTGTAGAACACTGAATTATCAAGACTAATTCATGGTAACGATAAATAGTCTGATCAAATCCGATGGTTCATCTTCAGAGATTCATGTGTTAAAACATTTTTGTTTAAGTTATTATTTTTTTAATTTTCAGGCATAAAAAGACAAAAGTATTACATTTTGATAAGCTAAGGTAAAAGAGATGGTCAATTTTTCAAAGTCAAAGATTTCACAATAAAAGCTAACTTTCTTACATTGCATCATTTGAAGTTCATATTTAATGTTCCCTGATTTTTTAAATATCCTTTCACAGTTTTAGTCCAATACTCAATTTAAGTAGCACACATGAGCATAATTGAGTTTTACATGTATACAACTGCAAATATCATAAATATATGTTATAGTGCTATACAATTTTAAAAATGAATTTAGTTGGTTTTCCCAGATAATTAAGAAAAGAGGAATTTTAATGGGGTTAGTTACCCTTCCCCTGCCCCCCAAACAATTCAAAGACAACATTTTTAACATTTTTGTTGTTGTTGTTGTTAAATCTTCCCAGGAATCGAGGTTGAGGGTTTTTTTTTTCTCCCTTTTCTTCTAATCACTTATTCACAGAGAGGGTGTCATCCAGATCTGGTCATGGTGGGATGAAGACTTGTACAAAAGATGTCTTAATAGAGTCAAAGTAACATGGGTATTTCTCACCTTTGGACTAGAGGGAATGGAAAAGTATCTCTTTTTATTTAAAGCAAATCTTTCCAAACTATTCAGCCCCTAATTTCATTATAAATTGAACTTGTCCAAATCCTTACAAGTATGGTTGCCCTTTGACAGTTCTTCCTGCCTCTGCCTTAGAATGGCAGTGGGAATGGAGCTCTCCATCACAGCAGGAATGCATTTATGATCATACATTGCTCCAGTCTGTTTTTATTTCTAGTTTTATGGAAAATGCAGTGGTAATCCCTTTAGAATTCCCCTCAGCTTAAATCTCAGAGACTGTTCAAGACGGCCTCTTAATGCCTCAAGAGCACTTCAAGTTGCAAAAGCCCTATATTCAACAGGTAAAGCCCACTTTGTTCTACAGAGATGGCTGGAAATAATGTGAAATTAAAGATTTAATCTTCTGGGGGTAACTCAGCCTGTCCTCCATCGGACACAAAGAAACTGAAAAAGCTGCTAACTTTTCAGCAAGTAGAAAAAAGTCTTTGATTGGCAGGGGGGCCTACTGCATTGATCCCCCAAACTATGCTGCTAGAAATTTTATTAATACAATCAACCAAGGAGACTTATTGCACTGTTCAAAGATGTTGCAAGGATTTCATTTCATGATGAAGTTTCCTCTTTTTATGACCCTAATTGACAGGATTTAAGGGAAGTGAAGGGAAAAAAAAAAGGATCAAGCATTTGGGACAAATTAAGTGCTTCTTTTTTTCTACACAAAATCCCCAACCCTACCAACAGTGAATAAGAGTGGTAGTCAAAGCAACGTCGATATGAGCTGGAGGGATTAGATGATTAGAGATTATAGTCAGCTGAATGTACTCTTTGTTGATGACCCTGGGTTCTTGAAAGCTATGGCCAAGGGAGCACAAGCTCGGGTAGGTCCCAATCAAGCTCTGGAGAGGCTTTGAGTTTAGGCCCAGCAAAAGGTGGCATGTCTGTTATCTGAGGGCCAACCCAGCTAAATTCAGGAAGGTTCATCCCTGGGAGACTGACCACAAGATGCTGGACTTTTCAGACACAACAGCTCATAAAATATTGACTACAGTCCATGGCAGTGGAGAGAGAGTGTGGGATAGTAGTAAGTTTCAGTAAGTTTCCATATTTGAATACTATATTTACACTATTTTAAAGGAAATCAATATTTAAGGTTCAAATTTTAAATTTTAAAAGTTCATACATTTTACATGGTTTTTATAAGAACAGATTCCATAAAAACAAACATCCAGGACACATTTCATTCTTTATTTTTTTTTCTAGAACACTGGTCTAAAAACAAAACAAAAAAAATAATAAGCATTTTGCAGATCTGTTCCAAAAAATTCTTACACTTGCCAGCTATTTAGAAGAGCTCTCATATCATGCGTAACATTTGCCTTCCACCAGGCAATCACCAATAATTAGAATAGCCCTAGTGTTGCTTCCAGTACATCCATCATCCTAAGATCACTGATTCCTCTGCACCTTCCAATCAGCCAGTCAGTTGGCATATATTAAATGGCTTCTATGTGCCAGGCATTTTGCTAAGCACTGGGGATTCAATGATTGGGAAAAGATAGTCCTGCTCTTCAGGAGCTCCCACCATCAAAGACAACATAAAGCAAGTTGTGTACAAACATGATGTAGATGGAATAAATTAGAAATAAACAATGGCAGGAATACATTAGTAATAAGAGGTACTGATAAAGACACCTGTAGGATATGGGATTCTAGTTGGGACCTGATGGAATTTGGGGAAGCGAGCCATGAATAGATTGGACAGTGATTCATTGTGGTCCAGTGGAAAGAGCATTAGAGATGGAGTCCCAGAATCTAGTTACAGATCTCTGCTCTGCTATAAATTAGGTAGGTGACTTTGGGTTCACCTTTAGTTACTTTACCTATTTCCATCTGTAAAATCTGGGAATGGTACCTAAATTTTCTCCATATGTAAAATCTGGGGATGGGACCAAATGATCTCTAAGGTCCATTGAAATTCTAAATCCTATAGTAGACTAATTCATCTAATGCTCCAGCAAAATTCCCTTTCCAAAGAAAATGATAGTGATTTTCCTTCAAAGGAATCTAAGCACCTCACTTGCATTCAGGATCAGATGACCTCCATTTTAAAAAAGCAAGTTGTATATAATGGATATTTCTAGTTTTATATGCAATAACTTCTTTAATGTTCTCCCTTTGTGTATGGAAGTGCTCATGGTTGTTAGTGTTTGTCAAGTTTAGAATAAAAAAAATTAAAAGTGATTTTTGTAAAAAATTGAACAGTTGGACAAAATGACCTCCACAATCCTTTCTAGCTCTATTTCTACAGCCCTAGGATCCTTATGGTATTGTGAATTATTGTGACTAGAAAAATCACAAAGAATGCTTATGAAAAAGAGATGATCAGGAGGATGTCAATCATGACATCCTTTTCCACCTTGAGAAAACTTTTGATGAAAATCAGCTGCTCATTTTTTATGAAAATATGAGAAAGGAACAGGTAATCTTTTGCAAACATCTTCACAGTTATACAAGTGAATGAGAGAGGAGAAGAATACAAAATCAGACCATTTTGATTATTTGTTGACTATAAAAATGTATTTTTAGTAGAACAAAATATCTCCTTAAAGACTCCTTTCTGGTGTCTCACACATGTGTTAATATTAATATACAAGATTCCTTGATAGCTATAAAAGAGAAACATTTGATCCTATAATTAACAAGGTTAAGCCAGGTTAAAAAAGAAAACAGGAAAAAAAAGTTTGTTTAAAGTGTTTACTACTGCCATGAAACATATTTACTGCATAGTCCAAAGGGAGTGTGTTTGGAGGGGGGGATATCCTTTACAAATGGCAGGTAAGCTAATGCTATTTGCCATTATGGGCTCATTGCATCAAATTTTATATACAAAAGAGACTTCTAATGAGACCTATATCACTCAAAAAAGGTTTAACTTAACAATCTACATAGGAAAAATAAGTGGATAAAAGATGGATGTTATACAGACTTCAATATGCTTTTAAATAGGCAGCTCCCTGAGCTGGTAGATCAGTATAAAGAAGAAACAACTGGGTTGAATTTGGTAAATTGTATACCTATAGGAATGCCTTCAAGATTTTCAATAATTTCAACCTGTTTCATGAAAAACAATGCCCCCATTCTAAACAAAAAAAAATGGAACACCAAGATCTCTAAAAAATCTGAATTGTCTATGACCAAAAGGGTAAAAGTGCCTTCATACTCTCCCACTTTTGCTTTTCAGTTCCTTTCTGTGTATTGTCTTTCAATATTAGATTGCAAGTTCCTTTATGATTTCCTAGCTTTTACTTTCTGATCCTTTGTGGCATCAAATCGATCAGCTTAGAGACATAAGGTCAGAAAACCCTGTGAGCTGGTCCTGCATTTAAAGGAAGGAAAAGTTGAAAGGTCTGGTTGTAACCCTGGTACCCAGGCAATATCCAAAGAGTTAGAGGAAGGTCTTTGATAATGTGGGTGGACACATTATGGTGGATTTATGGGAAGACATTGACACAGTGTTGATGGATTATAGTCTTCACTATTATAAGGAATATGCAAATAAATGAAATTATAGGTTCTTTTACAACCTGAAGAAGTGAATATTCATACTATGAAATGGGGGGAAGAAAGGGAAGGCATTGGTGAAAAGGTACCTTAGGAAATATTCATTTCAACAGGTACCACACTGGATCAAATACAGGTCTGTCCCCTAAAATTAGGTCTTTCTTTTTGAAGGAAAATGTTTACATTGAACTATAATTCTTATTTGTGAGCCATCAATACACTTGCAAATGACATGAATATCGCAAGAAAGGCAGAGAATCATAAAATCTTGGAAGTTGGAAAAGATCTCAGAAGTCATCTTTTCTCACTCCCTACTTAATGGACCAAATATCTCAACAACAAGCAGTAATCCACAGTCTCTATTTCTTGAATACTACATGGTCCATGGGAGATGAATCTCAGTTACAAGACCATTAGTTTGAATGGTTAGAAAATTCTTCCTTTTTTTGAATTTGTATTTATCTCTTATTGATTATCACCCATTAGTTTGTGTCAGAAAGGAGACAAGGTATTGATGTGACCATAAGTATGATCTGAAAAATTTATTTCTGGTGTGTTTCTATCCATGAGCAGCTTTAATCCTTAGCAATGAGACAGCATAAGATAAATACCTAGTGCTATGGAAAGGTGAATTTTCTAGGGGTTTATGGGGATCTTCAGGGAGGATTAATACCTCTGGTGTGAGGGCTTGCCAAGCTCTTTTCATGGCTGCTCAGTCACCTTTGGTATCCTCTCCTTACCCTACTCCAACCTATATCCAAGAAGCTGTAGAATGCACAGTAGCCACATCTCAGTAATCTTGTCTTGGCAGATGGACCAAACCAGGTTGAGGGTAACCAACCGACAGATCTAAAATCCATCAGTGTTAGGGAGATGTCTACTTGCCCAAGCCTGTAAACACTTCTAACAGAATAGGCAGATGAGAACAATTTGTTTAAATAGCTATGAAGATTTATTTCCTAGGGTAATCAAGGAAAAAGAAATAGAAACTTTATGTTCTAAAATATTTATAGCAGCTCTTTTTTTGTGGTGAAAAAGGACTGAAAACAGATGGGATGTCCAACAATTGGGAAATGGCTAAACAAGTGGTGGCATATGCTTGTAATGGAATACCACTGTGCCATAAGAAATGCCAAATAATATGATCACACACACATGAACCCTGGAAAGACTTCTATAAAGTAATTCAAAGTTGAGATGAGCAGAACCAGGAGAATGTTACATATCTAACATCAACAGTGCATGATAATCAACTCTGAATGATTTAACTGCTGTCAGCAATGGAAAGACACAAGACAACTCTAAGAGACTTATGAAGAAATAGACGGTCTGAATATAGACTGAAGTATACCATTCTTCACTTGATTTCCTCCATGAATTTTTTTCTAGTGTAAGCAATATATGTCTTGTTTTACAATATCACAAGCATGGAAATATGCATTAGATGATAATACATGTACAACCTATAGCATATTAAATGCCTTCTAGAGGAAGGAGGAAGGATCAGAGGGAGAGAGGGGGAAAAAAGGAATGAGATAGAATTTTGGAAATAGCTAATATGAGAATTTGTTTCTCTTGGACGAGCATATTTATTATACTTTATTAAATATTTATAACAAATCATATGTATTATATTTTTGTTATGTTATATAGATTATTTTACATTTTAAAAAGTAAAAAGAAATGATAACTAAAAAAAATAAGTGCCTTTACTAAAAGTATTATTTAAAAGTATCCCTTGTAGTGGTGCCCATCTCTATCCTCTTCTACTCCCCACAAAACCTACTTTGATTTATACCTTGTCCTAGAAAACTGCCTACTGTAACTAACCCCAAGCCCAGTTGTAATTCAAATATTATTCTTTGAGACTGTGAAGAAGAGGTCTTCTTTTACAGGGCATTTCCAAATGTTGGAAAATACGTTATTTATTCTCCCCTAAATCTTCTCTTCTCCAACCTCAATATCCTCATTTCCTTCAGTCAACCCTGATATGATATGGCTTCCTTTTCCCATTATCTTCCTGGTGACCACTCTCTGAATGACCTATTTATGTTGCTCTGAGAATGTGGTGCTCAACATAGACTAGAATCATAGTGGAGATGAAAGGAAAAGTTTCCTTGAGTTTGATTATCCCATTTCACAGACGAGGAAACCTAAGGATTAGGGAGATTAACTTACTCACCCAAAGACATACAGATATTAAAAATAAGTGAGAATTAAAAACTCAAATTTTCATGACTATCAGCCCGACATTCTCTCCACTATGGCAGGCAACTTCTAACATGTCTCAAGGTGCTCCTAATCTTACTGAAAATTTAAGACTTAAACACCTGCATTAATTAGGGGCAGCTAGATGGTATAAAGCATAAAATATAAACTCAGCAAGACCTAGGTGCAAATCCAGCCTTAGATATTTACTAACTGGGTAAGTCATTTAACTCTGTTTCCTCAGTCTCTTCATCTGTAAAATGAACTGGAGAAGAAAATGGCAAAGCATTCCAGTATCTTTGCCAAGAAAACACTAACTGGGGCCATAAAGAGTTAGATATCACCAAAATGACTGAACAATAACAACAAAATTAATTACAATAGCAAATTTAAGTAATACACAATATAATTTGTGGCCAAATACTCAAATTTATAATTAAAAAAGTGAGAGACAACATGGTGTAGTAGATGGCCTTGAATTTAGGAGCACTTGGGTATGATTCATACCTCTGACATTAACTAGTAATGAACCACTTAATCTCTGAACCTCAGCTTTCTCATCCAAAAAAAAATGGGAACAATTACAGCTATGACTTGTCTATCAATATCTTTAAGAAAATAAAATTATACAAGGTATATTAAGTATATTTCATATATTAGATTGCTTTATAAATATTAGTTATTATTAAAAAACAGGAAGGACTGAAGGTAGTCAGAGAGAGGACACTTTCCTAGAAACAAGTACATATAAATATAGCGCAATCAGTGTGGTTATATGTCACTGTGGAGAAGATAAGGGGTTCTTGCTTTGTCTATACTAGTTGAGTATGTGAAAGATTCATTGCAGTAATTACTAATTCCCCATTGTGAAAGAGACATGAAGAGAGAGAGGTTTTGCAGGACAAACCAAGATGCAAGAGTCAAGGATGGGGACCTGTCTGCCACTCAAGAAGAAGGTTCCAAACGGAATTTTCCCAGGTGGAGAGGCAGTTGAGCTGGCCAGGGGGAAACTTGGCTTTTGTCTCTGTCTCTCTGGCTCTGGGCAGTGGAAGCTGACCAGGGGAGAAATTTAGGACTTTGTCTTTCTCTTGGGGAGTTGAAGCTGGCTGAAAGGATCCTTGGGTGGCTTGACTTGACTTTGAGTTATTTGACCAAAGGAGGATCTGAATCTATCTCTCTCTGAGATTTGACTGACCAACAGTTGGAGGAAAGCCAGGCTGAAGGAGAGATTTTGAACTTTGTTTCTCTCTGGGGTTAAGCTGAGAGACCTTGCTGGCTTTGTGAAGAAGAAATAAGAATTTAAACAGCTGTTGTCCTCCATCTCTCTAACTGTCCATCACACTAATTGTCTCAGAGTCACAGTTGTGACTGGACTACTTTCTCAAACCCTCAATTTTCCCTCATTTTAGATTAGGGACATCCTTATCCCTCTTACCTCAGTTTCCCATCCTGTTATCCCAATAAATCCCTGACTTGAAAAGGAAAAGAAAAGAGTGTCTTTAGAGTTCACTCAAGGGGGGATGGAAGAAGAATTGGGAGGTGAGGGAGGCAGGGAGGAGAAGGTTGGAGAAGGGAGGGAGTGAAAGTGAGGAGGAGGTTAGAAAGATATACTGATTCATCAGTCATCAGTAGGTATCAGTAAGCAAACCCCAGAGCAGGTCCCATGTGTGGCAGCATCCCTGTACTAGGATCCCTCAGCATTTCTTATTCCTAGCTCCATTTTTCTATTTCACCATGGAGACAAAGACTACATCTCAGAGATCTTTAAATAGATGTTGAAAAATGGAAAACTCCAATGATTTAAAGCAATTACTTTGTTTATCCTTCATTGGGGAATGAGGTATTCCATATAAATGGATTTTCTAGATAAATGAAGTTTACTTCAAACATAAATAAATGAGAGAAATAAGTTCCCAGAAAATTATATTTATTTTGTAAAAATAAATAACATATTAGATGGAGCATTGGTCCTGAAGACAAGAAAACAAATCCAAAAATGACCTCAGACAAAATGAGATATTTGTGAAGAACTTTCCAAACCTTAAAGTGCTATTTAATTGCTAGTTATTATTATATGTTTATACTTATATATCTATGTAATTGTTGTATTCCTGAAGTAAAATAAGTTTCTTTATATTAGGAATTGTTTCATATTTTTCTTTGAATTTAGCAAAGTAGTTAGCATATAGTAGGTACTTAATAAATGTTTATTAAATTAAAATGACTATATTAATTTTGCATATATTAATTATGACATAAATAGTATTCTTACCATCTTATAGAAATCTTTCTAAACCATATTCTATACTTTTAAAACATCTTAAACAGTCTATAGAAAACCTTATTTTACATTTTGATTAATTATTATAAATATCAATCCCATTTTCACACCACGCAGTATCTGACCCAATCATGCCTTCAGTTGTTTTCAATCATGTTCAGCTCTTTGTGAACCCATTTGCATTTTTCTTGGCAAAGACACTAGAAATGGTTGCCATTTCCTTCTCCAGCTCATTTGCAGATGAAGAAACTGAGGCAAACAAGATTAAATTACTTTTCTAGGGCCACACAGATAGTGAGTATCTAAGGTCATATTTGAACTCAGGAACAGGAGTTTTCCTAACTCCATGCCCGGCACTCTATCCACTATACCACCTTCCTGGCCTCAATCATGCCCTCAAATTTCAATTTATTAACTATGTGTAATGTATAGTTTCTTCAAGACTCAACTGAACTCTCACTTCTGCATCTGGCCTTTTCTGGTCACCCTCACTACTAGTGCTTTCCTTTGAGGATTACTTTCCATTTGTGTTTATATTTTGTACTGACATAGTTGGCCTCATGCTGTTGCCTCCATTTGTGTTCCTTGAGGGCAAGGACAATGTTTTTGCCCTTCTCTTTTAATTCTAGTGTGCACAATTCCTGGAACATAATAAGCCTTGATAAATATTTGTTAATCGACTGATTAGCATTAGGAAGCTATGAATTCAAGTCTCAACCTCTGCTACTTTTAGTTCTGTGGATGCAGGCAAATCCCCACTTATTCATTAAGCTTAGATTTGTTGCAATCAGCTTTAATGAAAGAATTTCATCTTAGAAAAATCAAAGCTCCATCAAATCCTGCAGGAAACTTCTAGTGCTAGAGATACTAAAATGAAAAAAGGCATGAGATTGACAAAAGGGAGTTTAAACTCTTGTTCCTGTTCAGTTGTGTCCAATTCTATGGTTTTGTTTTATTTTTTTATTTTTTCCAGATTTCATGTCAAAAAATTTTTAATATTCATTTTCTGACACTTTGAAATTTATGTTCTCTTCACCATTCCACCCCTCTAACCTCAACAAGAAGATAGAAACTATGATATAGGTTGTACATCCGCTATCATATAATACATATTTCCATGTTTCTGATGTTGTGAAATAAGACCTATATTGCTTACACCAGAGAAAATTTCATGGAGGAAATAAAGTAAAGAATTGTATGTTTCAAACCACATTTGGACTTTGTCTGTTCCTCCTAGGGTATTAGATAACTTTTATCATCAAGAGCCCCGTGGTGTTGTCCTGGATCCTTGCCTTGGTGATAGTAAAGTCATTCATCATTGTTCATGATACATCGTGGTTACTATGTATAAATTCTCCTGGTTCTACTCACTTCACTTTGTATCACTACCTATAAGTCTTTCCAGGCATTTTTCTTTTTATCATCTTGTTTATCATGTCTTTTGGAATGGCAGTATTCCATTACAAGCACATACCAGTACTAGTTCAGCCATTTCCCAATTGATGGGCATCTCTTAAGTTTCTAGTTCTTTGCCACCACAAAAAGAGTGCTATAAATATTTTTATGAAGGTAAGTTCTTTCCCCTTATCTTTGACCTCTTTGGAACACAGTCTTAGTAATAGTATTGCTATGTTAAAGGGTATGCACAGTTTGATTGTCCTTTGAGTCTGGCTCCAGATTATTCTCCAGAATGCTTGTATCAGTTCATAGCTCCACCAACAGTGTATTAGTATTCCAATTTTTCCACATTCCCTCCAACATTTCATTTGCCATTTTCCTTTTTATCATGTTAAGTAGTCTAGTGGATATGAGGTAATACCTTAGAATTGTTTTAACTAGCTTTTCTCTAATTAATAGTCATTTTAGAGCATTTTTTTCATATGACTAAAGATAGCTTCAATTTATTTATCTGCAAATTGTCAGATTGACCATTTGTCAATTGGTGAATAAATGAAGCCTTTTATCAGAGAGACTTACTACAAAAGGTTTCCCCCCCCAGTTTGTTGGTTGCCTTTTAATCTTGTGGTTGCATTGATTGTATTTGTATAGAAACATATTAATATAAAGTTATCTATTTTATATTTCATTTTTGTCTTATTTTAATCTAAATTCTTCCATTATCCATAGATCTGACAGGTAAACTATTTTGTACCTCCATAATTTGGTTGTATTAACTTTATTCCTAAATCATGTATCTATTTTGATTTTTATCTTGGTATAAGACATGAGGTATTGGTCTAAACCTAATCTTTGCCATACTCTTTTCCAGTCTTCCTGGCAGTTTTTGTCAAATAATTAGTTGTTCTTCCAAAATTTGGATCTTTGGGTTTGTCAAGTTACTATGGTCATTTACCACTACATGTTGAGTACCCAATCTATTCCTTTGGTCTTCCACTTAATTTCTTAGTCTGTATTAAATTGTTTGGATAGTTCTACTTTATAATATTGTCTGATATTTGGTACAGCTAACATAACTTTTTTTCCATTAATTCCCTTGATATCCTAGGACTTTCGTTCTTCCAGATTAATTTTATCATTATTTTTCCTAGCTCAATGAAATAATTTTGGAGTCATTTATTATGGCACTAAGTAAAATAAGGAAGAATTGTCATTATCATTTTATTCATTCAACCTAACCATAAGCAATTAATGTTTTTCCAGTTGTTTAGATCTGACTTTATTTGTGTGAAAAGTGTTTTGTAATTGTGATCATATAGTGCCTGTGTTTATTTTTGTAGGTAGACCCAGGTATTATATAACATTATTTTAAATGGGATTCCTCAGTCTATCTCTTGTTGTAGGCCTATAGTGGGAGAATAGAGAAATTATGATGATTTATGTGGGTTTATTTTTATTCTTCAACTTTGCTAAAGTTGTTGATTTTTTCAATTAGGTTTTTTTGGTTGATTCTCTAGGTATTACATCTTATCATCTCCAAAGAATGTTAGCTTTAGTTCTTCATTGACAATTCTAATTACTTCTGTAATAGATAGATATTGAGAGTGTATATTTGATTGTATATTAGATGACTAATGGATCAAGGTTTGCCTACCCCCCTCTCTTTGTATCCTCCAAGTTTCCTCCCTCTCTTCAGAAGCCTTTCAGGTTTCCCTTCCCCCCTTCCTTCTGCCTCCCTCAAATCACTCTTTTATCTTCTTTTCTCAAGTAAGGGTTTATTTGAGGAAGACAGGACAAGGATAGAGGATAAGGTAAGAGGGGTAGGATATCCCTATTCTCTACAGGGACCCTTGGTTTGAAGGATATTGGGGAAATGTAAATTCTTTCACTCTTGTGAAAGAGTCAATCAGAGAGATATGAGGACAACTGTCTCCTCCTCCTCCTCCGCCTCCTCTTCTTCTTCCTCTTCTTCTTCTGCCAATCAGCCAAACCAGTCTCAGAGATACAAAAAGGTTCTTCTCCACCTCTGTCAGAAGTCAGAAGCCAAAAGCCCAGTCCAGCCCAGTTCAGCCATTGGCTTGGCTCCAACTGTCTTCCTGGTAACATTCCAAAAATGGAATTTTCACTTGACTGACAGATGATGTCCTTTGCATGCATTCCTCTATGACACTTCACTTTCCTCAACTTCTCTTATTGCTATAGTTAGCATTTCTAGTACAATATTGAATAGCAGTAGTAATAATGGGCATCTTTGTTTCATTCCTGATATTTTTGGAAAGGTTTCTAGCTTATCCCCATTACAGATAATGTTTGATAATGATTTTATATAGATGCAATATATAATTTTGAGGAATATTCCATTTATTCCAATGTTCTCTAGTGTCTTTAATAGGAATGGATATTGTATTTTGTAAAAAGCTTTTTGTTTCAATTGAAATATTCACATGCTTTCTCTTAATTTTGTTATTTTTATGGTCAATTATGCTAATAGTTTTTCTAATGCTGAACCATCCCTGAATTCCTGGTATAAAACCTGGTTATAATGTGTGATCTTTGTGATATATTGCTAAAATATCCTTGCTAGTATTTTGTTTAAGGGTTTTCCATCAATATAAATTAGGAATTAATTTCTTTCTCTGTTTTTGTTCTTCCTAGTTTAAGTGTCAGTACTATATTTGTGTAATAAAAGAAATTTGCTAGAGTTACTTCTTTAGATATCTTTCCAAAATAATGTATATAGAATTGGAATGAATTGCTTTTCAAATGTTTGATAGAATTCACTTGTGAATCCATTTGGTTTGGAGCTTTTTTCTTAGGGAATTCATTGATGATTTGTTCAACTTCTTTTTCTGAGATGGAATTGTTTAATATTCTATTTCCTCTTCTGTTAATCTGAGCAATTTGCATTTATTTAAATATTTGTCTCTTTCACTTATATTATCATATTTATTGGCATACATTTGGGCAAAATAACTCTTAATAATTGCTTTAATTTCCTTTCTATTGGTTGTAAATCCATCCTCTTCATTTTTAATGATGGCAATTTAGATTTATTTTTTTAAAATGAATTTAACCAATGGTTTAACTATTTTATTGTATTTTTTTAGCATCTTGTCTTATTAGAAGTTCAATGGTTTTTTTTTACAGTAAATTTTTTTAAATCTCTCCTTTGGTTTTCAAGATTTTTTTGCTTGATGTTTAATTGTTTTTTTTTTTAATTTGCTCTTTTTCTAGTTGTTTTAGATGCATACCCAATTCATTTATCTGCTCTTTATTTTATTGATGTAAGCATTTAGAGATACACATTTTCCCCTAAATACTGCTTTGGCTGCATACCCAAAAATTTGGTAACATATATCCTTGTTATCATTCTCTTTAATGAATTGTTGATTGTTTCTTTGATTTGTTCTTTAACCCACTCATTCAATAAGATAAGGTTATTTAATTTCCAATTAATTTTAGTCTTTTTTTCTCCTTTCCTTTGTTTAGTATAATTTTGTTATTATGATCTGAAAGAGAGGCACTTAATATTTCTGCTTTTCTGCATTTGGTTATGAGGTTTTTATGTTCTATTATATGATCAATTTTTGTGAAGGTATTATGTACCAAATAAAAAAAGATATATTCCTTTCTATTCTCATTTAATTTTCCCCAGACGTCTCTTTTCCTAGTGTATTCCTCTTTCTTATTCCTTGATTTTTAAAAACATCATCCCATTATATTCAATTTACTCTTTTCTCTGTCTATGTATGTTCCTATTCATTGCCCTAATAGTGATAATGTTCTTAAGTATCTTCAGTACCATAAGTATCCTAAGTACTTAAAGTATTTTGGGTACTTTAAGTATCATATATATCTTTTTTTAAACCCTTACCTTCCACCTTAGAATTAATACAATATATTGGTTCTAAGGCAGAAGAGTGGCAAGGACTAGGCAATGGCAATTAAGTGATGTGGAGAAGAGAGAAATTATAAGGCATGCAGCAAGACAGGAAGCTAGAGATTGATCAGTTGTTAATCAAAGGAAGATTCCATTTGGAATGTGACCAGGAAACAGTTGAAGGCAAGAGCCAACTGCTGACTGATTTTCTGGGCTTCTTGGCTGATAGTGGTGACTTTGAAGGAAGAAGCTGGGTTTATCTCTGGGACTTGGGATAATCAAGTTGGAGGTGGCCTGGCTGATTTGAAGACAGAAGAAGAAGGACAATAGTCCATATATCTCTCTCTGACTTGCTCTGTTTCATGGTAGTGACTGAATTGCCATTTCTCTCAATATCCTTCCAACCTAAGACTCACTGTAGATAATAGGAAAAACCCTAACCTTACCTCCATCCTTCATCTTTTCCTGTCTTCCCCAAATAAACACTTACTTGAGATAAGGAAGATAAAGAGTATTTCCTCTGAAACATCATAACTCACTCTGAGTGGCTTAGAAGGAGGCTGAAGAAGAAGGGGAAAGGGGAAACTGAAGGTAAGAAGAGGGAGGAAGGGAGGTTTTGAGGGAGGAGGGTATGACAAAAGAAATATAGCTGCCTGATCTATTAGTTGTCAAGTGCCCATCAAATATACCCCTTCCAAGATTATCTATTTCAGTGATTTGCCCATGGTCACACAGCTAGGAAGTGCCTGAGCCCAGATTTGAACCTAGGACCTCTCATCTCCAGACATGCCTCTCTATCCACTGAGATACGCAGCTGCCCCCAATATCATATATATCTTAATCATCTTAGTTATTACTTTCTTACTAGTAATTTAAGCAGTTTAATCCCATTGTAAAATATTTTAAGTTTCTTAAATACCTCTTTTATCAAAAGTGTCTAAAGTATTTTAATTATCATTTTCTTATGTAAGGAATCAGTTTAACCCCAATGTTTCTCTTGATTACCATAAATATATTAAGTATTTTAGCTAGTTCTTGTACTATAGAAATCTTAAGTATCCTTTATCAAACTTTCTCATACATAGATGAGATTATTTATACCCCAATAATTCCCTTAAATTTTTTGTTTACATTTTTATGATTCTTTTTAATATCAAATTTGACTATTGAATTTTCTTTTTGATTCTGGTCATTTCATCAGGAATGCCTAGAAGTCCTCTGTTTTATTAAATGTCCATTTATTCCCCTGGAGTATTATGTTCAATTTCTTTGAATAGGTGGGTGATTTTTGGTAGTAGGCCTACATATTTTGCCTTGTCTTTCTATCCTTTAATGTAGCAACTGCTAGGTTCTATTTAATCCTGTGGTTCCACAATAATTGAATTTTTTCTGGCTGCTTATAGTACTTTTCCTTGGCTAGGGAGTTCTGGAATTTGACTATAAATGTCCTGGAATTTTTAAATATGGGATTTCTTTCAAGAAGTTATCAGTGATTTTTTTAAATGTCTACTTTCCTTTCTTGTTCAAGAACATGAGAGAAAAGTTCTCTGATACTTTCAATATGGTATTCTTTTTCTGATCATGGCTTTAAGTCAGTGGTTCTCAACCTTTCTAATGCCATGACTCCACAATACAGTTCCTCATGTTGCAGTGACCCCAAACCAAAAAATTATTTTGGTGGCTACTTCAAAACTGTAATTTTGCTACAGTTATGATTTGGAATGTAAATACCTGATATGCATTATGTATTCTCATTGCTACAAATTGAGAGGTTGAGAACCACTGCTTTAAGGCAATCTTAGACTATCTTTTCTATAACTATTTTCCAGGTCAATTGTTTTTTCAGTGAGAGATTGCAGATTTTCTTCTATTTTTTCATTTTTTTGAATTCGTCTTATGAAATCATTGCTTCCATTTGCCCACTTTTAATTTTTAGAGAACCATTTTCTTCTTTAAGGCATCATACTTCCTGTCTTAGGGAGAAATTTTCCTTTTTGAGTTATATTTCCTTTTTAGGGAAGTTTTTTCACAGTAAGTTCTTGTTCATAGCTGTTGATTTTTTCTATAATTTTCTTTTTAAAATTTTCTCTACATCTCTTATTATTTGTTTTACTATCCCTTTGAGGGAGCTTTTCTGGGAATTAATTTTCAGCTAAAAATCCTTTCCTTTTGTTCTTTGAGGCTTCATATGCTTACATTTTTGTATTGCCATCTTTTTTCTTAGCTTTTATTTTGGTCATCTTTCTTGTTGATGTATTTTTCTAGTGTTGGGATTTTTCTCTATCTTTTATTCATTTAGGAGGATTATTTTAATCCTGGATTTTGTCTATATGCTGAAGCTTAGCTCTGTTCTTGAAATGAAGCAAGTACGGTTTCAAACTTGTACTGTGCCTAGGATTGGCTCAGTTGTCTAGGTGCAAGGTTAAGCACTCTGCAGGGGAATCCTGGTTGGTCTGCTATGTGGAGGTCTGCAACTCTTCAGTTCAGGTAGGTTGAGTTGGGTTTTGCCCAATTCTATTATGGCTAGACCTTGTTGACCTGAGTTCCTCCCACTGCTGGTTGCACTGGGTCAAGCCTAGCCTTTGATCCAACTGGACTATGTGGGACCACTTTCCTTCCATTGCTGCCTGTTTTGCATTGTGTTATTTTATGTTCTTTCCCTACTGAGGCTGGACTAAGCCAATGGGGTCTTTTTCTTTCCATTTGTATTTCATCATGTCTGAGTTCCAGTGAGGACTATTCAGCACTCTTTCCTCATACCCCAGTGAGATGAATACTCCTCCCTGCTATTTCTCCATGTTCTGGGCCAGAACACTATTTCTCCCCTTCTTCTGTTGGTTTTGCTACTCCAGAATTCATTTTGTGGCATTTTTGTTCTTCTGTAGTCATTTGGAGGGGGTCCCCAGTGTTTCTTACTCCATCATCTTGGCAACCAGCTTTCAACTCCTAAAAACTTAAAAACTATTCTTGTCCGTGGAGTTTCATGGCAAAGATACTAGAGTGGTTTATCATTTCCTTCTCTGGTATGTTCCCATTTTACAGATGAGAAACTGAGGCAATTAGGCGTTAAATGACTTACCTACAGTCACATAGCTAGAAGTGTCTGAGTCCATATTTGAACTGAGCTCTTCCTGACTCCAGGTCAAGTACTCCATCTGCTGTACCACCTAGCTGCCTCTAGAGCTTATAGTTTATCAGGAGGTATAAGATCCATTTGAAAATAAGTTAGAGCAAAGGAAAGTATCTAAGTTGCTAAGAATTTTTAAGAAGGAATAAATCACTTTGAGCTATTGGAATAAGAAAAGGAGTAATAAAGGAGAGCAAGCTTCATTGAGTTTTGGGTTTTAAAAGAAAAGAAGGCAGAGATATGAATGGCAAGTGAACCAGGAATAGGAAACAGAAGAAGGTCTGAATGTTTGGTTTCCTCAACTGTAAAATGGATGGGTTAAAAAAGAAGACTTCTGAGATCTCTATCCATCTGAAACCTAGAATGGAATGATTCTGTGATAGTAAGAAAAAGAAGGCAGAACATGATGAGGAAGAGTTCTTGGTGCACTTTAGCTTGAATAAAGCATGTAAGAGCCATACAAATCAGACTAGAAAGTCATTAAAGCACCAGAAGGCAGAATATATTTATTGCTGGGCTGCATTTTATTCCAACTTTACTAGAAAGCCATTGAAAATGTATAAGTAGTAAAGTGATATGATCAAATCTGTGCTTATCAAAATCATTTTGTTGTTTGGTTATTGGAGAGATAAAGAAAAAGTGTACAATTTGGAGACCACTACAGTGTAAGTAAAATGGATCTGAACAAAGGTGGTATCAGTAGGAATAGTAAGGAAGACAGATGTAAGAATGAGTGGACGTAGAGGCTAAGAGAGAAGGGAGTGGAGCAAGGTTCTGTAGTTTCAAGCCTGTGTGACTAAAAAGATGGTGGTGTCATCAACAGAATAGGAAAATAGAGCAGATTTTAAAGAAAAGTTCAGGTTAGGTGTGTAAAGTTCAAAGTTCTGATAAAAGAAAGGTAGAGATAGACAGCTAGAAGCTCAGAGATCATAGTTCAATATATAGATTTGGAGTCATTCACATTGTAGGGATAAGTAGAGCCATGGGAACAAATAAGATCATCACTGAGAGATGTACAGAGAGAAGGATATAGGTCTCAGGACAAAGCCATGACTTTTATAGAACTGTTTGCTCCTAAACTAAATGACCCCAGACTATAATATTTTCATAGGACT
Organism: Monodelphis domestica; assembly: GCF_027887165.1. NCBI lineage: Eukaryota > Metazoa > Chordata > Mammalia > Didelphimorphia > Didelphidae > Monodelphis > Monodelphis domestica. The sequence continues at coordinate 234,827,074 of NC_077231.1, read as the reverse complement.
GATGCCTGTTTTATAATATTTTTCTGACTAATGCCTACCTTGTCAGACTATTAGCTACCGTTTCTTATTGCTCTGTGTGACTGTTTCTAATTAGATGCTTCTAATTTTCTTTGAAATGAGAAAAAAATCAACAAAAGTATTAGAGTTGTATGTACGATAAAAGCAAATAAACTTTTGATTAAGAATTATGGGAACCTAACCTCTATTTAGAGTGCATGGAAGTTGGTTTTGTTTTTTTTTTTTTGCTTACTTCTTGGTTCTCAGATGTCAGATGAACATTTGCTACTGACAAATGGCTCGTATGTGGTTTTATATAGGGATGATAGCAAAGAACTTTGTTCCTGAATTCAACCAGTTTTATTGCTGAATTCTTCTATTTGAGTAGAGAATCATAGAATCAGGAGTAATCTTCAATTCTGTAACATCAGTGGACATAAGGAATATCTACTAACAACATTTCACTATTTGAAATGTATATTGTTATGGCATAAAACTGGCTTTTCAAGCAGTTCTGCTCCTTCTCAAGAAGCTGTTGAGAGAGAGCATGCATAGGCTGAGTGGGTGGCACAGCCAAACAATGTTCTATGCATGTTCTATATACGATGATGACTACCATCACATATATTCCCTGGCTATGGTGTCATGGTCAGAACATCAAGGATGCTAACAATATGCTTAACTGAAAGAGTTTAGCATATTTTTTCATTTAATTATCTTATTCCTGGAGATTTGTGGCAATATATGATATGAGTTGAATGGGATGAAAAAGCGTAGAGTAACTGATTTGTGTGGATAGAGAGAATACCCACATCAATAAAATTAAACATCCAGCCAAGTACCAAGTTCTTCCTCCTGTTCTTTTACCTATAACTCTTTATTAAAAAACCGATCAAAGAGTACTCTGTTAGGGAGGGGAGTGACATTTCAAGAGGTCAATTTAGAGAGAGTCAATAACCTCAGGAAACCTTGGTATATCTTTCTAAAATCTTCATTACATAATCTCAGAGCTGAAATGCACTTCAGAGGTCACCTTTTTGAACTGTTACTGAAAAGGAATCCCCTACACCACCTCTTTGATGATTCATTATCCAACTATTGTTTAAATATAGTTAGCCAATGAAAATCAACTATCTTTCCTAGGCAGCTCTGCCATTTTGGACAGAACTGCTTAAACAGCAGCTGTTTAAAAATTAGCCTAAATCTCCTTTTCTGCAACTTCCATCCATGGTTCTCAGTTTTTATGCTCTAAAAATGTATTCATTATCAAATGTATCATGATATTATAACCAAAACTTGAAAAAAGTATTTCTCTAGAAAAACAGACCATATCAGCATTAGAACATTTACTATTTGCTGATAGATGAGGCTACAAAATTTTAGAAGTGGGTTCTTAAATTATAATCCTCCACTTGCACGATTATAATTTTCTAATATAATCAAAGCAATTAAGAAAAATGTAATTTGAGACCATTTACTTATTAGATTCTTACAATAACTAGATTGTTTGATCCCCTTTCTCTATTTCCTATTATCTTTTGATTTATTACCAATGATTCTTTAATTTTGCCCATTCTACTTTTCTCTTTCCCTATCTCCAGGATGTGACAGAAAGCTTTTGCAGCAGTCTGAAGACTTTTACTTAGAATACAATCCTTCTTGGGTTATATGTACCATTTGAAGACTTGCAGCAAGTAAATACATCAAGGAACTATATTTTGGATGTCTTTCCTAAATGAGTCTTTTATCATCATCATTAGCTGACATATATGCAACACATCACCTACATTATCTCTTTGGAACTCCAAGGCAATCCTAAGAATTAAGAAGTATAGTTATCTCCATTTTGAAGATCTGGAAACTGAGTTTTAATAGAAATCAAATGATTTGCTCATGGTCAGATAGCCAGGAAAAATTAGAGGTGGGATTCAAACGTAATAATTCCTGACTCTGATGTCTTTCACTCATCAACTACATCTGCTTTCCTAAGTTCTCTACATTTTAGACAGGGACTGCTTTTCACAAATCAGGGAAAGGGAAAGGTTTTCTTTTTCAATAACTCCATTCAGTTTACCAATTACTAAGAATTCATTTTGTCAACCCAAACAAAAAGTCCATAGTCAATTTCTTTACATCTGCCAATATGAAAGCTTAGAATAAACACTTAGTTATGGATCTTGGCCCCAGGAAACCTACACCTGAGGGGATTTTAATCTGTCCTTACAGTTAATACTGCCCCTACAACTTCACAAGACAGTCCTCCACTGGCTTGTACCCCAGGGCTGTAAAACTGTCCACTGATTACTGCCTCCAAGTTCACTTCACTTTGACCCTTCTCCCTAGGGTCTTGCCTTCCTTCATTCCAACTTTCTCAAGGGCAAAAGCAAGACATTCTCCTCTTAAGATGTGACTATAACCATGGATAGAGTCACCAGTACCATGACCCCACCCCTACTGGACTATTCTTTGTGCCACTGATGCCTCCATTAATACCTACCACTCTATGCCCTTCCAACCAACATACACATTCACCTGTTTTTGCACCTCAGTGAAAATTTCCTAGCTAGAACTCTACTCCTGATGGTCTTCTTCCAATTGAAAGTTTCCTTTGCACCTGACTGCCTCCCATTTCTTTTGAGAAGACTTCATTTCTACTCTTTCCTATAAAATATTTGCCTTGTATGTGTACAAAAAGATCACTTTAGTAATACTACAGGCATACTTGTCTCTTATAACATGCCTCTGAGGCAAAAAAAAATCCTCAGAACCAAATCTTTTTTTTTTATTTTTTAAATTTTATTTAATTGATGAATTCAGAGCATTTTTCTAGGATTGCAAAAATTATGTTCTTTTCCTCCACTCCCCTATCCCTCTCCCATATCCGACGCACAATTCCACTGGGTTTTACATGTGTCTTTAGAACCAAGTATCTTAAATGATCATTATCTCTTCCAGAGAAAACTCAAGGGTACATTTAATGTAGCCTTTTAAAACTTAGAGTTTAACAAGTTTATTTTTCCCCCAGGATATATAAAGCAGTTTCACTAAACATATATTTCCATCCTAGAAAGATTTCTTTCCCAACCTTAAGGATAATAATGACTGTTTTGAATTTGCCAATGTATATTAACTAGAGTAGTTGATGGAATATCTGGGAGACTCAAGAACTAGACATGCTGCAAAAGTTTCCCAGTGGCTGCTGGGAATGCTTCTGAATCTCAGCTGGTTCCCTATTTGCACATCACTTTCCCCCACAGATTTCCCATCAAAAGTAGAGCAATGACAAATGAGAAAGTGATTTATTCATCATTTTGCCAAATGAAGAATATCCCTGTGATAAGTGTGGCCTCTTTTTTAAAATTAGAAAGACACATTCCTTCAACATTAATAACTGAAATGTGATTTCTAGAATCTCTAAACTTGTACCTTTTCCTCAGTAAAAAATATATGTTCCTTGTATCTTTAGTGGTGAGATCTTTTATTCTCCTATAATGCTGATTTTATCTAACAGTTTAGATTCTAAACAATTCCTCAAGTCAACTGCCTGGGGATGTGATTTTAAGAATGCCCAAAGGTCCCTTTCCCAGAAATCATTGTCCCCTTTATCCCTAGATAGTACTGAAGATAACCACCACAAGAGTTACTCTATTTAAAGTCAAGGACATTAACTCTGGGATATGTGTGTTATGGTACAAAGATGGTAACTAACTCATTAGCCTGTTGGCATCTTTTAGCATATCAGCATAAGGCTGGCCCTGGATAATGGGAGGTAGGATTAGCCCCAGGGTTTAGAGCACTGACAGAAAGGGTAGTACTAGATGGGACATAGTGAAATATCACGTGAAGGCAGCAGACAAAATGGAACACTGGATATTTGGGGATGGGAGAAAAGGAAAAGAAACAGAGTTCGAGATGCCCCAAAGCCACATGATGCCTACTTCATAATGTTATCAATTCTGGCACTGTTCCCCATCTCTGTGGATGATTCATATTAATCCAATCCTTCTTGAAGAAAATGACCTGAATTATTTATCTAGAGTATCCCGGAAGAAGAACATGATTCATAAGGCTAAAAAAAAGTGAGGTCTCTGATATTCTATCCCTCAGTTTTCCCCTCACTTCCATTATGCACTATAAAGAAACTCAGCTGATAAGATTTACCATCAGGAAAATGGGCACAGTCACTTAGAGATATTTGGAAGGAACTATTTGATATGATTTATTTTACATATTAGAAAACCAAGGTGTTCAGAATGGTATATAGTATATTCCCAAGGTCATCCACCTAGTTAATGACAGAGGTAGATGAGGACCTAGACCTCCTGAATTAAACAGCTATAGTTTGTGGTGAGTTAATAATGGTTTAGAGAATATAAATATTCTGCAAAAATCTTTTAACACTCATCATTCTACGTAGGTAATCCTCCATTTCTGAGGGGCTGTGGCATTGAAACAAAATATGCACTGGGTATGACCAAGTTGGAAAGACTTGATTTTGGAAAGAATATAGTCCAGGCAACAGATTGTGTCTGCTGCCTAAAGACTAATCTATTTAAAAACGGACTTGGTAATGTTTGTTAACTGAATACCAGAGGGGTTACAGTGATGAAATTAAACGTTGATAGGAACATGGAGAAACAGGTCTAATATGGCATTAATAGAACAGCTATTTCTTTTTTTTTTAAATGAGATAACATTAAGAATTGTACAGGTGTTCATGTTCATTGACCTAGGGATCCCATTAATAGAATAAAGCCCTAAAGAAATTATTGGGAGTGTGAAAAGCTGTGTATTTATGAGAATATTAATGGAAGATTTTTATAATGACAAAATAAGAAATAATACAAATGCAGCAATTGTGAGAAATGGTTGAATAAACTATATTATTTGAATATCATAACAATATATAATTATATGTTATATATATTACTAAACATATAACATATAACATAATACATGTTATTAGAAATGACAAATAGTGGAAATATATGAAGAGATGAAAATAAGAATAATATATACTGACATATATTATATAAAATTATATATATGTGAATATATATAATTTTTAAATGCAACACAATTTTATTTTAAAATGTAAAATTATTCTTACCTTGATTACAATGGCAAGCCTCTTATAGTTTGCTGGCTCCTGCTTTAAATGGCAGCCTTACCAACAGGATTCCACTTGTCAAATGATCAAAAAACTATTAGAAAGTTTTACACTGCAACTAAATATGTGTGTAAGTGTTTGGAAGTGAAAGGGAGAATATACCCCCTGGGAAACATTAGAGAAACAGGGTATTGAAAGCTGGACTTATACTAATTTTCTAAAGTCACCAATATGGTGGGATTTAAATGATGACCAAAACTGATTCACCAGTGTTCTCCTTCAGTCTTGTTCTTCAGAATTAGTGATCAGTATAACACCCCAAAAAAGCTAGGACTGTCCCAATACTAATTACTTATTTAATGCAATTCACCAAAAAAAATGTATCTCTTATTATATATAAAAATTTAGGAGCTGCGGAAAGTAAGATGTAATTCTTTTTCCTTTTATAGGTTATAGGCTAGCAAGATTTCTTGCTCTCTATTTCTCTCCCCCATAACTAATATAAAACCTCATCAATGGTAGGTACATAAGAAAGATTAAAGTAAAATGCTACATGAAATACAGGGTGGAAGATCATTATTTACTGAAATGGATAGGGAGAGTATTTATGGAAGGCTTCCTGAAAGAGAGAGCTAATGAGTTATACATTAAAAGATGGAAAATATTCCTAGCATTGTGTTTCAAAGTATGTTGTTGAAGAATGGGGTGTGTCCAAGAGAAGTCTATTTTAGTTAAACATTAAATATATGGAGTCAAAATAGTAATCTACCATAGCAATTTCTTAAACCCATACCTTCTGTCTGTATAATTGAAAATCTTTTACCCTAAAAAAGAACTATATTTCCTGGAGCCCACTGACTTCCTGTCATTACATACTTCCTATATACAGAGGATATTAACAAGTGGGTGGTTCTCTTGGGTCTATTCTTTGAGCTTGCAGCCAACATGGTGGTGGTGGTAAGCCAAGCACGAGGATTTTAAATGGGCTAATCAGCCATGGGCACATGTTATTTATTTTGTATTGTCTTTATTCCTTAAGTTCTAATGATCATTAATAAATCTCCTAAAATATAGTATTTTTATATTTGAGATTTGATTTTAATTTTTACATTGGTGGCAACCACTAGTCAGAGAACAACCTCTCAATTTTTAAGATAGCCTAGATAAATTTTTAAGCCACATTTCTCCTGCCAAGGCTTTTCACCCACCGAACCCACACACTCACCCTCACAAACTCTGAGAGAACTCCAAACTCTTTTGGAGCTGCTGCCATTTTCTTTCCCTACTTTTTGCTCAGGAGCTCTCCCTACTGGCTGGGCTATTTTTAGCCAGGGAACTATTGTTGAAAAGGAGATGTCATTTCTCTAGCCCATCTGCTTGAGCCCATGTTCCTCTGTTCTTCCCTGCTACCTCTGGCATTGCTGATACTGCTGCTGATCCATCCTCCTGGGTTGTACCAGCCTGGTCCCAGATTGCTGGTAGCTGCCACTGTGACTCAGGAACTCAAAAACTTGGAGCATATTTCCAGGCAACTAGCAAAAACTGGGATGTATTTTCCTTAGGCAACAATTAGCCTCCTAACTCCCTTTCCACATGGCTGGGGAAACAAACTGTTCCCTAGAATTTTACCTTGCGGGGAAAGGGAAGAAGGAAGTTACTCTTCCAAAAAGTAAGTAAATTACAAGCATGGCATACTCTATGAAAGAGCAGCACCTTGCCTATTTCAAACAGTTTCTACCATTCATGAGTGTACTATTCCTTTCAATTATCTTGCCTGAGATTCAGGGGAAAAATTCATTTCCCTACAACCCTTTGCCATTTGGGCCTTCCCAGTCTCTAAGATTCATCCAGTTTGGGATTCCTCAAACCCATGTCCTCCCTCACTATGGGAGATTCCAGAGAAGGAATTTTAAAGAGACTGGAGATGAAAATTTTAATCCTTTTCAGACTCTACTGTTTTATGAAAGTATATGTATTTTATTGTATTTTGCTGATTGTTTTGTTTATGATTTAATTTTGTTGTTTTAAGTTTATATATTAATCGGATTAAAACTATTTTATTACACTGAATCATATGTAGTCTGTTACTTTTCCACTATAACTATACTGAACTACATATATAATAAAAGCCCATAAACAGCTTTTTTTATTTTCATACTCTACCTTTTGTGGAAGAGGCATGAAGAAAGAGAGGATTTACAAGACAAGACAAGCATGTGAACCAAGGTAAAGGACCTGATCTGTCAATCAAGGTGAAGATTTGAAATTGGAAAGTTCTCAGGAGAAGCGGGGGGGGGGGGGAGAATATTTTGAATGGTACACAGTTAAGAATAGATAGATAGAATTATTATAAAGGTAAGTATCATTGAAAAATGCAAGCTGCATTTTTTGAGTAGAAAAGGGGGGATTGTGGAAGAGGCATAAAGAAAGAAAGGATTTACAAGACAAGACAAGCATGTGAACCAAGGTAAAGGACCTGATCTGTCAATCAAGGTGAAGATTCCAAATGGAATGTTCCCAGGAGAGGCAGTTGGGAGCCTGGCCAGAAGAAATGAACTGAGACTTTGGGGCTCTGGGTTTACTGAACAAGGGAGACCTCTTCTCTGGGGTTCCTGACCAGGGCTGAGACTGGCTTTGTCTGTCCTAGTTTGAAGGACCTTTGGTGGGTGGGGGGACTTCTGGAGTTTGGCTGAAAAGAAATTATTGTTGGTGGCTTTGTGCAATTGAAGAAGAAAGAAGATTTAACAGTTATCCTCCATATCTCTGGTTGTCTCTGAGTCACAGTTGTGACTGGACTGACATTTCCCAAACCCTCCTAATTCTCCTTAGATATTAAAGACACCCTCATCCCTCTCATCTCAATTCCCATTCTGTCCTATCTTTCCCAATAAGCCTCTTTACCTGAGAAAGAGAACAAGAGTGTTTTCTCTAAACCTTTCAGTTTACCTTTGAGTTATATAGAAAGATGACTGACTAACAGGGGGAAGGGGAAGGGAGGCAGGAGGGAGAGGGTGGAAAAGGGAGGGAGTCAGGGAAGAAGAGTGGTAGGAAATAGCTTGACTTATTAGCCATTAATGATGTATAGGCAACCCCAGAATAACCCAGAGCACCCCACAAGCATCATCTCTCTATCTCTCATCTTTCAGAAGTACTTCTGTCTCCATTATAACTAGGCATCCTGAGGTTTCCCCTAGTATCTCTCTAGCAGCCAGAGTATCCATTTACCACAACCAGAAATAGTTTCAGACAGATTACCTTTTTTATTATACTTTCCTTAGCTGACAGAGTATGTCAATAATTGTAAGCTATATTTTTTTATTTTAAAAGCTTTTTATTATTGTTTTTGCTTCTGTGAGCGATATACTATTTCAGTTTTATTTTTCTCTCCTTTTTGTATTTGAAGGACATGTCACCAAATTTGAGATTTTCTCTAACTTTTTTGATTTTGCAGTAATATAAGTTAAAATATGTATTTGCTATAATATTAATACATACCCAAAAGCTTTAAACTATGGAAACCTGCCATTTATTGATAAAAATTATGGGACTTTGCTTAATGATTCCGTCTGATTCCAGGAGAAGGGAATACAAAAAGAGCCATTGCACAGTGCCAATGAAGCACAAAGCTACTTCCATAGTGCCAATTGAACACAAGGTCAAAAAGGACCCAAACCAATCCAGGTAGCACTGATGAACTTCCAAGCCAATACAAAAGGACTTGTAATTAGTGTGAGACTCAAGATTGGGGCACTTGACATATGTTAAGACACAGGACACCTTGTATCCATACTCTTTGTGAAATACTCACAGATAAGTACCACAGTTTGGCTATCATCCTGGTTCCCCCTATACCTGAGAGTGAAGGTAAAATAAGACCAGGGAATGACACTTCCCTATCACACAAAAATGTAGTCCTTTTTTTCCTCTCTTATAGTATGGCAACATCCTGTATTCTTGGTTGCAAATGGGTAAGTGAAATATTTGTACTACAGACTTCTGGGATAGAAATTACTTTAATTGGTCCTTGATTTAAGGACCTGTATTGGTTTACTTTCCTTTATTTAGAATTTTTTCACATAAGACTTTGATAATTTATATTTCATCCAGAAGTTATCTTTTTTCTTTTATTTTGGATTTTTTTATGTTTTTTATTTCTCTTGCCAATTGATTCATATACTTCATAACTCAGCCCATGCATTCCTAAGTGATCCCTATGTTTTTCAACACCCTCTACAGGGGGGAATGTATAATTATTCTAAAATGCAAAGTTTAAATTCTTTTGAGAGTAATTTTAGGTTAAGAAATATGCTACCTCTCTGAATCCAGAAAGTGAACTGTTTGGAGAAGCCACCATGTATATGCCTCCGCAGACCACCCACAGCACCAGAAGATCCAGAGTGAACTTTGGGATAGGTTGATTTGAACTGTGTGGGGTTGAATGCATTTATTTTGTATGTATACTCTTATGCCGAAGGGGACTGCCCCCTAACTGGCTTTTTGTCAATGTGCCCAGCAATCATTGGTTTTGTTCTCTTTTCCTTTTATCCCCAAATTATTGTAATTTCAAAGTTGGTTGTGTTCATAAGATCCATTGGAGAGACTAGTCTTCCACGGATCTCTGGGGGGGGGATGTATAATTGAAAATCTGTTACCTTAAAAGAGAACTACATTTCCCAGGAACCCACTGACTTCCTGTTATTACATACTTCCTGTAGACAGAGGATATTAGTGATTGGGTGGTCCTCTTGGGTCTCTTTCTTGGGCTTATAGCCAGCATAGTGGTAGTGGTAAGCTAAGCACGGGAAATTTTAAATGGGTTAATCAGCCATGGGCACATGGTCTTTATTTTGTATACTCTTTATTCCTTGATTTCTAATGATCATTAATAAATCTCCTAAAATATAATATTTTTATTGATGGAGACTAATTTTAATTTTTACATGTCTTATAATTGATACTTTGCATCATTTCTAAGGCAGAAGAACAGTAAGAGCTAGGCACCTGGGGTTATATGAGTTGTCCAGAGTCACATTATCTTGGAAGTGTCAGAGGCCAAATTTGAACCCAGAACCTCCTGTCTCTAGACCTGGCACTCTATCTGCTGAACCACCCAGCTACACCTACCATAGTAATTTACCCCATAGAGTAAATTCCGATGAGGCATGTGATATATGACAATGTGGAGAACTATCCCACTAAAGGTACATTTAGGTTACGGGATAGGGCTTCTAGCCCATCTCACAAGACACAGGAATAGTGGTTGTTTTGAAGAAGAGGTAGGTCCTCAAGAGAGGAAGGGCTTATCCCTCAGAGACTCTGTGATAGTATAGAAAGAATGCTAGATTTGGGATCAGATGATCTGGGTTCAAAACTGCCTTTGCCATTGAATATCTGTATGACTTGAAGTAAATCACAACTTTTCCATTTGTAAGTTTAGCTTAAAAATGGCAGGTGGATTAAATTTTCTTATAAATTCTAAATCTATGAGATCATGCAACTATGTAAAGGTCTTGGGACAAGGTCCCATTCACCCCATATTAGTTATAGCTCTTTGTGGAAAAGCAGTATAAGAAAAGGCTGGAAAAATTGGTTGGTATTGAATTATAAGGGGCCATAAATGCCAAACAAAGAAGTCTGGATATCACCTTATGGACAAAAGGACACCACTGATGTGTTTTAAACCATAACAAGGTCATTATTAGGTCTATAGAAAAGAAAGATTATTCTGGAATAGACTGGAATGGGAGAGAAAATGGAGGTAGAAACAAACTCCTAGGAACTATTGCAAAAATCTAGAGATGTGATCATGACACATCCGAGATGAAAGGTTGAGCAGAGAGAAGTCAGTCTCACACACATAGACTTTGTTCATCACAGAAAAGGCTGATTGTATAAATGGCCATTAAGTTAATAAATATAATCAATAATGAGGTAGGATTTGAACTCAGGTTATCCTGTTTCCTAGTCCAGCTAGCCAATATACCATAGATGTCTCATTAATCACATATGTACATGAATGTGTCTTTTTTTCCCCCTTGGGAAATTCAAGATGCAATAAAGTTCTACTCTGATGCCATATGATGGTGTGAAAATGACCCTATTTTCTCAAAACCTAAGCCAGTTCAGTGCCAGATCTAGTAGGCTTTACCAATTTGGAAAGGCCCTAAATGTAGTCCAATTATGGACTGACCATCTGTTGTCCAAGAACCAGCTTAGCTAATTTCTGATATACGTCACCAAGTTGTCCAGAGGGTGATGTTTTGTTTTTGGTTTTTGGCCCACCATCACTCAAAGACCTTCTACTGAGTTAAAAAAGAGCTAAAGTCCAGGTCAGCAGAGCAGTGCCCACACAGATGAAACTAAAAATGCTGCAAGTTGAAATGTTCTATGATAAGATATACCTGAACTTCATACATTTAATTTATAAGTGAACACACGCTACAACCTGTTTGAAAATGGAGAACTACTGGTAGTATTTTGATTCATAAACCCATTTTTTGAGACCAGATCAATGATTGTTTGAGAAGTAAAACATTTCTGAGATGGAAGGGACCTGAGAGAGCCCCTTATCTAATGAACTATCTTATGCTTAAATCTTCTCAAAATGGCCATCAAAAGAAAGCATTCAGACTCTACTTAAATACCTAGAATGATTAAAAACTCACAAATTTCTCAGGCAACTCATTCAATTTTTGATCAGCCCTCATTGTTAATAAGTTCTTCTGTATAAAAAGCCAGAATCTCTCTCCCATCATTTCTCCCTTCTGAAACTATTCATAATAAGCCAATTCCTTCATATATATGAGAATCCTTTAAATAGTTCAAGATACTGATCATGTGCCACCTGAATTTTCTTTCATCTCAAGTTAAATATCCCTAATTTTATTAAGGACTTTAAATGCAAAATGATTTATCATTGTCATAAAACAATTTCTGGAGTCCTCAACATTCTGATTCTTCTCTTCTGGAAGAAGACAAAGATCACAGACTATCATGCTTGAGAGATACATAGGAGGCAATCTAATCTAACCTACAACTGAACAAGAAGAGAATCCTTCTTCCAACATCCCTAATAAATGTTCATCTATTTTATGCTTTAAAACCTCCAATGAAAGTAATCCCATCATTACCCAAGAGAGCCTACTCCCACTTTGGATCACTCTAATTATTAGGAAAGCTAGATCTTGATACTGTTCATCCATTATCCCTAGTCTGACCTCTTGAGCTAAGTAGTACATTGGCCCCTTCCTTCTAAGGGACATTTCCCATAATATCATTGGAGAAATTTAGGAGTTCTCAACTACAACCTAAAATACAATTTAATTCTATAAGCATTTTATTAAGCACCAACCCTATGGAAGGTAATATGTTAATCCTTAGAGATACAAAAACCAAAATGAAAATAGTCTCTGCCTTCAAAGAGTTTACATTCTAATATTATGCTACAACACAGAAAGATAATCCCAAACTCAAGCTTGAGAGAGGGGATAATCCTAAATGAAATGTGGCTTCTCTGATTATTTTACCACTAATTTTCTTATCTAGGATGTTCACTTTAAGGTGATTATATTGGAATCAAACCAAATTTACAAACTAATAACAAGAAGCCACTCTTGGGTCATGATTTTGGACCCTCAAAACCTAGTCAATGCAAATAGTATTCCAAAGGTGAAAGACCCTACAGTCATGAAGGTCTAATAAAATCCTTTATTCCTTTAGGATATAGACATTTCCTGTTTTTGTTCTATTTGGCTGTGCTGCTCTTAGTTACCAATCAGTTGCATTTGGCTTATAATCTTAAAGGTTAAACTGTAAGGAGAAGGGACACGGTTATTAATGAAGGCAAATGTGAGTGATTTATAACTGGGTCTTTAAGCACTACTTCCATTGGCAGAGGATGGTTTCTGCATGAAATGATATGAAAAGGAAATAAAATTATCAGAAGCAAGGACAAAACAGGAAAGGGACAAATCAGTTCTCAAGGAGACCTAATCACAATATAGGCCTAATGGACTCCATTGCATCATCATAATTTATTATCAGGACAGAAAACTCCTTGCTATATGTCAAAATCATGTAGAGCTTTGCTTTCTGCTATTCAAGTCTCACATCTCTATTACTATTTATCTGCTAATAATTACAATCAATATATTTCTCAAAGGAAACTATTCTCAGATCCCTATAGTTCAAAGAATTACAGAATTTCAGAGCTTGACAAAACCTCAGCAGTCACAGAGACCAAGTAGAAAACCAATTCCCAGTGTGACACCCAACAAGTATTTATATGGACTTTGCTTGAACAATTTAATTTCATATAATTTACTACAGCTCTGAAAATAGCCCTCTCTCCAGATACTCTACTTGTTAAGAAGTTTTGTCACCCCCCCAAAAAAAAAATCAAGGCTAAAATGACCTCTTTTCAGCTTTGACTCACTGATGCTACATCTACCCTCTGAGTCCAAAAAGAACAAATCCCTCTTTGAGAAGAAAGAAGTTGGGCTTATGACTTTCTTATTCCTAGAAGCTATGCTGTCTTAATATACCCCAAGATCATATTAGATTTTTGGGCTGTCATATCAAACTGTTGCCTATTGAGTTTGTGGTCCATTAAAATCCCTACTTCTTTGTTGGATAAACAGTTATCTAATCATTCCTCACCCATCTTAGACTTATAAAGCCCATTTCTTGAAATCCAAGTTCAAGACTTGACATTCATTCCTACTAAAGTTCATCTTATTAGTTTAAGTCCAGTATTCTAGTCTGCCAAGATCTTTTTGGAACCTATTTATTCAATCATTCATTCACTCAACATGTATTTATTAAATGCCTGACTTCATATGCGCTACTCTACTAGGCATAAAAATAAGAAAACATAGCCCCTGCTCTCAATGATATGCATTCAAATATAGGGACACTTATTCTGTGTGTTATTTGTCTTTCCTAGCTTTACATCATATGCAGATTGGATAAGAAAATCATTTAAATATTTTTGCAAGTTATTAATAAAAAGCACAGATACCTCTTCTACTGCAGTGCAGAGAGACCTTCTTCATGGTTGTCATGGAACCATTTTTGACTTCTTTTAGTTATCTTGAGATACTTTATCACACATTTTCCTTAAGTCCAAATAAACTATATCAAAAGCATTCCCCCTGAGTAGCCAGTTTGCTAGCGTTGTCAGAATAAGGAAATAAGGTTAGCTTGTTTATGTGTTTTTGAGATAAAGCCAAAGCTGGCTTTTTGAGATCATTGTTTCCTATTCTAAATACTTGAAAGCCATCTCTCATGTTATGTTCTACAGTTTCCCCAGGAATCAAGCTCTCTGCCTTATAGTTTGTAGCCTGTTCTCTTTCCTTTTTGGAAAATTATGATGTTTGCTCTTCTCCAGTCCTATAACACCTCTCTGGCTCTCCACAGAGTTTTTCCAAATATAACTGACAATCATGTTCACAAGTTCTTTCAATACTTAAGAATAAGATTCATGTGTTCTAGATGACTTGAATTCACCACGGGCAAGTAAAAACTTTCTTCTTAACACATTAGTTGGGGACTGTAGCTCCCTTTGAGTCATTTTTGCTTTGTCCTTTCCAGTTCAAAAGTCAGGCTCCTTAGCAGAGAAAGCATTAAGGAAAATAAGAATTCATCAGCTCTCTTTTCTCTATTACCATTTATCATTGCTTCCCAGCCATCCTAAGTTTAAGTACTAAATCATTTGTGTTATTTTCCTCATTCTTCCCAATATAGCCAAAATATCAGCTTGGCATTCTTGGCACTCTTCTTATAGGATTAGGTGACCCATTTGTAGTCATGAACTGTTATGTGCCCCTGCTTCCATCCTTGGTAATATCCCTTTTCTAAAATGCAAGTTGATTGGTGTCTTCCATGGGCATCCATATCAGTATCTTTGGGACAACTCACTTTTTTTTCTTTTTTTTTCCTTTTTATTTAGAATATTTTCCATGGTTACCTGATTCATGATTCCCTTTTCAATTAGAAAGAATGGCTTAACAAATTGTCATATATGCTGGTGATGGAATACTATTGTCCTGAAAGGAATGATGAACTGGAGGGATTCCAGGAGAACTGGAAAGACCTCCAGGAATTGGTACAGAGCAAAAGGAGCAGAACCGGAGAATGTTATACAGAGAAATTGATATATTGTGGCACAATAGAATGTAATAGACTTTTCTACTAGCAGCAATGCAATAATCCAGGACAATTTTGAGGGACTTATTAGAAAGAATACTAACCACATCCAGAGAAAGAACTGTAGGAGTAGAAATGCAGAAGAAAAATATATGATAGATCATGTGGTTCAATGGGGATATGATTGGGGTTTTGGTGTTAAAAGATTGGTATATTGCAAATTTGAATAATATGGAAATAAATGTTGAACAATGATACATGTATAACCAGGTGGAAATGCTTATCAGCTATGGTAGGGGGGAGTGAAAGGGGGAAGAAAAGAACATGAATCATGTAACCATGGAAAAATATCCTAAATAAATAAATAAATTTTTTTAAAAAAGAAACATTTCACAAGCATTCACTATGTATTCAGCTTTTAGTTACTGAGAGAAATATGAAAAATATAAAATATTAGTACCTGTTCTCAAGAAATTTATAATTTAATTGGGATGAGGTATGTAAATATTATAAAGGAACCAATAATACATGGTAATGACCTTGGTGAAAGGCCATAGTAAAGTCCCAAGTTCTCTGGCACAGATTCTATTTCTGCTTCTGTATCTCAATTTCATGGAACATGCCCAGGATATACTTCTAGCTTCCTTCAGCCTCTTATAATCCTTAGTTTCCTTCAAGATTCAACTCTACTCCCAAGTCTTGTGGGAAGTCTTTTCTCATGCTCCTTGTTGTTAGTCCTCAAATTATCTATCTTCCTTTGTCTGTGTAAATGTTGTATCCAACCAGTAGAAAAATAATTTTTAGGAGCAGAGAGAACTTCTTATTTTGTCTTTGGTCAGTACCTAGATAATGCAAGCATCTAGTATGGCAGGCAACTAATAAATTGTGATTGAATTAAATCTTGAGGACTTTGCTCAAAATGACTTTGAGGTCCCTTCTAAATCTAACATTTTGTGACTTAGGTCTCCCTACTCATTGGGCAAGCATTATCCCAGAACAATCCTATTAGGTAGTGGTGGTCTGTTGTCAGTGTCCCAAGTCTCTATTTTCTTCATTTTTCCCTTCAGTTTCAATATCTCTTGCTTCCTAATATTCCTATCAGGAGAAAATGTATCTGTTAAATTCATTCACATTAAGATATCATATGTTCTTTCTAAGCATAATATTTATGTTTTAAAGAAATTCAAAGGGAGAGTATAAAAGGAATTACTCAAAAGTGTAATTCTGGGTAATTGCAAAAGAAGAATGTGGTTCATTGAGAGAAAAGAAATCTGATTTTAACTTTTGTCCCAGTATCTAGCATAATGCACAGTGTAGCGCGCATAGTAACTCCTTAGTAAAAATAGGTATCCCTCATCACAACTTTCCCTGTCTCAGTTTTGATATATGTTGGATCACCATAAAAAATTAAATGGGAATTTTTTTTGGGGGGAGACACATGAAGACCAGTAGACAACATAGAAAAAGTTTAGAATCTCATAAATGCATAAAATATACATATAATATCAAAATATTTTCTTTTAATATAAATATACACAATTTTAAAAAATTAAAATAATTAAAAAGTTAATTTTTGTGAAAACACAAAAGTCAGTGGATAACACACAAAGGCTAGAAATGCTAACATTGACCTATATTGACCTATGACCAAATATTTAATTCAAATTTTATAGTAAGGTCCTGTAAATCCCCCATAAAAGAAAAAGAAAAAATCAGACCTCTTGCCTGAAGGAGAGGGAGGGCCAAAATTCAGATTTATTGTCTGAAGAGGAAGGGAGAGCCAAAAAAATTTGCATAGATTTTCTAGATCATGTGGGTACTATTCCCTAAGCCCTTCAATATTGAAGTGATATTGGTATTTGGTAAATTAAACTGAGATGTTTGGGGTCTCAAAGAAGTCCTTAAAAGAGTCCTTAAATCATGCTGCTTAGGCAACTATTACTTTATCTGACTTCACTTTTCAAACTACCAGCTTGTTCCCATATATCAATTTGCATATGGCTCAGGGGCCATTTTCTGGTATATACAAAGGAATGGGATTGTGCTTTGGACCTTATAAGATGAACCACATATGTTGGTAAAGAGCATACATGGTCAATGGCTTCTAATTGGCTATCTGGTCTCCACAATGGTAGAGTATTGTATCAAAGAGAATCAGAGACCTATCCAAGAAGAGCTGCCCCCTCTATGAACAATGGGGAAAGAGGAAAGATGGTGGCTAGTTAGTTTTCCAAAAAGCCTCTTTATTGGGTCAAAGCCAATGCTAACTTTCCCATGGACTTTATTGGAGGGAAAGAGAAGATGGCTATTTTCCAACTCATAGCAAACATGAAAGCTACATATACATGACAGTGAAAACAAATGACAGTTTTCCAAATGAGCTGAAGACTGGACCTTAAGTCCCTGACTTATTCTACTTTGTGTTTATTTCCCTGAGCATAAGTGACTGAACAGTGATTATATGATGGGCATTTCTAGCCTTGGCAGTTACTTTGTTAGCTTGAGGGTGGTTTAGGAGATTCAGAGTCAGGTCTTGACTGCCAGCAAGAGGTGACTCCCGAAACTGCATTTCTCAGAGAAGAAGAGTACCATTGCCAACAAAACTGTGCAGCTGAGGGGCTAAATAAAGTTCATGCCATGTCCTGGCTTGTCAAGAGAGCTGGACTTGTGAGTTGCACAGGAAGTATAGGTCACAAGTAAAAATGAAATATATATATATATATATTGCATATATATATATAGTTTGCAGTCCCATATAGTATTTCTAGTTTTAAGTATTCAAATCTTTTATATTTTAGACATTTCTTTTATGGCAGAAGAAATAAATATCTGTTCTATGTATAACTATTAACTACTACTTTGTACATCAATTAATTTTCTAGAAGAGATCTTATTGATCTCTTTTTAGAGAGAAGCTAGATATAAGCAGCTTGGGCAGCTAAGTGGTACAGTGGATAGGGTGATGGTCCTGGAGTCAGAAAAAAACTCATCTTTATGAATTCAAATCTGGCCTCAGATTCTTACTATCTGCATGATCCTGGACAAGTCACTTAACTGTGTGTGCCTCAGTTTCTTCATCCATAAAATGAGCTAGAGAAGAAAATGGAAAACCAATCTCATATCTCTTCCTAGAAAACACCAAATGGGGTCATGGAAAATTGGACACAACTGAAAAACAACTTAATGACAAAAAGATATAATCCATGAATAAGTTTCACTTAGAAACATTTTCCAGAATCTCCTAGGAGGGAGCAAAATGATACAAAGAGCATGAGAACAAAGATTGACACCCGCCTCTAGAGATCAGGATCTCCTCCTGACTAAATCTAGTTTGTGTAAGAAAAGAGCTAGACCTTTTTTTTTTAATTTTATGAATAAGGGGTCCACCAGAGTTGCATGTGACTTTCAAAGGCCTTTTATTCTTAAATAGGAAAAAAAAAACAATTCCTTTCAGTTTTTCTTTCCCAAAATTTTACAGGTAATACAGATAATTTATCCTTACCATTTCTTTAGGCTTTCCCTGTTTCTGTCTCCAATTCACCAACTAGAATTAGTGACCAGCAATTCAGGGATAGAAAAGCACTGCCTTTTCCACTAGGGAAAAATCTTGAATGTGGAATGTGGAAATGAATCTCTTTAATTCATTACTTCTAGTCCTGGCTGAGGCAGGAAATTTTAAAATATTCTGCCAAGGAAATTTATTCTAGAGTTCTCTTTGCTGAGCCAAGCACTCTGAGTAGTTTATTATGTCAGATAATAATTGTAATTATTATTATAATATTATACTTAGTAATAATAACAACAATATTAAAAATAATACCTTGAATTAAACCATCTACTTTTCAAAGCATTTTCACATCCATTATTTAACTTAATCCTCATGACAACCCTGGAATATAGTTGGTTTCTGAGTATTCAAGTTGAAAGGCTATTTTAACTGTTCATATTTCTGAGCTGGGAAAGCAGGGATTAGAATCACGTGAAGAATGGACTAGATGACCTCAGAAGACCCTTCCATTTCTGATTCCATAAATCTGGCAGGTGGCTACCTGTAATTTGAATGAGCTGACACTGCTGGACCAGAGGAAAACTGTGAAAAGTCACCAAAGGGGAAAGAATATTCAAGAAGGTTATAAAATAGTGTGATGAGAGTGGGAAGAAAAGAAGATAATACCTTAAATAGAAATTTCCTCTTTCACTACAATACTTTCCCAACTGATAGCTGAGTTGGACAGTTTGTGAAGGGAGATCCTGGGTCCTCTCTGACTTCAAGCATACTGTTTGGAATTCCCAAGAGAGCACAATTTTACTCAGGGCTATACTCCTTCCAATACTTCTGATCTCCTTTTCAAATATGGCACCCAAGTTAGGAATTCCTACTGTCAACATTCTCAACCCATTAAAAAGACTCCAAGGGTCAGTGGCAAAGTTTTACTGATTGGCTCTGATCTGAAATAAATTCTATCAAAAATCTGTAATTGACAAGTCTTTTGCCCTGATCATTGATTGCTGTGTAATGTAAGAGTTCACTACGTTGTTATATTTCATTCTGATATAGATTCATGACGTAGGAGCTCTGACTAAAGAGAGATTAGATGGAAGCAACATTAACCAAGGGAGGTAGGAGTGGTTAGAGGTGGGAAAAGGGTATAAATACAATCTTATAGTACTGTCTAAATCATGAGAGACCAGGAAAAAGAGTAATAGAATCAGAAAGAAGTCTATTTTTATATTATCATGAGAATAATCAGTAAATTTCATTGCATTCAAAAATCCCATTGCTGTCCTGTTGCTAAAGGCTAATGAAATGTGCATAATTGGATAACTTCATTTGCATATTCCTTCAGTGCCTGCCTATTCTGAGTCTTCCAATAATTGTTCTAGATTATAAACTCCCAGTGAGTATGGCCAAGCCTATATTAAGTTATTTGGCAATGTATATCTAGAATTGTTTAAACATGAATATTCTTTCAATGTTAGGGCTTTTGAGTTAACTACTCTTGGGATTCTTGGCCATTTGGGGGTCACAGACCCCTTTGGTCCCCTTTCTCAGAATAATTTTATTAAATGCTTAAACTATGTAAGACTATAATGGAAATCAAGTATATGGAAATAGTTTTCTTTATATTTTAAAAACTCAACCCCAGGTTAAGAACCTCTGATCTAGTCCAATGATGCTTACTTCATTTTACATATGAGGAAACTAAGGTCCAGAAAGGAAAAAAAGGCTTGCCCAAGATGACATATTTCAATTCTACAAATATTTATTAACTACTTGTTGTGTACAAATGACCATTCTCAGGCCTGGGGCTGATACAAAATTTAGATAGCTGGGAGTCACAGAGCCCATAATCTAGCAACATAGTCTGATAAATATAAGTGTATTATAAAGTTAAAAAACAAGATAGGGTTGGAAATATAGGCTATTCTTGGGTTGTGAAGGGTTTTGAATGCCAGGAAAAGGAATCTGAATTACTCTCAGTAGACCACACGAGCTGTGAATGACTGGAGCAGAGGTCTGGCACAATCAGAAAGGTATAAAAAAACAAAGCAAGATGAATGGAGTAAGTGGGAGAAAAAGAGTGGAATGAAAAGAAAATACCAAAAAATGGCAAATTAGAGAATTCAGAAAAGCATGAGAGAATGTCTACAAGATGATGTCAAAGGTCCTGGATTCAAATCCCATCTAAGACAATTATACATTTGTGACCTTGGGCAAGTTAAATTTTCTGAACTCCAATCTTTCCACTTGGAAAATGCTGGGGAAAGGGAGAACCAGATTGTGTGGGAATTTTTCCTTTCTTTCCTTTTACAAAATAAAGTTTTGAAAATCCATTTTGGTCTCAGGTCTCAGCCTTCAGCCCTACTCTTTGATTGGATGTGCATGCATACTATGGGAGGATGATATCTCCAAGGTCCATTTCTGCTGCAGATTTATAATCCTATTACTGATGCAAATTGCAGCAGAACCAAAACACAATATGTGTCATATATATGGCTATAATAATATGAACAAAAAAATTGAACAACGGAATAATAATAATAAAAGCTGTTCAGTTGTGTCCCACTCTTACTGGCCCCATTTGGGGTTTCTTGGCAAAAATACTGGAGTGGTTTGCCATTTCCTTCTCCAGCTCATTTTATATATGAGGAAAATAAGGCAAACCAGTTAAGTGATGTCTAGGGTCACACAACTAGTCTGGATCTGAGGACAGATTCAAACTCAGGAAAATGAGTCTTCCTGACTTCAGGTCCAGCACTCTGTGATGTCCCCAACAATTGCAAAACCAACTCTCAAATTAAAGTCTGTATAACAATGACTAAGCTTGGTCCTTGAGAAGAATTGAAAAAAATGCATCTCCCTCCTTTGCATTTTGAGTACATGAATTATATAGACTGCACATCCAACAACTTACCCACGTGAACCCAGGGAATGCTGGGGAATGCTAATTCAGATACTGAAAATCTTTCTAAATAGCTTCAATCCATTTTCCTACCTTAATACAATCCCACAAACAAAACCAGTTCATTGATGGCTGAGGACTGCATAGTGTCTCAGAGCAAACATGCTGGGTCCAAAGCATTTTATGACCTCTGTCAAATCTCATTCTGAGCCTCAGGTTCATCATCTGAAAATTTGAGATGATACTAATTATATTGTTTATTTTCTATGTAAATAAACTAAAAATGTGGTCTGTTGATATGAATTATAAGTATGATTATTTATAAACATTCTTATATAGAGCTTCTAATAGTGTAAAATGGAGGTAAATATATAGGATATTTGATATTTTACACTATTATCATGAAAAAGGTCACTGAGAATATTAATAACCATTAACTGTATGCCTTCTTTCCCATCTAAACACAATTTTAATGAGATTAATCTATACATACATATACACATATATCAAGGGCATCTTTGATGAAGGAATGAGAAGAGAGAATTTTGCAAATGATATTCTATAGCACAATCAACTGAAAGATGGAGAAAACACTCAGTTCCACGGTACTGCTTGTTTGTTGACTTTTTAACAAAGTTTTATTGGGGTTTTGGTTTTATAAAGGTATTCTTTTACAACAGTGACCAATATGGAATTAAGTTTTGCATATTAATACATATATAATCCAAATCACATTGCTTACCATCTCCAGAAGCGAGGAAGACAAGTTCGATCTTATAATTTCAGAAAATTTATGTTGAAAATTATTGTTGAAAGTAATTGAGAAATAAAATTTTAAAAATTTTATTGATAACATTTTTCTTTTACATCCCAAACATTTACATATTGTTCTTACCTTATGAAAGATCTCTTGGGACAAAGTAAGACAGTAAACAAAACTAGTTATCCAGTGACTTCTTCTGAAAGTACATGCAACATTTTACATATGACGTATCCCCTAATCTCTGTCTTTCTTATAAATAATGGAAATCTATTTTTTCTCCCCACCTCAACCCTTATCCCACACCTGGATTACTGCAATAGCTTGCCTCAAGTCTCTCCTCACTCTAAACCATCTTCCATTCAGACTCCAGAGTGACTTTCCTAAAGCTTAGGAAATCATGTCAGCGCACTACTAAAACTCCAGTGGCTTCCTATTGCATCCAAGAGCAAATACAAAATGCCCCTTCCTACCTTTCCAGACCTCTTCAACTTACACACAATAATGTACTCTTTGATCCAGGAGTACTTGCCCCCTGACTTTTTCACAAGCAAAGCACTCCAACTCTTGGGCACTTAGAATATTTTTTCTCTCCTCCCCTCCAACTATTAATATCCCTAGATTCCTTTAAATTCTAACAAAAAGCCTACCTTCTACAGGAAGCCTTCCTCAAACCTTTTTTAATTCCTGTGCCTTCTTTCTATTAATTATTTCCTATTTATACTATAAATATGTTACTTTATATATATATATATATATTTATATATGTGTACATAATATAAATATAATTTGTTTACATATTGTTTCTCTCCTTAGATTGTAAGCTCTTTGAGGGCAAAAACAGTCCTTTCCCTCTTTTTTCTATCCCCAGTATTTGTCACATTGCCTGGCACATAGTAGACACTTAATAAATATTTATTGATAATGAAATAAAATAAGCTCCCTTGGTGTCTATATATATAATTTTATATATGTGTACAAATATTTAATACTAGTTCCTTTGCCTTCCAGCATATATTTCAAATTTTCCAGTTTTTTAATGTAGAAGCTTATAAATCTTATGTGATCCTTGCTGTATCTCCATAATATATGGATTGTTTCATTCTAACTGCTTGCACTATTTTCTTTTTGAACTGGGAGCTCTGGAATTTGCCTACAATATTCTGCAAAGTTTAATTTTAGACTCTCTTTTAGGAGGGGATGAGTGGATTCTTACAATTTTCATTTTACCCTCTGGTTCTAGGATATCAGGTGAGTTTTCTTTGATATTTTCTCGAACTATTATGTCTACAGACTCTTTTTTATCATGGTTTTCAGATAATCAGTTTCTTCTATTTTTTTTCACTCTTTTTCATTTTCTTTTGTTGTTTCTTGATGTCTCATGGAGGAATTAGCTTCCATTTACCTGATTCTAATATTAAAGAAATTATTTTCTTTAGCAAGCGTTTGTATCTCTTTTTCCATTTGGAAAATTCTATTTCTTAGGAAGTTCTTTTCTTTAGTGAATTTTTGTGCCAATTCTATTTTTAAGAAGGTGTTTTTCAGTCTTTTTTGTGCCTCTTTTACCAATGTGTCGACTTTCTTTTCATAATTTTCTTGTATCACTCATTTCTTTTCCCAATTTTTCCTCTGTCTTAATTGATTTCTAAAATCTCCTTTGAGCTCTTCCCTAACTTTTTGTTGGGTTTCTATCCAATTCACATTATTTCTTTGAGGCTTTGCTTATAGATACTTCACATCATTATCTTCTTCTGGATCTGTCTTGTTCTTCCCTGTCACTATAGTAACTTATTATAATTAGATTTTTTTTTATTGTTTGCTGATTAACCTTATGTTAAAGTTAAGCTTTGCTCCTGAGATGGAGGGTGCACTGTCTCAATATCAGGCCTTTCTTGCTGCTATTTTCAGAGGTAGCTCTGGGGGTCAGTAGGTTTTTGGTGCTTCTAAGATGGTAAGATTTAAGGAGATGTGTAGACTATTATGTTCCTGGTCTGTACTCTGGTCTTTACCCAGAAAAGGACCTTACTCCTCTGTGGTCACCAGCACTAACATTCCTCCTATCCCTGGGTCACCTCCTCAGTTGTCATTGAAATTGCTAATGCTCCCCCCTGTCATAGAATTGAGAACAAGGTCCCTATTCCTTCATGAGTGACCGCAAGCACTACTCTTCACCCTAGGACTGTTACTAGGATCTCTGTTTTATTGCTGCTCTATGTGTTATTACTCCTTTTAGCCCTGGGATTATGATCTGCAACAGCCTATGCAATAGGGTACTGAACCTATCGCCATCAAAGGGTACTATAGTCTCCTTCCAACCATTTCCACATATTTCACCACCACCATCCATAAGCTGAGAGTTCCCAGTGCTGCTTCTCCTGCTAATGTGACCATTCCCAAGTCTTAACTTATGATGCCTGCTATACTCCCAGGTCCCACTACCTTCCTGGTGAGACATACCTTTCCTGATGATCTACTAAATTATCTTGGGATGGAAAATTGGTTCATCCAATCTTTTGTTCGCTCTGCTGATCCAGAATTGGATTTAAGACATTAATTGGTAGGGAATTAGGTGCTTCTCTACTCTACTGTCTTGATTCCCCTAAAGCAATTCTTCTGGATTTCTCCTCACACCCATCATTTTATTATACATAAATGTGAATATGCTATAGAACCCCTTCCTTCTCTCAGATAAAATGTAAGCTCCTTGAGAAAAGAGACTGATAGTTTTCTTGTTTGCCTTGTTTGCCCCCTCCCCCTTTGCATCTTACACTCAGAGCAGTGAAAAACATATACGAGACACTTAAGAAATGTTTATTTTTGGTGACATCAAGTCTAGTAGCCCCTAGCCTGGACTACCCCAATGAGGGCTAGGCAGATTGTGTTCAAACAAGGGTGTGCCATGGGCTCTGAAGCCAGAAGGCAGTGTAACCAGCAGCAATAGTCATAGTTTCAGACACCCAGACAGTCCCAACTGTCACATCTTTACAGACAATCCATCAACATTAGTTATAGCATTGTTCCAAAAAATAATGTCTATGGTAAGCAATGTACCATGAATTTTGTAAAAATCCAACAGAAGGAACAACTCAAATAATAATTAGGGTTGGGAAAACCACTTCTTAGCACAAAGTAATAAAAATTTTGCTTTCCTTCCACCTTATGATGACTTTAATGTCTTGTTCCATCTGTTCTCCATATTCATTTGGACCCAGTTCCATAGGTTTGATAAGTATTGAATGATAAACCAGGTACTCTGGGCTACTATATCCAATGGGTACACATACCAAGTAGGCATGGACTCCATGTCCAAATTCATTGAACTCACCATCATAGTGGGACCATATTAATATTCTTTAAAGCAACTGACTTTTTAAGCCTTGAACACTCACTCCTGAATTCCATTTCTAAGAAAGGCATATAAGAATAGAACCATTGCGACTGAAAGAGAAGGACCCTCCTGTTTTAATCCTGTCCCAAGGGAGGCTCACTCATGCCTGAGGTGTAAGGAGTCCTTACTCTCTCCATTTTCCATCTTCTCCATGTACTTTCCAGACTAGTTATATATATAAATATATGTGCATGCAATTATGTGTATATGATAGGAAGAGGGGGATACATGGAAGAAAAGGAGGGAGAGAAAGAGAAAAGAGAAGGAGAAAAAGGATAAGAGAAAGAGGGGAGGGAAAGAAGGTGAAGAATGAGGGAGGAGATAGAGGATAAGGGGAATGGGAGAGGAGGATAAAGGGAAGAGGGGAGAAAGAGATAAGGAAGGAAGGAAGAGAGCATAAGAAGAAAAAAGGAAAGACAAAAGGAGAGAAAAAGGATAAATGAAAATCCAGCCTAAGTAAATTATAAACTAGAACCAAAAATAAAGCAACAGATAAAGAGAGGTAAAATCCAAGCAGGTCCCTTCAAATAGAAGGCAGAAATAAAATGAGGCAAAATTTGAACCTTCCTGGATGATGCAGGGCAATTCCTTGAACTTGGTCTCTGGAGACCCAGAGTTGTTGCTACCATGGGTTGCCAATCAAATTAAATTTGCTTGCTTTGGGAGAAATTGCAATTTGGCCAATCATTCCCTAAAGGATATGCAAACCCAATGTGAGATTCTGTGCAGCCGAAGCAAGGAGGCTGGCCCCAAGCCCTAATTAAGGTTCTCGTCAATTAGCAAGAGCAACCCCTTGCTACTTCCAAAGTGTGCCAAATTAATTAAAGAAGAAGGTTTGGCTTAAAAAGACAGTTCCAGTTTACAATTTTAAGGATGGAGGGAGGTTAGGGGGGAAAGCAAGGGAGCCAAAAGAAAAAAACAGCTATGGTAAGAGGGATTTCAGATCAAAGATCAATTTTGAGAATGTGTCCAGATGTCCAATATATAAAGATGTCTTGGTCAATGTCAAAATAATCTAAATCACTAACTTTCCCCCAAGGCTACCACTTACCTGTCATGAAATCCCAAAGCCTCACAAAACCATTCCATTAACTGAATCAACAAAATCAAGACAATTTTAGACTTGGAAAAGACCACTGAGATCATCTTGTACAACCAGTTAAGAAAACATATGCCCAGAGAGGGTAGAGAGCTTACCCTCAATCACACAGCAAATTAGAGGCATAGCTAGGACTAAACCTCAAGTCTCCTGACTGCTGTTCTGTTGTAGTTATTATAACTATTATTGTTATGGCTGTTGTTTCCCCTATCTATATCACACTGCCTTAACAAGAACCTTTGGAAATTGGCTTTTGTAGGCATCTTTCCAGGATCTTATTACACATGAGATTTATTTGTTTTTAAAAATTTATTAAAATTAAATTAAAATTACTAAAGCAATTTATTTTTAAAGTTTTCTATTCCTAGAATTTTATTTAGTTCAAATAGTTCCCTTATGTTCCTTGATTTTTTAAAATCGCTTTTAGTATAAGTGCTTGTTAAGTTTCTTCCCTTGCTTATGCTTTTCAGTCTTAGATACATAGACATATATATATATACACGAATACATATAGGTGTATACAACTCTACATGTACATATATATGCACACATATGGATCTTTTAAGGGAGCTGCTTTTCAAACAGCAGCATTTGCACCTGGACGAATTACGGATTTAACTTTCCTTTCAAAAAGAAGATAAAGAACTGTTGCCAAAATAAATTCTTCTCTATTCTTCTTATTCTTAGTTATCTAAAAAGAAAAAAAATTAAGTCACATCCTCTACCTGGGCATTATCCTTTAAAAAAAGAAAGAAAGAAAGAAACCAAACTGAGGGTTATATTTGTTCCAGAATTAAGGTTAGCTTACAATCTGCCGTTCCTTTCTTGTGGTTGTCTACAGAGAATTCCCTGGCTTTGTGCTAAGACAAGAGCCTCTCAAGCATTTATTAAGTGGCGTTCCAAGGCGTTGGAATCTCCTTTTTCATTCCACAGGAAAGTTGACACACTGGGTTCATTCAGGAAAGGGCTTTAGGCCATAGAGAGTATGCCCAGGCAACTGTCCTTTTAACCTCCTGTCGGCTAAGCAGGGACCAGCAAGTAATTCCATTCGTTAAGTAACAGGCTCAGTACATGACATGGCTGCCTCTTAATTCAACCCATGGTGTGAGAGAATGAGAATCCCTAACTGGGAATCAGGAGACCTGAGCTCTACCAACAATAGAATTGTGTTGCTCTGTGGGCAAATCCCTGTCTGGGTCCCTCTGTCTCCTTATTTGTATCTAAATGGGACTGGATGGTCTCTCTGTGATCTCTTTCTAACTTTACAACTCCAATACTCTGCTATTATTATTTTTTCAGTAAGAAAACAGAGTCTATCTAGTGTGTGAAATTGGCACCCATTACTTTTCTCTAAAGTCATATATATATATATATATTTTTCATATATATTACATATATATGTATATATATTTCATATATCAAATATATGTATATATATTTTTCAGAACCCACAGAATATATATATATTCTGTGGGTTCTGAAAAGTACTTCCATTTTCCTCCATATATATTATATATATATATATATGCATATATATTGCTAAGAGATGCAGCAAGGGGTAAATAATACATACAAATTGGAATTAAGAGACCCAGGATTCTAATAGTGGTTTTTGCCACCATCACACTGTATGACCCCAGACAAGTCACTTTTCCCTCTCTTGGATATTTCCTCATCTGTAAAGAATTCATGACCTACCAAGGCAATACATTCCACTTTGGACAGTTCTAATTGTGAGTTAGTCCTTAAGGAGAACCAGCATTAACTTCCCTGCAACCGAAGCCACTTGGTCATAGTCCTGCCCTCCTGGACTGAGAAGAACAAATCTAATTTTCCTTCCACTAATTCTTGAAGACCACTATTATACCTCAGGCCCCAAGCCTTCTCTTCCTCAAATGAAATATCCTCATACAGAATGTTTCTGGGACTATTCACTATGTGATCACTCTAGAAAATTAAGCCCACTAAGCTGTGGATGACTAACACTTGGGGTGTATTAAGAAGTCCCAGAGCTTTAAGCTAAAGGAATAATGGGTTTTTTCCAATGATTTTTTGGTAATAAAGTTTGGAGGAAAATGGAAGTGCTTTTCAGAACCCACAGAATTATACTAGTCACTCAGCCTCCTATTTCTGGATCCTTTGAAACTTCTCCTTCTGAAATACATGAAAAATCAGGAGCAAATCATTAAAGGACATTCAGACTAGAAAAGCTTTGTCTCTATCTGTGTCATCAATATGTCACCTCCAATTATTTTTTCCCTCAGTCTCCCAGTATCATTTTCACCTTGAAGAATTTAACCTTTCAGTGTGAAATTGTTCAGTTTATAAAACTGGTGTCACATGTTTCAGTTGGGAAGGATTGGAGCAATCATAGGGTCATTGATTTCAAACTGAAGCAGAGAGTAGAGATATTCTTGTCCAGAGGTGTTAAACATCTGGCCTATAACTACATGGATGGGACTGGATGGTCCCTTTCTAGGGTCTCTTTCTAACTCTACAGCTCAGACACCTTGCTATGATTTTCTTTCAGGAAGAAAAGAAAGATTATATAGAATGTGAAATTTGCACCCATTACTTCTTCCCAAATAAAAAATTTTAAAGCATATAACAAAGAGATGTAACAAGTAAAACACACAAATTGGAGTTAGGAGACAGGATTGGCATTGCCACCAACATAGGGTCCATAACATTTCTGAGTAGCCCAAACCAGATTAAAGTGTAGCTTCTGATGTTAATGCATTGATGTATTAATAAAAGAAATATACACATGTGTGGTTTTTCTAAGTCACTATGGTTTTCAAGAACACCATTTATCTAATTCAGGAGGTCGTTATGAATTTAAAAAGTTTTTATATTGTTTCAATATAACTGGATTTCTTTTTTTAATCCTACTTTATTTTACCTATTTAAAGTATATCTAGAGAAGGGTCTGTATGTTTCATCACACTGCCAAGGGGGTCCATGATACAAAAAAAAGGTTAAGAACTCCTCAATTAGTCCAGTTGTCTCATTCAGGGAGACGGGGGACCAGAAAAATAAACTGATTTTCTGAAGGACACAAAATAGCACATTTTAAAAGGAAAGGAAAGAGCTATGCAGAGGGGGCCATCCTGAAGAGGGAAAAGGATGAGTGGGGGACAGGGAGGGGAAGAGACTATTTCCATCTCCTTCACACTTTCACCAAGGCATGCTCAGAACAGAAGGAATGGAAGAGCAGGAGCCCTGCTGAGATTCATTAGCCTTACCAAAATTGCCACCTTGAAAGGAGTACTGAGCTTATAAGCACTTGCTGGAGACATCATTGTCTAGCTCCCACCCAAGCATCCTCTGGTGAGTCACTATTTGCTCTCCTTTCATTTTAGAAAGATGAAAAGTTTCAAAGAAAATAGTTGTTTTAATTTTTAAAGGAAAAGAAAAAGGCATTACAATTAGGGGAAAGGGGGGAGCACAAACATCTGAAAGGGGGAAAGGGGGCTTTGGTGTTCTGTTTTCAGGGTTGGGGCTTAAGGGGAAAACAGTTTTTAAAGAGGCATTTTCTTCAAGGAAACTCTTCTTGGCCAGAAGCACTCTGAGGAGCTAAAACAACAGTTAATTTGAGTCACAAGCCAGGTAAGTGAATGGCTTCAAAGCTAGGGTTGTTTGGACAGGGCCATGATTATTTCAAAGGCCTCAAAAACAAATGAAAAGACTGCTTGTTTCTTTCTTTTCTTTTCTTTTTGCCATAGTTCTCAGCAATAGCAGCCAGGACCTTATTCACCCAACTGCCTGCAGAGTGATGGAGGGTGCCCGGTGTCTCCCAGAGACACTTAGGGACTCTCAAAGGTCAGAGCAGGAGGGATCACACAGGACCAGTTTTGTGGCAGCCTTCCCAGGCCATTTAGCTTGACCCTGCTATTCAGCAAGATTATTAAGGCCAGATACAATTCTCCCTTCATACCCTATTCCCTCAAGGTGCCCATAATGGGAGTAGGATGGATAAAGAGTCAGAAAACTTACATATTTGGAAAATGGAGATGTTACTAGCACCTAAGTTATAACCTTATGAGGACTGAATGTAAAGTGTGATATAAATATTAGCTATTTATTATTTATAATTATTAATAATTATAATATAAATATATATCACTTTAAACTTTACAAAATACTTTCTTACATTATTTCTTTTGAGCCTCACAATATCTTAGTGAGGTAGGGACTAGAATATGTATTGCAGTCCTCATTTTAAAGATGAGGAAACTGAGGCTCAAAGCCTAAGGGTAGGGGAAAGAAAATAATATCACTGATTAAATCTCATTGGGGATAATCATAGTACCTACCTCCTAGGGTTATGAGGAGATAATATTTGTAAAGTGCTTAGGAAGGTGTCTAGTATATGATACACACTATATAAAAAATAATAACTTGGAAAAAGATACTGGAGTGGTTGGCCAGTTCTTTCTCCAGCTCATTTTATAGATGAGGAAACTGAGGCACACAGGGTAAGAGACTTATCGAGGGACACATAGCTAATAACTGTCTGTGGCTCGATTGATTTCATTAAGATGAATCTTCCTAATTCCAAGTCCAGTGCACCATCCACTGGACTATCGAGCTACTTCTCTGTCATCAGTCTCTGCCACAGAAACAGAATTCTCTGCTTCAACCCAACTGGTTTGCTCTTGAACAACACCTACATTAATAGGAAGGCAGGGATAGTGACTGAAGCTGGGACTTAATCACAGGGACCTCCCTCTATTACTGCAGAAAGGAAGATGAGCCTTTACTGCAATTTATAGTCTTAGAAAATTGCCTAGAGAACTAGGAGGTTAAGAGATTTGCCTAGGGTCATAGCACATTAAACATTATTGACATTTATATAGCACTTTTTTCTTTGCAAAGCATTTAGTTACATTATCTTATTTGAGCCTCTCCATAAACCCAGGAGGAAGGTATTCTGGGTGTTTTATCCCCATTTCACAGAAGAAGAAATTGAGGCTCAGAGAGATTAGGTGACACCAATTCCATTCTGATTTCCACCACACCATGGTGTGGCCACTCTACTAATGAGAATACCTTATGTTCCCCTGGTAGTGCAGTCAAAAGATAGCTGAGCCAAGACCAGAATCCCAAGTTTCCCATTCTAATATTAATGCTCTTTCTACAATGCCCTCAGTCTCTCAATGTGCCAATTGATTGAAATGCTAGTGACTAGTTTAAAGTTAGCAATGAATGGGCAAA
Organism: Monodelphis domestica; assembly: GCF_027887165.1. NCBI lineage: Eukaryota > Metazoa > Chordata > Mammalia > Didelphimorphia > Didelphidae > Monodelphis > Monodelphis domestica. The sequence goes on along the minus strand of NC_077231.1, from coordinate 234,794,953 downwards.
ATCTCTTGACTGATATTATTTTAAAATGGAAACATCAATATTTACAAAGTTCCATCAAGATCTAGCACCTAACTGATTTTGAGGCTAGAGCATAAAAATAAATTTTAACCCACAAAAAATGACTTTAAAATGACATTTTCATAGGGTCATAGAGTTAGAAATGTAGGCGACCTTAAAAGTTATTTTATACAAACCCTTCATTTTACAGAAAGTTAATTAGAAATTAACTAGAAAAATTAAAAAGAAATTAAGACATTGAGAGAAGAAACACAAAGAGTAAGTGAAAGAGCTGAGGTTTGAACCCAAGGTTTTCCTGACTTCAAGTTGAGTCTTCTTTTCCACTCTACCATACTGTCTCCCTGTCCATGGTGTCTCTATGAGGATCTTCCCAAGTGGTTTCCACTTTGGAGTACAGATGAGACAATTCCAGTGCGTGTTTATCCAGGTGTCCCTTCTCTCCTTATTCTAGCACAATGGGCATGGGCTCCCTGAGTTCCACCCTCTGCAGGTTTGTCTGCCTTTGTTGGCTTTGGTCAGGAAATGATGTGGGGTGATCATCACAAACAAATAACAGTCCTTCTTTGAAACCCCAGCATGGGGGGCATTGTCAGTGGCACGTACCATGTCAGCCCACAGTCATTTTTTCTGGCACAAGATGCTTCCCGCTACAACAGATCTAATCCTTTTTTAAACATTATTCATCTTCCACATCTGTTTCAGACCAAGATGAACTTCTCTCGTGTTATTCAAAGCCTATCAGGCTTCCAAGTGGGAGAGGAGTTCTGCGAGGTAATCTCAGAACTGCTACGATGATGGAAGTCACACGCTCTGTTTTAGCTCGAGGTAAAATGGGTCTCTGTGCCAGTCACAGATAATTACAGACTGCAATATTACATGAAAATTAAAATATGTAAAATGTCTCTGGTGCTTCAAATAAATGTCAGAAACTGTCCATACACCTCAGTTACTAGACTCAAGGATCAAATTTAAACAGACACATTTATCTCAGCTCAAAGGGAGTCTTTTTCTGGATTCCCACAAGTGCTAGATTTGCATGGGAAGCTGATTGAAAGTCTTGAATATTTGACTCCTGGGAAGCAGTACTAGGAAACAGTAGGATGTACTGCATTGGAGTTAATGTCTATATGTCTAACCAACGTAAGTCAACCTTATATTGTATAGCCTGGCTGCTTCTATACAACGTAAGCCAATCTTTTAAATGGTTAGACTCAGACAAACAAGTTAATAGCTGGCTAATTTTTTTTAATTAACTAAATTTTATAAGTTTTTAAACTGATTGACTGTACACCAAAAGCCTCAATTATTAAACCTGACTAGGGGTCAGGGGGAAGGAAGATTTGCTCAATAGAATCCTGATATCTTTAAAATCAAATGATTTGATGACTACATTTGCGAGATACAATGCCAGTGAAAAATATTTTGATCCTTTGATCCATGAAATGGGCATTTCCAATGAGGGTCAACCTTATGGGTGAATGGGATACCCTTGGAAGAAATAATACTCTAACTGATTAGCAAACATTACTGTCCTATTTTGAATTTAACACAGAGGAGAGATAGAAAGGCATGAGGCACTAAAGGTAAGTAGAAAAGGTGCAGAAAGGGTGAAGGAGGCAGTATTAGAATGACATTCATTCATTCATTCATTCATTCAGTACACATTTTAGTCAAGGTCTACTGTTTACAAAACATTATCCTACATTCTGGAGAAGAAGAATAGTTTGAGTCAGATAGGGACTATGACTTTTTGGAATTTACAGTCTAAAAGGAGGATGAGACACAAAGGTAAATAGGCTATAGAACATTATGTGATAAGTATGACAGAGACACAAAATGAGATACAATGTGAGGCCTGGAGGGAAAAATCACTACTGCTTAGAAGACATAATTGCCTTACTTTACAATGTTACTTAGCCCCAGCCTTGTTTCTAGTCATATTGCTGTAGAGAGACTAACCTTTAGAGTTTTGTACTAGCCAGAACACAACACAAAAGATCAAAGCTTTTGTTGCTGGCAGATAATGATAAATAGGCAAAAATATGAATCCTAGATGCTTTACTTGGCTTTGGTCTTGCCCTTAGCTTCATTTGCATGCTAATTAAAGAGGATCTTAGCAGGGAGGTAAAGTCTGATGCCCTAGCCCTTAAAAGTTTTGTGGGATTTTTTTATCTGGGGTGGGAGTATTCTATAGAGTCCCTGGCATGAATTTGGGGACACAGGTTTACATTCAAAGACTTGCCAGGAATTAAATAAATTATAACAATAAATTTTCTAACCACAACTCAAATAGTTCTTAGGGGGTCAAGGATGATGAGACAATGCCATAAAAAAGGAGGCAAAGAATAACCTCTTAGCCTAGGGCATTCCATTAGCTTCTGTTGACTGTCACCTAGGTATAGTAGTTGATATTCTTCTAGCACATAGCCAAAACTATCAATTTGCCCACATCAGAGAGAATGTTTATACCTATTATGCCCTAGAAGATGGTAGCATAGGGCACAAATGGCCTTTGAGTCCTGGAGACCTACAGTTACATAGATGATGATAGAAACTCAGCAATCATGAAACCAGTGGAGATATCCAGAAGAAGCAACAGAAAGAAGACAGATATGGCACCCACGAGAAAAAAAGAGAAGTCAGCAAGATGGCGGCACCCAAAGACACTGGCTGTGAGGTGAGCTGCTCTTTTCCTCCATGCTTCATTTAGATTTCTTATTCATATTCTCATTCCATGTATGTACTCCATGTGCATCCTTTGGCCACACACATATATATATATATGTATACATATACATATATATATATACATATACATATATATATAACACCTCTGCATAGATGTCTTTCCTCATTGATGATTTGATAACCTATTAGACAATATATACTTTACATACATGGGGATGGAGGAGAGAGCTTTTCTGATCACTTCTACTATCCAGTTCAAGTAAATGTCTTTTGTTTTGAATTAATACATCTTCTGACTGGATAGTAAAAGTTAGAAACTATGAATTGGGATCATGGATTTGAAGGTGTGCTGACCCACTTTGGAGAGTAACACTTCTCTAGGAGTCCACATGTAAGGGGTACTACACTGTATTTAGAACCAAATATTTCTTTTTTCCCCAATATACATTATTTTACCTCCCTAATACAAGCTTGACTATAATGTTAAACATTGTTTAATGTATTCCACATAAGCTAGGGCACAAAAGGACACTGTTGGCCCTGATAAGGACTTATGCCATGTCTTTAATCAAGTTTCTTGAGAACACATTGCTTTTCCTAGAGAAGTAATGTGACATAGTATATTGAGGACTCACTTTCTAATCTGGACAAGTCACTTAACCCTGTTTGCCTCAGATTCTCCATCTATAAAAATGAGCTGGAGAGGGAAATGGCAAACCATTCCAGTATTTTTGCCAAGAAAAACCCCAAAAGGGGTTATGAAGAATTGGGCACAAAAAAAAAAACCAACTAAACAACAAAAACTTCTAGTCTGAAAGAACTGGGTCCAGACTGCAGACACATATTAGCAGAGAATGACCAGTTGCCATACTTCTTATTACCCCCAGAAACTCTTTAAGAGGATAAGCAACTGGCAGGGTACTGTTATACCTCAGAGTAAGTATTTTTCATACTGGGAATCTTATAATATTGTTGAAATCACCTATCCCAAGAGGATCTCATGGTGGCTGAATTTCTCTTTAACATCATCTATGCATCTTCAGTTTTTTAGCAATATTTGCTAACTTCTGCTACCATATGCTAGGGTGAATCCCCATCACTAAAATGTGACCAAGTGCTTTTGCTTCAAGGATCAATAACTTATTAGATCTGAAGGTAACAGGTTCCCAACTAGTTTTTGCTAAGCACTGAATAAGCAACATGAATCAGAATACTTAAGGGAAGTTAGAAGTTCTATACTCAAAAATATTTTCTACATACATGACCAACAGGAGATTCATTTTTAACAAAACAAATCTCCAGTTGGCCATGTATGTAGAAAATATTTTAACAAGATTTCCCTTTCCTTGGTATATCATTCCCTAAACTAAAGGATACCTGTTCATACTGTAGTGTGATTTACTTCAATCAGATTACAATTTTTAAATGAGGTAATGTATAAAAGAGTTTTGTAAATCATGATGTATCATTCCAGATATTGCTATTATTGTCATTATTGTTCCTCCACAAAGCCATGTTCCAATGACTAATCATGGCATAAAAGTAGCCCTGAGTTTACCAAGACTTTGCCAGCTTTCAGTTCTTCAAGGTTATTCCAGGTTCTGGCAGGCTCTATTCTCCAGAAAAGACTTAAAAAAACAATGCTGTAAGTCTGAGTCTGCTGTCTCAGGTCCAATCCAGTTAAAAGTATGGAGAGGCTCATCACCATCACCTTGATCTAATTTTTTTCATGAAATAACAATAATTACAAAATTCCTCCAAGTCCTGTTCCATTACTTCCTCCCCATTTCTACAATGGTAGAATGGTAAAAAGAAAAGCAAGGATTTCTAAAAACTACATAGATTTCAAACAATATTTTTTAAAATAGGTATAATTATTTAAATTTAAATGTGATATTTTTTAACCAGTGTGAACTCATTATCAACATAATATTGACAAAAATTGCATCTTATTATTGTGGATGGACAGGCTTGCATTCTTTACTGAAATATCCTAGTCATGTGCCCAGTCTCAAACTTTCTCTACAGCCCTCATCCCCAATCCCTATGCCTGAAGTTAGGCTTTTATTGGTGAGTTTTTTAAAAGACAAATTCCTTATAACAATAAAAAAGAGGAAAAAAAAGTTCAACAAAAAACTAACCATTATCAACCAATTCTTGCATCATATGTAATGTTCCATTTCCATATTTTTTCATTTCTACAAAAAATGGAGGAAGGTACATTCTTATATCTCTTCTTTAGAACTAAGCTTGGTTATTATAATTTCAGATTATTAACTGGTTTTGTTATTATTGATTTTTTTGGCTTTCCAGTTTTATCAATGAAGTAGTTGTGTATATATGCATAGAATGCATGATTTCATGACTTTGCTTTGCATTAGTTCAATATTCTCACATTTCTCTACATTCATCACACTCATCACTTTCCACATTATAATAATATTCCATTATATTAATATACAACACTTTCTTTAGTCATTCCTCAATCCATGTGAATATATTTTGCTCCTAGTTCTTTTCTACTACAAAAAAAATATTTTTTTCTTTTGGACCTTTGTTTTTTATCATTGACCTAATTATAAATAAAACAATGGGATCCCTGAATCAAATTATATGGGGATTTTTTCTTCTTTCTTAGCACAGTTCCAAACCAATTTTCAAAATTATTAGACCAATTTCTCAATTGGTATATTAATGGAGAAGTATATTAGTAGACCTGATTTTCTATAATCCTCCAATATTAGCTAATTATTCTTATTATTTTTTCTAATTTGGAGGCTATGAGGTAAATCTAAGAGTTGGTTTGACTGGTATTTATTTCTCTTAGGAGTTTCTCATTCTATATCATGAAGTTTTCACTATATCTCAGTATTTTGTGGATAAATAGGTACTATACTATACACAATGAAAATGCAGTACACCACAACTGCTTGTGCAAGTTTGCCAACATGAGATTGTACAGGGCACACTACTAGCTGATGGAATTAAAGGCGACCAACCATAGCTCTGTGTTCTGTATCCTGGTTTCTGATTGCCTCAGTGATGGTAGCATTGGTCTGTTTACTCTCCCAATATTTCATGAATTTTCACCTATATCAGAGTCTCTGGAATGTAAATCCCAGGACAGGTGAAGGATTACTGTATATGTTTCCAGTGTGTGTGTGTGTGTGTGTGTGTGTGTGTGTGTGTGTGTGTGTGTGTGTGTGTGTGTGTGTGTGATATTGGATGTCAGGGTCTTAGCAAAAATATTTGCTGCAAACATCTTTTTCCCCCCAAATCAACTAACTGCCTTCTTGTCCCAGTTGTCTTGATTTCATTTATGAAAAAGCTGTCCAATTTCATTTATCTTTTATGATTTTCTCTATACCTTGTTAGGTTAAGAATTCTACCCCTCCCTATAGTTGAGAAAGGTATATAATCTAATTCTCTTTTAAATTCTCTAATTTGGCTTTTAATATTCATATCACATGTCTATTTCCAGATTATTTATGATATATGGTATGATATACCTATGCCTTTCTGACCAACTGTTTTCCAGGTTTTCCTATAATTCTAGTTAAATAGAGAATCTTCCTAAAGTAATTTATGTTCTCATATTTATCAAAAATTATTGAGCTAAATTCTTTCTTATCTAGTCTGATACCTTAGTCCACCTTTCTATTTTTAAATAACATCAAGTAGTTTTGAAAATTACTGCCCTAAAATATTGTTTGAATTCTGGAAGTTAGAAGTTGGAAGTACTAGTCTTCCCTTCATTCCCAATCTGATTTTCATTTTCCTCCTTGATATTCTAGATCTTTTGTTCCTCCATATAAATTGTGTTATTTTTTGCCCAGCTCTATATAACTTTGGTAATTTGATTGGTATAACACTAGCTCTGTTAATTTATTTAATATCATCCATTTTATTATATTGGCATGGCTGAGCCATAAGCACTCAATATTTGTCCAGTTATTTGTCATTCTTTATTTCCTTAAGGAACATTTTATAATTTTATGCTTTAGTAGATTGACTGCCATATATTTTATGCATTTTGTAATTGTTTTAAGGGGATTTCATTGCCTATTGTTCTCTCCTTGATTTTGTTATTGCTGTATAGAAATTCTATTGATTTTTATGGAATAATTTTGTATCCTGTTACTTTACTGAAGCTATTAATTACCTTAATTTGTTTCTTTGCTGATTCTCCAAAATTTTGTAAGTAAATCATTATGTCAGCAAATGTAGAAAGTTTTATTTACTCTTTGCCTATCTTTTTGTTTTTAACTTCTTCCTCTTGTTTATTATTGCTAGCATTTCTAGAACAATGTCAAATAAAATCAAGGAAAGGGCACACTTTTGATTTATTTTTGTAATTATTAAAAATTGCTCTAATATTTCCTCTTGATATAATGCTAGATTTTGGTTTTAGAGACATATTTTATCATATTAAAATTTTTTACTATATCTTAACAATAAATGACTGCTTACAGATGTCAAAGTCATATCAAGTTCATTAGGTAAAATGAAATTAGACCATTACATTTATTAAGACTAAAGTCAAGGGGCAGCTGGGTATCTCAGTGGATTGAGAGCCAGGCCTAGAGACGGGAGGTCCTAGGTTCAAATCTGGCCTCAGACACTTCCCAGCTGTGTGACCCTGGGCAAGTCACTTGACCCCCATTGCCTAGCCCTTACCACTCTTCTGCCTTGGAACCAATACACAGTATTGATTCCAAGACGGAAGATAAGGGTTAAAAAAACCCAAATACTAAAGTCAAAGACCACATCAAATCAAAAGAAGGCATAATGAGTAGAAAACACTGTATAATTCAACAGTCTCAATCTAAACTATACAATCAAGTTGGGCTGAAAATTAAGAAATGGAAAAAAATAGATATTGACCATGATTAACCATCTCTTACAAAAATGAAATTAACATGAAGTAATCACCTCAATGAGGTCAAGCAAATGCAGAACCTGCATTAGCCAACAAATGCTTTGACAAGTAGAGAGCGGTGCTACCAAGAGCAACATGACTGTAATACAAAACCACTTATAAAACATGACAGGGGAGGTTGGCAGAAGATTATTAGTAATATTATCTCATAGAACAACAAAAAAAAAGCAGTGGGAATGAAAATAAATCTATGTAGAGCTTAGTGTAGGATCCAACTTAGCCACATTTAGAGTATTCATACCTGAAGATGGCAAGAGGACAACAAATAGATGGAAAATGGAACAGGTATTTCAGTCTTAATAAAATGATTATTCTTATCATCAATGGTTGTATCAATCTAGACATGCTTTACCTCAGCCTTCAATGTGCTATATGAAGAAAGTGCAATGCTGACTAAAAAGAAAAAGAGTGACTATATCATTGGTTCTATTTCTACCCTCTGAGGTCAAGAATAATGCATCTAATTCCTCATCTATATGACAGAACTTCAAAACACTTGAAGATAGCCATATATACTTCTCTTTGTGTTCACTAGTCTAAATATTCCCATTCCATTCAATCAGTCATATATGGTATAATCTCAAGGCTTTTCATGATTCAGGTCATTCTGCTCTAAATGCTCTCTCTTCTAAAATATGATGCCTGGAGCTAAACACAATATTTGAGATTTGATCTGACGAAAGTAAATACAGAGAAACTATCATATCTTTAGATTTGGACATTCTTCCATTCTAAATGCAGCCTAAGACTGAAATTATATTTGAAACTATGTTATACTATTTATTCAAATAGAGTTTGCTATCCACTAAAATCTCCAGGTCCTTTTTCAAATGATCAAATCAAATGATTCTATAAATATATTTCTCCCACTGCATACTTGTGAAGTTGATTTTTTTTACTTCAAGTGTAAAACTTCATATTTGTCCCTATTAAGATGAATGTTATCAGATTATGCCAAGAATCAGATAATCCTATACTTTCTCTCTCCAGAGGACTGGAACACAATCATCAAAGTTTTGCTAGCCTTCTCCTTGTGTACACACACACATAGACATACACACACACACACACACACACAATTTCCAAATATTGTATTAAAAACATAGGAATTTACTTAAATGGAATATCTATAGTATTCAGGTTCTTCAGTCCAGAAACATACTTATCTACCACCTTAATTCTATTTAAATGATCTTTAAAAGTATATAAGGTTGCAGTTACACATCTAAAATTATTCATTAGTTTTTATTTTTATACTTGGTTCCAATTTATATTTTAATATAAAATGAATTTTTAGTTTCATCCAAATATGGTCTATTTTTTTGAGATTCACAATTGTATTTGGTTCTTCTCAGAGCTTTCTCATCCTTGCATATCATCTATCCCAGTATAAGGAATAATTTTAACAAAATAGAACTCTACATGGATCACCATTCAATAAATTTTCATTTGTCACTCAATCACATCCTGTCTATAATACCTTTTCATGTGTGAAGATTTTATTTCCTCAATTCAATTGTAAATCCTCTTTAGGATAGGAAACACTATGTATCTATGTTTACTGGGCTTTTATATTTAGAAAACAAACTCCTTGAAGGCAGGGCACTATTTAAATTTGTTTTGTATACCCAGTGCCTAACATAAACACAGTAGTCATTTAATGAATACTTGTTGATTGACTAATCAAATCAATTGATTGATTAAAATGCAAGTTTTGCTATTTACTAGTAAATAACTTTGGATAATAATTTCATCTCTGTGTTCCTCTCTTTCATTAATCTATAAAATAAGGGAGATTGACTGTATTAGATGATTATGGTTTCTTCCAATTCTAAAATTCAACAATCTAATGTTAATGAACATGCTTCCTCACAATTGAAAACAATATAATTCCAGGACAATATGGTTAATCTTAAAAAAAAAAAAAAAGCAGAGGTAATCCAAATGGTCAGAACTTCTCTCTTAACAAAATGGGCCAAAGTCATACAGTGGGAAATCTCAGTTATTTATAACTTTTATTGTTAATTTTTCCTCTTCTCAAAAGTGTTCTAGAATTTCTGAAGTTAACTTGTCTCTAGAATGTAGTTTCATGCATACTAGCAATCCAATGTTGGTAATAAATTTAGAAATATACAACACTGATTCCGGATAAAAATGAAAATAAATAGTAAAGGAATAGAAACTAGTCATAGACCACATCTCAAGTACAGGCTCATTTCCTTTCACCAAAAAGTATTTTAAATTTTTTACCCTTCCAAAGACTCACTACTACAAAAGGGGAAGTTCAGAGAAAGTTTTGCTTTAGGGATTGGAAAACATAGTCAAGGCAAGAGTTTCAGATTAGTTTTTGACAGAATCTGTAGCTTCATAGTAGTAAGATTCTCTCTGTTTCCTAACCTTATATGTCTTAAGTGTTCCATAGCTGGCAAGATTATAAAAACCTCTGCTATTCCCATTCCCAGGTTCTAATGATAGATGCCATTTTTCTTCCCTCTGGTGTTCTCATTTTCCCAGTAGTCTCCTCTCTCTCCAGTTGTCAGTAAGAGCTTGCAACTGGAAAGCATGGTCCCTATAGAGAAATAAAAAAGATCCCTAAAGGGGGAAAAAAGTTCCCTGCTCTCCTCTAATCAACACCCATCCCTTGGGCCCAAGGTCTTATAGGAAATGTAGTCTTCTCACATAATAGCCATATTCTGCAAAAGGATGAGAAAGGAGAAGAAAAAAACAAACTTAAAGCAAGACTGTTTCCTTGTCTGTCTACTCCCAAGTCCTTTCCTCTGATATTAGTTCATAAAGAATTGCCAATGGAATTCACTTTGGTATGAACCAAATCAATTTTCTTATTTGTTTTTTGTCCAGATTGTAATTTCATGAATAAGAAAAGCTTCCTCATAGGTAAACTTTCCCTCCTTTCCATCACCAATGGAAGTTGCTACTATCCTGCAATTTATTTTTTATTTTATTAAAAACCCTTACCTCCTGTATTAGAATCAATACTAAATATCAGTTCCAAGGCAAAAGAGTGGTAAGGGGCTATAGCATTATTATACTATAGATGAACCCACAAAAAGGTCACTTGAGCCATATCAATTTATCAATCAATAAACTTTTATTAAGCACCTACTATGTACTATACATTAGTTAGAGCTCCTTACTGCAATTCTAACCTTAAGAGGAATTATTCTATAAATAGAATAGTATGCTGAAATAATGCTCTATTAAATAAAAACATTATGGCTTAGGCTTCAAAAACTCCAGTGCTTCCATGTTCCCTTCATCTACTTGTTTAATGGAGGGAACATGTTTAAAAAAAAAACAACAAACCTCAGTTTTGCCATTTTGTATTCATTAAAGTACAGAGAAATAAAATGGAAACTTGCCAGCTTCAGATGATTTTGGCTCTGATATCACTCAAAAGAAGCCTTGAATTTTTAAAAAATAAAATTGACACGTAATTAGTCTAAAAGATGTTCTTACTGCTGTATGTGTTTGAACTTTAAAGAGACCCTGCTATATCCATGCTCTGATTACCTTCCAACCACACATTATGAACCTTTTGTTTTTATTGGGTGCCCAAAAACCTGTGTGCATAGAGGAAAAGGGAAAAGCCTATTAAGTAATACAGGCTTCAAGTCAACACCAAAGTTATATACCAGGGAGATGAGAATGCTAGAATGTGAGTTAAAAAAAAATAAGCTTGTAGATATTTTACCTTTTACAGATGAAGAAACTGAGGCTGAGAGGGGTGACGTTTCTTGCCTCAGGTCTCCACAAGCAACAGAGGGCTGTCAGGATTGAAACCCAGGGCTGACTTCAGGTCCAAAACTCTTTCCAAAGCTCCATAGCAGTTCTCTGACTCAAGAGACAAAGCCACTTGCAATATTCAGCAATTCTCAAATTTAGATCAGAACCTCTGAAAAAGTCTCTTAGACTATTGCCAAACAAAAATCACAGCTCATCAAGTCTTTGAGAAGTGGACAAGCATCCACAGTGGCTAAGCCAGTGTCCCCTGACAGGCATAGGCAGTCCAACAAGATACAAGGCGGTATGAATGGCCACCATACAACCCCAGCAGATGGGATAACATCCACATAGAAGGCAAAACAAAACCCTTTTATGCATTTTGTAGGTACAAAAAATGTATATAAAGGGTATGTGTGTTGTCTGTCCCAGAAGAATGTAAGATCTTTGAGTCTATTTCATTTTGTCTTCAGGTCCCTAAAGCTAGCAAGATGCCTGACATACAGCAGGTGCTTAATAAGTGCATATTGATTAACTCATTGATGATGTCAGACTACTAGGTAGCATTCCCAAGGCTCCCTCCCTGTGCTTAAGAAATGCAAAAGAACTTTTGTTCCATGATGATATGAGTTTGTTCAGCCTACATCCA